>NC_079189.1:485788950-486095873 GCF_029499605.1 Hyla sarda
ACATTCTTAGTCATATAGCTATACAGCTTATGGGGGGGGGGGGGGGGTATTGCAGCACATCACTTGTCATCCAGCTTTCCCAGGATACTAAATGACATATGTTTAGTTATATAGCTATACAGTTAATCGAGGAGGGGAGGTATAGCAGTTGTAATCCGGCTTTCCCAGGTTACTGGATGACACACAAGCCCAGTTTTATAGTCATACAGCTCATAGAGAGGGTGCAGCACTTGGCCCCCAGCTTTTCCAGGATACTGAATGGCACACTTGGTCAGTTTTGTAACCACACAGCTCTTTGAGGACGTACAGCATTTGTCACCCAGCTTTTCCAAGATACTGGTCTGCACACATTCTCAGTTATATAGTCATAATGCTCATAGAGAGAGTGCAGCACATCACTTGGCACACAACTTTCCCAGGAGCCATTCCCTTCTCCTTACAGTGCATGTTGTTCAGGGCGCAGTGCACACTGTGGCGTCTTATCCATCTCTATGATAAGCTGCCGTCCATCCATCCAGCAGGTACACCCGCACACAGCCTCACTGCCCCGTCCTCCCCAGCAGCCCCTGTGCCCGGGATGAAGCAGTGGGACTCGGCGTCATCCCTACCGTGTATCCCCTCTCCAGGTCGTTCTCCTCATACCGAAAGGACGGAATGTAAACCTCCATCGCGCCGAGCTCCGGACTCGGGGGCGGCCAATGGAATGTCTGCCCGTGACGTCACAGCGGGAGCTGACTCCCTGGATTCTAGAACGGAGAGAGTTAAGTGAGGTCACATGATCGAACGTTACGGGGAGGGACTTATCCTTACTGCAGCTCTATGGTGAGTTGAGGCTAGCGCTGAGAGGGTTAAATAAGAGCACGTGATAAGGCAGGCAGAAGCGGGGCGGGGCTTACTCTAGCATGAAGTGTGGAGAAAATACGAACGAGCTGCAGAGATGTCAGTGGTGTCCAGGAGGATAGTGGCTCTGATAACAACCACTATATACAGAACAATATCACCAACAACAACCACTATACAAAGAGCAATAACACCGAGAACAAGCACTATACACAGAACAATAACACCAACAACCGCTATACAAAGAGCAATAACACCAACAACCACCACTATACACAGAACAATATCACCAATAACAACCACTATACAAAGAGCAATATCACCAACAACAACCACTATACACAGAACAATAACAACAACCACTATACACAGAACAATAACACCAACAACAACCACTATACACAGAACAATATCACCAACAACAACCACTATACAAAGAGCAATAACACCAAGAACAACCACTATATACAGAACAATATCACCAACAACAACCACTATACAAAGAGCAATAACACCGAGAACAAGCACTATACACAGAACAATAACACCAACAACCGCTATACAAAGAGCAATAACACCAAGAACAACCACTATACACAGAACAATAACACCAACAACAACCACTATACACAGAACAATATCACCAACAACAACCACTATACAAAGAGCAATAACACCAAGAACAACCACTATATACAGAACAATATCACCAACAACAACCACTATACAAAGAGCAATAACACCGAGAACAAGCACTATACACAGAACAATAACACCAACAACCGCTATACAAAGAGCAATAACACCAACAACCACCACTATACACAGAACAATATCACCAATAACAACCACTATACAAAGAGCAATATCACCAACAACAACCACTATACACAGAACAATAACAACAACCACTATACACAGAACAATAACAACAACCACTATACACAGAACAATAACACCAACAACAACCACTATACACAGAACAATATCACCAACAACAACCACTATACAAAGAGCAATAACACCAAGAACAACCACTATATACAGAACAATATCACCAACAACAACCACTATACAAAGAGCAATAACACCGAGAACAAGCACTATACACAGAACAATAACACCAACAACCGCTATACAAAGAGCAATAACACCAAGAACAACCACTATACACAGAACAATAACACCAACAACAACCACTATACACAGAACAATATCACCAACAACAACCACTATACAAAGAGCAATAACACCAAGAACAACCACTATATACAGAACAATATCACCAACAACAACCACTATACAAAGAGCAATAACACCGAGAACAAGCACTATACACAGAACAATAACACCAACAACCACTATACAAAGAGCAATAACAAACCAAGAACAACCACTATACACAGAACAATAACACCAACAACAACCACTATACACAGAACAATAACACCAACAACAACCGCTATACAAAGAGCAATAACACCAAGAACAACCACTATACACAGAACAATAACAACAACCACTATACACAGAACAATAACACCAACAACAACCACTATACACAGAACAATAACACCATCAACAACCACTATACAAAGAGCAATATCACCAACAAAAACCACTATACACAGAACAACAGCCACTATACACAGAACAATAACAACAACCACTATACACAGAACAATAACAACAACCACAATACACAGAACAATAACACCAACAACAACCACTATACACAGAACAATTTCACCAACAGCAACCACTATACACAGAACAATAACACCAACAACAACCACTATACACAGAACAATATCACCAACAACAACCACTATACAAAGAGCAATAACACCAAAGAACAACCACTATACACAGAACAATAACCCCAACAACAACCACTATACACAATACAATATCACCAATAACAACCACTATACACAGAACAATAACACCAAGAACAACCACTATACACAGAACAATAACACCAACAACAACCACTATACACAGAACAATAACACCAACAACAACCGCTATACAAAGAGCAAGAACAACCACTATACACAGAACAATAACACCAACAACAACCACTATACACAATACAATATCACCAATAACAACCACTATACACAGAACAATATCACCAATAACAACCACTATACACAGAACAATATCATCAATAACAACCACTATACCCAATACAATATCACCAATAACAACCACTATACACAGAACAATATCACCAATAACAACCACTATACACAGAACAATATCATCAATAACAACCACTATACACAGAGCAATAACACCAACAACCACCACTATACACAGAACAATATCACCAATAACAACCACTATACCCAATACAATATCACCAATAACAACCACTATACACAGAACAATATCACCAATAACAACCACTATACACAGAACAATAACAACCACTATACACAATACAATATCACCAATAACAACCACTATACACAGAACAATATCCCCAACAACAACCACTATACACAGAACAATAACAACAACCACTATACACAGAACAATAACACCAACAACAACCACTATACACAGAACAATATCACCAACAACAACCACTATACACAGAACAATATCACCAATAACAACCACTATATACAAAGCAATAACCCCAAAAACAACCACTATACACAGCGCAATAACACAAACAACAACCACTATACAAAGAGCAATATCACCAATAACAACCACTATACACAGCACAATAACACCAACAACAACCACTATACACAGAACAATATAACCAATAACAACCACTATACAAAGAGCAATATCACCAACAACAACGACTATACTGTTACGCCGAGCGCTCCGGGTCCCCGCTCCTCCCCGGAGCGCTCACAGCGTTCTCCTATTCGCAGCGCCCCGGTCAGACCTGCCGACCGGGTGCGCTGCGATAATGTTCCCAGCCGGGATGCGATTCGCGATGCGGGACGCGCCCGCTCGCGATGCGCATCCCGACTCGCTTACCAGACCCGTTCCCCGTCTGTGCTGTCCCGGCGCGCGCGGCCCCGCTCCTTAGGGCGCGCGCGCCGGGTCTTTGCGATTTAAAGGGCCGGTGCGCCACTGATTGGCGCATGAGGTTTTAATCAGTACCTTCACCTGTGCACTTCCCTACTTATACCTCACTTCCCCTGCACTCCCTTGCCGGATCTTGTTGCCATTGTGCCAGTGAAAGCATTTCCTTGTGTGTTCCTAGCCTGTGTTCCAGACCTCCTGCCGTTGCCCCTGACTACGATCCTTGCTGCCTGCCCTGACCTTCTGCTACGTCCGACCTTGCTCTTGTCTACTCCCTTGTACAGCGCTTATCTCAGCAGTCAGAGAGGTTGAGCCGTTGCCGGGGGATACGACCTGGTTGCTACCGCCGCTGCAAGACCATCCCGCTTTGTGGCGGGCTCTGGTGAATACCAGTAGCAACTTAGAACCGGTCCACCGACACGGTCCACGTCAATCCCTCTCTGGCACAGAGCATCCACCTCCAGCCAGCCGAATCGTGACAGTAGATCCGGCCATGGATCCCGCTGAGGTCCCGCTGCCAGTTGTCGCTGACCTCACCACGGTGGTCGCCCAGCAGTCGCAACAGATAGCACAACAAGGCCACCAGCTGTCTCAACTGACCGTGATGCTACAGCAGCTACTACCACAGCTTCAACAATCATCTCCTCCGCCAGCTCCTGCACCTCCTCCGCAGCGAGTGGCCGCATCCAGCCTCCGTTTATCTTTGCCGGACAAATTTGATGGGGACTCTAAATTTTGCCGTGGTTTTCTTTCACAATGTTCCCTGCATTTGGAGATGATGTCGGACCAGTTTCCAACTGAAAGGTCAAAGGTGGCTTTCGTAGTCAGCCTTCTGTCTGGGAAAGCCCTGTCATGGGCCACACCGCTTTCCAAAAAAGACGGCTCCTTACGCCCTTGCATTGATTACCGCGGACTTAATAAAATCACTGTAAAAAACCGCTATCCCCTACCTCTTATCTCGGAACTCTTTGATCGCCTACGAGGCGCCCACATCTTTACCAAGCTGGACTTAAGAGGTGCATATAATCTCATCCGCATCAAGGAGGGGGACGAGTGGAAGACCGCATTTAACACCAGAGATGGACACTTTGAATATCTGGTTATGCCCTTTGGGCTTTGCAACGCCCCTCCCGTCTTCCAAGACTTTGTTAATGAAATTTTTCGTGATCTTCTATATACCTGTGTTGTGGTTTACCTAGACGATATTTTGATTTTTTCTGCTAACCTAGAAGAACACCGCCAGCATGTCCGCATGGTTCTTCAGAGACTTCGGGACAATCAATTATATGCCAAAATGGAAAAATGTCTCTTTGAATGTCAATCTCTTCCCTTCCTAGGATACTTAGTCTCTGGCCAGGGACTACAAATGGACCCAGATAAACTATCAGCCGTATTGGATTGGCCACGCCCCTCCGGACTCCGTGCTAACCAACGTTTTTTGGGGTTTGCCAATTATTACAGACAATTTATTCCGCACTTTTCCACTATTGTGGCTCCTATCGTGGCCCTAACCAAGAAAAACGCCAATCCTAAGTCCTGGCCTCCTCAAGCGGAAGACGCATTCAATCATCTCAAGACTGCCTTTTCTTCTGCTCCCGTACTCTCAAGACCTGATCCATCTAAGCCCTTCTCGCTGGAGGTAGTCGCCTCCTCGGTGGGAGCTGGAGCAGTACTCCTACAAAAAAATTCTTCCGGACATGCTGTTACTTGTGGTTTCTTTTCTAGGACCTTCTCTCCGGCGGAGAAAAACTACTCCATTGGTGATTGAGAACTACTGGCCATAAAATTGTCGCTTGAGGAATGAAGGCACCTGCTGGAGGGATCCAAATATCATGTTATTATATACACTGATCACAAGAATCTCTCTTATCTTCAGTCTGCCCAACGGCTGAACCCTCGCCAGGCTAGGTGGTCGTTGTTCTTTGCCCGTTTTAACTTTGAAATTCATTTTCGCCCTGCTGACAAGAACATTAGGGCTGATGCTCTCTCTCGTTCATCGGATGCCTCAGAAGTGGAAGCTTCCCCGCAACACATTATTCCTCCGGACTGTCTGATCTCCACTTCTCCAGCTTCCATCAGACAAACTCGTCCAGGGACGACCTTCGTCTCTCCACGCCAGCGCCTCAGGATTCTCAAGTGGGGACACTCCTCACACCTCGCAGGCCATGCTGGCATCAAAAAATCCATCCAGCTCATCTCTCGATTTTATTGGTGGCCTACCCTGGAAGCTGATGTTGTTGATTTTGTGCGGGCTTGTACAGTCTGTGCCCAGGACAAGACCCCTCGCCAGAAGCCTGCTGGGCTCCTCCATCCTCTGCCGGTTCCTGAACGACCATGGTCTCAGATTGGTATGGACTTTATTACTGACTTACCTTTATCCCATGGCAACACAGTTATTTGGGTGGTCGTTGATCGATTCTCTAAGATGGCACATTTTATCCCTCTTCCAGGTCTTCCTTCTGCTCCTCAGTTGGCGAAACAATTTTTTATACACATTTTTCGCCTTCACGGGCTGCCTACGCATATCGTCTCGGATAGAGGTGTTCAATTTGTGTCTAAATTCTGGAGGGCCCTCTGTAATCAACTCAGAATCAAATTAAACTTCTCGTCTTCTTATCATCCCCAATTCAATGGGCAAGTAGAAAGAATTAATCAGGTTCTGGGTGACTATTTGCGACATTTTGTTTCCTCCCGCCAGGATGACTGGGCCGATCTTCTACCATGGGCCGAATTCTCGTACAATTTCAGAGTCTCTGAATCTTCCGCTAAATCCCATTCTTCGTGGTGTACGGCCGTCACCCTCTTCCCCCCCTTCCCACTCCCATGCCCTCTGGTTTGCCCGCTGTTGATGAGGTGACTCGGGACTTCTCCACCATATGGAAAGAGACTCTCTCTTACAGGCCTCATCCTGGATGAAAAAACATGCCGATAGGAAAAGAAGAATTCCCCCCATTTTTTCTCCCGGAGACAAGGTATGGCTCTCCGCCAAGTATGTCCGCTTTCGTGTCCCCAGTTATAAACTGGGACCACGTTATCTTGGTCCTTTCAAAATCAAGTGCCAAATCAACCTGGTGTCTTACAAACTCCTTCTTCCTACTTCTCTCCGTATTCCCAATGCTTTCCATGTCTCTCTCCTTAAACCACTCATCCTTAACCGCTTCTCTCCCAAAGTTGTTTCTCCCACTCCAGTTTCCGGGTCCTCTGACATTTTTTTGGTGAAAGAAATTCTGGCATCCAAGACGGTCAGAGGTAAAAAAAATTTTTGGGTTGATTGGGAGAATTGTGGCCCAGAGGAGAGGTCATAGGAACCTGAGGACAACATCCTGGACAAGAATCTTATCCTCAAATTCTCAGGTTCCAAAAAGAGGGGGAGACCCAAGGGGGGGGGGTACTGTTACGCCGAGCGCTCTGGGTCCCCGCTCCTCCCCGGAGCGCTCACAGCGTTCTCCTATTCGCAGCGCCTCGGTCAGACCTGCCGACCGGGTGCGCTGCTATAATGTTCCCAGCCGGGATGCGATGCGGGACGCGCCCGCTCGCGATGCGCATCCCGACTCGCTTACCAGACCCGTTCCCCGTCTGTGCTGTCCCGGCGCACGCGGCCCTGCTCCTTAGGGCGCGCACGCGCCGGGTCTTTGCGATTTAAAGGGCCGGTGTGCCACTGATTGGCGCATGAGGTTTTAATCAGTACCCTCACCTGTGCACTTCCCTACTTATACCTCACTTCCCCTGCACTCCCTTGCCGGATCTTGTTGCCATTGTGCCAGTGAAAGCGTTTCCTTGTGTGTTCCTAGCCTGTGTTCCAGACCTCCTGCCGTTGCCCCTGACTATGATCCTTGCTGCCTGCCCTGACCTTCTGCTACGTCCGACCTTGCTCTTGTCTACTCCCTTGTACCGCGCTTATCTCAGCAGTCAGAGAGGTTGAGCCGTTGCCGGTGGATACGACCTGGTTGCTACCGCCGCTGCAAGACCATCCCGCATTGTGGCGGGCTCTGGTGAATACCAGTAGCAACTTAGAACCGGTCCACCGACACGGTCCAAGCCAATCCCTCTCTGGCACAGAGGATCCACCTCCAGCCAGCCGAATCGTGACATATACACAGAACAATAACACCAACAACAACCACTATACAAAGAACAATATCACCAACAACAACCACTATACACAGAACAATATCACCAATAACAACCACTATATGCAAAGCAATAACACCAACAACAACCATTATACACAGCGCAATAACACCAACAACAACCACTATACACAGAACAATAACACCAACCACTATACACAGCACAATAACACCAACAACAACCACTATACACAGAACAATATAGCCAATAACAACCACTATACAAAGAGCAATAACACCACCAACAACCACTATACACAGAACAATATCACCAATAACAACCACTATACACAGAGCAATAACACCACCAACAACCACTATACACAGAGCAATAACACCAACAACAACCACTATACACAGAACAATATCACCAATAACAAACCTTATACAAAGAGCAATAACACCAACAACAAAAACTATACACAGAACAATAACACCAACAACAACCACTATACAAAGAGCAATATCACCAATAACAACCACTATACACAGAACAATATCACCAATAAAAACCACTATACAAAGAACAATAACAACCACTATACAAAGAACAATATCACCAATAACAACCACTATGCACAGAACAATATAACCAATAACAACCACTATACAAAGAGCAATAACACCACCAACAACCACTATACACAGAACAATATCACCAATAACAACCACTATACACAGAGCAATAACACCACCAACAACCACTATACACAGAGCAATAACACCAACAACAACCACTATACACAGAACAATATCACCAATAACAAACCCTATACAAAGAGCAATAACACCAACAACAAAAACTATACACAGAACAATAACACCAACAACAACCACTATACACAGAACAATAACACCAACAACTCCACAATACACAGAACAATATCACCAATAAAAACCACTATACAAAGAACAATAACAACCACTATACAAAGAACAATATCACCAATAACAACCACTATGCACAGAACAATATCACCAATAACAACCACTATACAAAGAACAATATCACCAATAACAACCACTATACAAAGAACAATATCATCAATAACAACCACTATACATAGAACAATATCACCAAAAACAACCACTATACACAGAACAATATCACTAATAACAACCACTATACACAGAACAATATCACCAATAACAACCACTATACAAAGAAAAATAACAACCACTATACACAGGACAATATCACCAATAACAACCACTATACACAGGACAATATCACCAATAACAACCACTATACACAGAGCAATATCACCAATAACAACCACTATACAAAGAACAATATCACCAATAACAACCACTATACATAGAACAATATCACCAATAACAACCACTATACACAGAACAATATCACCAATAACAACCACTATACACAGAACAATATCACCAATAACAACCACTATACAAAGAGCAATATCATCAATAACAACCACTATACAGTGGGGATCAAAAGTGTGGGCAACCCAGGTAAAAATTTGTATTGATGTGCATAAAAAAATCTCCAAAAGGCATCAAATTACAGATTAGACATTCTTATTATATGTCAACAAAAGTTAGATTTTATTTCCATCATTTACACTTTCAAAATAACAGAAAACAAAAAAATGATGTCTGCAAAAGTTTGGGCACCCTGCAAAATTTATAGCATGCACTGCCCCCTTTGCAAAGCTGAGACCTGCCAGTGTCATGGATTGTTCTCAATCATCATCTGGGAAGACCAGGTGATGTCAATCTCAAAGGTTTTAAATGCCCAGATTCATCTGACCTTGCCTCAGCAATCAGCACCGTGGGTTCTTCTAAGCAGTTGTCTAGAAATTTGAAACTGAAAATAGTTGACGCTCACAAAGCTGGAGAAGGCTATTAGAAGATAGCAAAACGTTTTCAGATGTCAATATGCTCTGTTCGGAAAGTAATTAAGAAATGGCAGTCATCAGGAACAGTGGAAGTTAAAGCAAGATCTGGAAGACCAAGAAAAATATCAGACTGAACAGCTTGCAGGATTGTGAGAAAAACAATTCAAAACCCATGTTTGACTGCACAATCCCTCCAGAAAGATCTGGCAGACACTGGAGTTGTTGTACACTATTCCACTATAAAGAGATACTTGTACAAATATGGTCTTCATGGAAGAGTCATCAGAAGAAAACCTGTTCTACATCCTCCCTACAAAAATCAGTGTTTGAACTTTGCAAATGAACATATAGACAAGCCTGATACATTTTGGAAACAAGTTCTGTGGACCGATAAGGTTAAAATTTTTTGGCCGGAATGGGCAAAGGTACGTTTGGAGAAGAAGGGGAACAGAATTTAATTAAAAGAACCTCTGTCCAACTGTTAAGCATGGGGGTGGATCAATCAAGCTATGGGGTTGTATTGCAGCCAGTGGCACAAGAAACATCTCATGAGTAGAAGTAAAAATGGATTCAATAACATTTCAGAAAATTTTGGATGCTAACTTGATGCCATCTGTGAAAAAGCTGAAGTTAAAGAGAGGATGGCTTCTACAAATGGATAATGATCCTAAACACACCTCAAAATCCACGGGGGATTAATCAAGAGGCGTAAACTGAAGGTTTTGCCATGGCTTCACAATCTCCTGACCTCAACAAAATTGAAAATCTATGTGACAGACAGCCAAGAAATCTCAAAGAACTGGAAGACTTTTATAAGGATGAATGGGCAAAGATACCTCAAACAAGAATTGAAAGACTCTTGGCTGGCTACAAAAAGCATTTACAAGCTGTGATACTTGCCAAAGGGGGCAGTACAAGATATTAACTCTGCAGGGTGCCCAAACTTGTGCAGATGCCATTTTTTTGTTTTCTGTTATTTTGAAAGTGTAAATGATGGAAATAAAATTAACTTTTGTTGACATTTTATAAGAATGACTAATCTGTAATTTGATGCCTTTTGGAGACTTTGCCATCTTTCCTTGGCTTCTTTATGCACATTAATTCAAATTTTTACCTGGGGTGCCCAAACTTTTGATCCCCACTGTACACAGAACAATATCACCAATAACAACCACTATACACAGAACAATATCACCAATAACAACCACTATACACAGAACAATATTACAAATAACAACCACTAAACACAGAGCAATATCACCAATAACAACCACTATACACAGAACAATATCACCAATAACAACCACTATACACAGAACAATATCACGACTATACACGGGACACCACCATGACTACTTCCACCATATAGTAGCTGGATAATACTACCATACTGATACTGAATAAATCACTGTACATAGACTAATAACACTACTATACAAGGGTTTAATAATCCCTCACACCAGGACCACTACCATTACCACCATATAGTAGCTGGATTATACTACCATACTGATACTGAATAAATCACTGTACATAGACTAATAACACTACTATACAAGGGTTTAATAATCCCTCACACCAGGACCACTACCATTACCACCATATAGTAGCTGGATAATACTACCGTACTGATACTGAATAAATCACTGTCCACAGACTAATAACACCACTATACAAGGGACTAAAATACCCTCACACCATGACCAATACCACCATATAGTGGCTGACAGGGGTGTAGCTATAGAGGTAGCAGTTGCAACGGGGCCCGGGCGCCTAAGGGGACCCCAAAGCACATTTGCCCGATAAGAGACCAGTATTATAATTGGGATATGAGGCCCTGTTGCAGATTTTGCATCAGGGCCCAGAAGCTACAAGCTACACCTCTGGTGGCTAAATATTGCTATCATACTGATACTGAATAAATCACTGTACACAGACTAATAACATCGCTATACAAGGGACTAATAATACCCTCACACCAACGGGGCTTTTACTAATTCAACAGTCATGGTGCACATTGGCACCAGTGACAAAGTTAGAGGTGAAATGATTTCAGGGACTTAAGCAGTAAGCTGAAAGGAGAAAGCTAGCAAAAATTTACTTATCCCCACAGGTCCCAGCAGTCGGATCCCCCGCGATCTCCGAAATGGGACTCGGCGCTCAGTGAGGAGCGTGTGCTGCAGACGATTTCTATGGGAGAGCCGAAAAGACCCGAGTACAGTACTAAAGTTCTCCTTTAAAGGGGTACTCTGTCGCTAGATATCTTATCCAAAGGCCATCACGCCACCTCCCATAGACATGCATTGAGGGGGCGTGTGGTGATGTCACAAGCGGGTGTGTTGTAATGTCAAGACCACTGTTGTCGGAACCCAGCGTTCTTTTAGAACGCCAGGTGCTGCACGGAGATCACGGGGGTCCCAGTGGCAGGACCCCCCACGATCAGACATCTTATCCCCTATGTTTGGATAGGGGATAAGAATCCTCTATCTTTTGGATAGGGGAAAAGATGTCTAGAGGCAGAGTACCCCTTTAAGGCAAGAAGTTAGAATTGAAAATCAGGTATCCAATGTAGCTTTCTTGATGTACGGCAATAACGCATTTCGGTTTTGTACATTGCCAATCAGAAGAAGGGGAGTGTGACCACGAAATGCGTTATTGCAGTATATCAATAAAGTTGCTCTTTACTTCACTTATGTGATCTGGTTGTGCTGTTCCATTGGATACCTGGGCGCCTGTTGCCAAGGCCTTTTTCTCCATTTTCAATTCAAAGTATTCACAAAGGGCATCCACTGGTTGTTCCCTGGGACTTTCTGGGCTGCACAGGATCCACATCCATCATCCTATACGGGGTGATATGTACAGGGTGGGTCATTTATATAGATACACCTTAATAAAATGGGAATGGTTGGTGATATTAACTTGCTGTTTGTGGCACATTAGTATATGTGAGGGGGGAAACTTTTCAAGATAGGTGGTGACAAGTTTCTGACCACTTCTAAAATGTGTTCAATGTGCTGCCCATTGTGTTGGATTGTCAATGCAACCCTCTTCTCCCACTCTTCATACACTGATAGCAACACCGCAGGAGAAATGCTAGCACAAGCTTCCAGTATCCGTAGTTTCAGATGCTGCAGAATGGGCAAAACTAAAATTGGAACAGGACCCTCAGTTTACGCAGAAGATTTTGTTCAGTGATGAGGCAAACTTTTATGTGAATTGTGAAGTTAACAAACAAAACCACCGCTATTGGTCTGACACTAACCCACATTGGATAGATCCCTCCAAGACTGTTGGAACACAAAAATTGATGGTATGGAGTGGTATATGGGGTCCAAAGATAGTGGGGCCATTCTTCATTAATGGAAACCTCAAGGCCACTGGATATGCAAAATTGCTACATGATGATGTGTTTCCCTCTTTATGCACTGAAGCTGGCACGTTCCCTGAGTTTTTCCAGCAAGATGGTGCACCACCACATTATGACTGTCAGGTCCGAGCATTACTAGATGAACAGTTTCCTGGAAAGTGGATTGGTCGTCGTGGGCCAGTTGAATGGCCCCCAAGATCTCCCGATCTGACCCCCTTAGACTTTTATCTTTGGGGTCATCTGAAGGCAATTGTCTATGCTGTGAAGATACGAGATGTGCAGCACCTGAAACTACGGATACTGGAAGCCTGTGCTTGCATTTCTCCTGCGGTGTTGCTATCAGTGTGTGAAGAGTGGGAGAAGAGGGTTGCATTGACAATCCAACACAATGGGCAGCACATTGAACACATTTTATAGGTGGTCAGAAACTTGTAAATAACTCATGAAAGAATAAAGTTACGTTAAAACCAAGCACATCATTGTTTTTCTTGTGAAATTCCCAATAAGCTTGATGTGCCACATGACCCTCTTCCTATTGAAAAAACAAAAGTTGGATTCAAAATGGCCGACTTGAAAATGGCCGCCATAGTCACCACCCATCTAGAATTTCCCCCCCTCACATATACTAATGTGCCACAAACAGGAAGCTAATAGGACCAACCATTCCCATTTTATTAAGGTGTATCCATATAAATGGCCCACCCTGTATATTGTTAATACACTAAAGGTGAGCAGCAAATCTATAGAGCCGGCATTTCCCCTACCTAGGGGTTTCCCTCTTTGTTTGGGGTAACACACGAGGCCCCAACTTCTGTTTTTTTCTACTTCTACACAAGTTTCCTTTAGGGCAAGGACCTCCAGGGTAGCATTCTCTGAAATATTACCTCTACCAGACCAGAGAAGCAGCAGGAGATTAGGGAGCTAAACAAGTGGCTCAGGAACTGGTGTAGGAAGGACGGGTTTGGGTTCATGGAGAACAGGGCCGACTTCTCTATCAGAGGCTCTACTGTAGGGACTTGCTGCACCTCAATGGAGAGGGTGCGGCTGTGCTTGGGGAGAAGATGACCAGAAGGATGGAGGAGTGTTTAACCCCTTAACAGCCCATTTTGGCCTTGAGGACACAATTTCTTGTTTTTTCCTACTCGCCTTCCAAGAGCCATAACTCTGTGGATAAAAACATAAGTTTTTCATCCACAAAGCTGTATTATGGATTATTTTTTGCGTAACCAATTGTACTTTGTAGAGACACTTTTCATTTTACCTTAACCCCTTAAGGACACAGCTCATTTTCACCTTAAGGACGCAGGCCTTTTTTTGCAAATCTGACCACTGTCAATTTAAACATTAATAACTCTGGGATGCTTTTACCTTTCATTCTGATTCCGAGATTGTTTTATCGTGACATATTCTACTTTATGTTAGTGGTAAAATTTTGTTGATACTTGCATAATTTCTTGGTGAAAAATTCCAAAATTTCATGAAAAATTTGAAAATGTTGCATTTTTTTTTTACTTTGAAACTCTCTGCTTATAAGGAAAATGGAAATCCCAAATAGATTATATATTGATTCACATATACAATATGTCTACTTTGTGTTTGCATCATTAAGTTGACATGTTGTTACATCAGAGGGCTTCAAAGTATAGCAGCAATTTTCAAATTTTTCACAAAATTTTCAAAATATGAATTTTTAAGGGACCAGTTCAGTTTTGAAGGGGATTTGAGCGGTCTTCATATTAGAAATACCCCACAAATGACCCCATTATAAAAACTGCACTCATCAAAGTATTCAAAATGACATTCAGTAAGTGTGTTAACCCTTTAGGTGTTTCACAGGAATAGCAGCAAAGTGAAGGAGAAAATTCAAAATCTTCCTTTTTTCCACTCGCATGTTCTTGTAGACCCAGTTTTTGAATTTTTACAAGGGGTAAAAGGAGAAAAATCTTCCTAAAATTTGTAACCCAATTTCTCTCGAGTAAGGAAATACCTCATATGTGTATGTCAAGTGCTCTGTGGGTGCAATAGAGGGCTCAAAAGGGAAGGAGCGACAATAGGATTTTTTAGAGTGAATTTTTCTGAAATAGTTTTTGGGGGGCATGTCACATTTAGGAAGCCCCAATGGTGCCAGAACAGCAAGAAAACCCCCACATGGCATACTATTTTGGAAACTACACCCCTCAGGGAACATAACAAGGGGTCCAGTGAGCCTTAACACCCCACAGGTGTTTGACGACTTTTCGTTAAAGTTGGACGTGTACATGAATTTATTTATTTTTCCTCACTAAAATGCTTGTTTTTCCCCAAATTTGACATTTCTACAAGGGGTAATAGGAGAAAATGCCCCCCAAAATTTGTAACCCCATTTATTCTGAGTATGGAAATACCTCAAGTGTGGACTATAAGTGCTCTGCTGGCGCATTACAATGCTCAGAAGAGAAGGAGCGCCATTGAGCTTATGGAGAGAGAATTTGGTGGGAATAGAAGTCGGGGGCCTTGTGCATTTACACAGCCCCCCCCCCCAGTGGAGCCCGCCACATGTGACCCCATTTTGGAAACTACACCCCCCCACAGAATTTGATAAGGGGTGCAGTGAGCATTTACACCCCACTGGCTTTTGACAGATCCTTGGAACAGTGGGCTGTGCAAATGAAAAATAAATTTTTTCCTTTTCACGGACCACTGCTCCAAAAATCTGTCAGACACCTGTGGGGGGGCGTAAAAGCTCACTGCACCCCTTATTACATTCCGTGAGGGGTGTAGTTTCCAAAATGGGGTCACATGTGGGGGAGTCCATTGTTCTGGCACTATGGGGGCTTTGTAAACACACGTGGCCTTGAATTCCGGACAAATTTTCTCTCCAAAATCCCAATGGTGCTCCTTCTCTTTGAGCATTGTAGTTCGCCCGCAGACCACTTTACATCCACATATGGGGTCTGTTCTTACTCAGAAGAAATTTGGTTACAAATTTAGTTTCCCCCCCCCCCCCTATTTTCCCTTGTGAAAATGAAACATTTAGGGTAACACCAGCATTTTTGTGAAAAAAAAAATGTTTTCTTCATTTTCCCATCAAACTTTAACGTAAATTCGTAAAACACCTGTGGGGTGCTAAAGCTCACTATACCCCTTGTTATGTTCCGTGAGGGGTGTAGTTTCCAAAATGGGGTCACATGTGGGTATTTATTTTTTTGCGTTTGTCAGAACCGCTGTAAAATCAGCCACCCCTGTGCAAATCACCAATTTAGGCCTCAAATCTACATAGTGCGCTCTCACTTCTGAGCCATGTTGTGCACCCGCAGAGCATTTTACACCCACATATAGGGCCTTTCCCTACTCAGGAGAAATTGCGTTACAAATTTTGGGGGTCTTTTTTTCCTTTTAACGCTTGTGAAAATAAAAAGTATGGGGCAACACCAGTATGTTAGTGTAAAATTTTGTATTTTTTTACACTAACAAGCTGGTGTAGCCCCCAACTTTTCCTTTTCATAAGGGGTAAAAGGAGAAAAAGCCCCCCAAAATTTGTAGTGCAATTTCTCCCGAGTACGGAAATACCCCATATGTGTCCCTAAACTGTTTCCTTGAAATACGACAGGGCTCCGAAGTGAGAGAGCACCATGCGCATTTGAGGACTAAATTAGGGATTGCATAGGGGTGGACATAGGGGTATTCTATGCCAGTGATTCCCAAACAGGGTGCCTCCAGCTGTTGCTAAACTCCCAGCATGCCTGGACAGTCAGTGGCTGTCCAGAAATGCTGTGAGTTATTGTTTTGCAACAGCTGGAGGCTCTGTTTTGGAAACACTGCCGTACGATATGTTTTTATTTTTATTGGGGGGACAGTGTAAGGGGTGTATATGTTGTGTTTTACCCTTTATTATGTGGTACTGTAGTGTTTTTAGGGTACATTCGCACTGACGGGTTTACAGTGAGTTTCCCGCTAGGAGTTTGCACCGCGGCAGAAAATTTGCCGCAGCTCAAACTTGAAGCAGGAAACTTACTGCAAACCTGCCCGTGTGAATGTACCCTGTACATTCACATGGGGGGGGGGGGGGGGGGAAACCTCCAGCTGTTTCAAAACTACTTTTGCAACAGCTGGAGGCACACTGGTTCGAAAACCTTCAGTTAGGTTCTGTTACCTAATTCAGTATTTTCCAACCAGGGTGCCTCCAGCTGTTGCAAAACTACAACTCCCAGCATGTACTGATTGCCGAAGGGCATGCTGGGAGATGTAGTTATGCAACAGCTGGAGGTACGCAACTACAACTACTAGCATGCCGAGACAGCTGTTTGGGCATGCTGGGATTTGCAGTTTTGCAACATCTAGAGGGCTACAGTTTAGAGACTACTGCACACTGATCTCCAAACTTTGGCCCTCCTGGGCATGCTGTCTGGGCATGCTGGGAGATGTAGTTTTGCAACAGCTGGAGGCACACAACTACAACTCCTAGCATGCCCAGACAGTGGTTTGCAGCCGGGCATGCTGGGAGTTGTAGTTTTGCAACATCTGGAGAACCACTGTTTGGAGACCACTGGGTAGTGGTCTCCTAACTGTGATCCTCCAGATCTTGTAAAACTACAACTCCCGGCATGCCCAGACAGGCATTGGCTGTCTGAGCATGCTGGGAGTTGTAGTTTTGCAAAATCTGAAGGATCACAGTTTGGCGACCACAACACAGTGGTCTGCAAACAGTGGTCCTCTAGATGTTGCTAAACTACAACTCCCAGCATGCCCAGACAGCCAATGCCTGTCTGGGCATGCCGGGAGTTGTAGTTTTGCAACATCTGGAGCATCACTCACCGGCCAGTCAGATCCCGCCGCAGCCTGCAGGATCCGCCACTGGGTAAGCAAGGACTTCTTATTCCCCCTCACCCCGCTGTGCCCCGCTCTCCCCAGACTAACACACGTGGGCGGAGGTCCGGCAGCGGCGATGGCGGGGGCACTTACCCCCGCTATCGCCGCTGCCGGACACCCGGATCGCCGCGCATCCGCCACCCCCCCCCCCCCGCCGCCCCTACACACCCAATCGCTAATCGGGTTAATCAAATGGGGTCCCGGGGAGTCGGGCGGGAGTGGTCTCCTGCCGGACACCCCGGAACTTTAGCAAATTAACCCGATCAGCGCCGCGGGAGTGCGCACAATGAACGCCACCTTTATAGGGCGGAATGCGCAAAGGTATCGCGTTATCCGCTGTATAAATGCGGCATCCAGCGTGACGGGGGTTAAGCTGAACTTCTCACCTGCCGGAGACAACCGGAGGTGAAAAGTTCAGCCCCCAGGATGCAGCAGCAGCTGCAATTATGTGAATGACTGGTATACCCGTCACTCTGCGTGAATGCACTTCAGCAGATGACGGGTATACCCGTCATTCTGCGTTAAGGGGTTAAAATGTATGGAAATTACTATTTGAGGCGGAAAATTGAAAAGAAAACCGCAATTTTTCAAATTTTGGGAGGTTATATTTTTACACAGTGCATGCAAGAGGCATCAGTAACCAAATACTGCCATGAAGACCAAGGAACTCTCCAAACAAGTAAGGGACAATGTTGTTGAGAAGTACAGTGTTAGGTTATAAAAAAATATCCAAATCTTTGATGATCCCCAGGAGCACCATCAAATCTATCATAACCAAATGGAAAGAACATGGCACAACAGCAAACCTACCAAGAGACGGCTGCCCACCAAAACTCACGGACCGGGCAAGGAGGGCATTAATCAGAGAGGCAGCACAGAGACCTAAGGTAACCCTGGAGGAGCTGCAGAGTTCCACAGCAGAGACTGGAGTATCTGTGTATAGGACAACAATAAGCCGTACACTCCATAGAGTTGGGCTTTATGGCAGAGTGGGCATAAGAAAGCCATTACTTTCTGCTAAAAACAAAAAGGCATGTTGTGAGTTTGCAAAAAGGCATGTGAGAGACTCCCAAAATGTATGGAGGAAGGTGTTCTGGTCTGATGAGACTAAAATTGAACTTTTCGGCCAGCACAAAGACAGAATATCAAGCTTGGGGTTATTTAGTTTGGAGAAAACTCATGCTCACATGGCGAAGGAAGGGGTCCCATGAATATTCATGAGGTTATATCAGTGCTGAGGGGATGGAGGCAGAGAAGGTAGGTATTCAGCGTTCCACCTCTATTGCGCAAAGCCGGCCATTCCCAGATTAGCAATGCCAGCTAATATAGCATGTATCTTCCAAACCGGAGGTGGATCCAAGTAAGTGATACCTCATTGTATTGGGTTTAGTGTGGGTGAATTGGCTGTCAGTTTCCATCCTACTGTTAGAAACAAGATTCTCTGGTCTGATGAACCCAAGATAAAACTTTTTGGCCTCAATTCTAAGTATTATATCTGGAGAAAACAGGCACTGCTTATCACTTGTCTAATACTATCCCTACAGTAAACCATGGTGGTGGCAGCATCTGTGTGGGTGTTTTTCAGCATCTGGGACAGGAGACTGGTCAGGGTTGAAGAAAAGCTAAATGTAGAAATGTACAGAATTATTCCTTATAAAAACCTGATCCACAGTGCACTGGACTTCAGACTGGGCTAAATGTTTACCTACCAGCAAGACAATGGCCCTAAGCACACAGCCATGACAATACAGAAAGTATAGGGACAACTCTGTAAATGTCATTGATTGGCCCAGCCAGAGCCCTGACTAGAACCCAATGGGACATCTCTGGAGAGACCTAGAAATGGCTTCCACTGACGGTCCCCATCCAACCTGACAGAGCTTAAAAGGATCTGCACCCATGTATTTTCCTTTTAGTATCAAGGTTATTGTAGATTTAACCTTATTGATATCCATCAGTTCAGCATCCAACCTAATGGTGAAGATAGATGAAATAGCAGTCTCCGAAAGATGAACACGTTCAGATCAAACATTGTTCTCGCTTAATCAGAAAAAGAAAATGTCTTTTTGCTGTCAGAATTCTGTCAGGCTGCATCTTTATCTTACCTGGCCATGGCAGTTGTTTATAACGACCAAATATTCTTATTCATTACAGCAACAGGGAGTCATATAGGAGACGTCAAATCTTCTTCTACAACTCCTCACAGCTTACCAACCCACGCTGGTGCTTGACAGTAATATTAGGTGACTGAATAACACTTGGCAGCTTATAGAACATAGGAGGGTGATTCACATCTGATAATACGTAAAGGAGTTACAGGTTCTTTAATCATTCATGGCACTGGGCATGAGTCCAGCTCAGTTACCGTGCACCTTGGCGAATGTTTTGCAGGACCTATTTTTTAGATGAAACATCACGTATTTGTGATGCTTCTATAGGTACAGCGGTCAGCACAACCTGCTTCTAATTATGTAGGTGTGTATGGTAGGAACGCATGGATGGATGTGACAGATGGGCCCGTAGTGGTGGTGCCCAATCTCTGTGAAGTAGTGACAGGTATCCAATATAACAATGGGTGGCGTCTGACCTTGCCCTGTTGACGTTTTTAATGCACCAAAAATAAAGCAAGAATCTTGGAGAACGGACTTGGTGAATGGCCTCACATTTGCTCTACCATTGTTATAATGTTTTTGTGGTTACCATGTGAAATGTACCATTTCATAGTATAATAAAAAGGACATGTGATATTATTTTAGTAACTGGCCACTTTGTCATAGGCTTTTATAGCATTACCTTTTATAACATAAACGTTAGTGCTTGGGATTAAAGGGGTTGTCAGTTTTTTTAAGAACATATCCCCTATCCCCAAATATGGGATAAGTATCTTATCGGGGGTGTCCGACCACTTGACCCCACGATCTTCAAAATGTGGCTTTACTCTCTGGCCCCTCACCTTTTGAGATGTATTCATTTCGGCAGTAAAGGGCTGCTCGACCAATCACTGGATGAGACAGGACACTGCTGTGGCTGATGAATGACTGAGTGGGCTATCACTGGTGAGAAAAGTAAGTCTCAAAAGATGGGAGCCTGAACGCTCAGCAGAGAGAGATGGGCCCCATTCTGGAGATCACAGGGAATCCTAAAGGTGAGACCTCCTGATATGTTTTTAATAGCTGGATAACCCCTTTAAAGGTGTGCTCCGGCACTCCAAAAGGATATGGGATAAGAAGTCTGATCGTGGAGGTCCCGCCGCTGGTGACCCCGGCAATCTTGTATGCAGCTCTCACCTGTGGGAGCTGCACGCAGTGCTGCAGCCTCCGACTCTGCCGGGTCACGACTACGGGGGCTGGGAGTGACATAACACCGGGGGGCGGAGTCGTGACATTACGATACTCTGGCCCCTGTAGTAGTGTCCCGGCAGACTTGGAGGTTGCAGCGCTGCATGCAGCTCCCACAGGTGGGTGCTGCATGCGAGATTGCAGGGGTCCCCAGCAGCGGGACCTCCGCGATCAGACATATTGGCGGCCCTCATTTACTTAGAAAATCGGGTTGTAAGTCTATCTTGCTTTCTTACCCGACTGCTTTTTTCCCCTGGTATTTATTATTATGTCGCATCCTGTTTGTCGCACGTGTTTTTTGTTGGTTTTGGTTTCCAACTTCTCTGAGTTGTCGGGAAAAAATCCACAACAATTAAACAAATTCGGGTTGGAAACCTTTATAAATACGTGGGAAAGCTCAGAAATGTCGGGTTACGCCCTTTTTCAGGTTTGGGAGAATCCACATCGGATCCGTCGGGAAAAAATGTTGCATCGTGTCGCAGACTGGTACACGATGTCTGCGACATGTCGCAGACAAAGATGCACCAAAAAAACCCGACAAATCAAGTCGGGTTTAGAATAGTAAATGAGGGCCATTATCGCTATCCCTTGGATAGGGGATACAATGTCTTATGACTGGAGTACCCCTTTAATCTTTATCTCCTGCAAAATATATATTTCTAGTAAACTACAAACTTTTTTTATAGACCAAAAACAAGGAAAACCAGCCACAAAGAATTGTTCCCTCCATCTACATCACTGTGATTTCATCCCACTGTTGATCAATTGCTGCCATTTGTACCTTTTTCTTGTATGTAATGCGTCTAGTCTCCATCGTCTAATCATCTCTTGATCCTAGTGCCATTGTTTCCTTTCTTGCATTTTAATGTTTTAATGTGTACTTTTACTGACCATTAGAATGGGGATTTCTTGTCATAGGTTTGCTAGTGGAAGGGAGGAGTACTAGAAAAAGGCTGCATATGCTCATGGCCCATTCCATGTGATGTCATTTGAATAGCTTAGAACAATAATAGAAACATTCTCTGAGAAGCAGGTGCAGTTTATTGAGTCAAAACCAGAAGTGGATTCAGCAAGTCCTTCATTTATCATTTACATCTTTTAAATCCACTTCTGGCTCTGGCGGAAAAAAAAAAAAAAAAACCTGCATCAAAATCTATTTCCAGTTTAAGGTTATGATCAAATATAAAATCCACAGCATATACAGTCTAGTACAAAGCCAGAAGTGGATTCACAAACGGATTATGGAAATTGGATTTAAAGGGGCTATCTGCCGGAAGGATGTTTTGTTATATATATATATATATATATATATATTTTTTTTGTATACTCTGATGCCATGGCAGTGTGCACCCGTGTATTAGGCTGTTGTGCCGGCTATCTTTCTTTTTTCTTGTGTGTACAATTCAGGGGGTAATGGCACCCTCTTTAGCTGTGCACCCCTCCCCCTTTCTCACAGGTGGAGTTTTAAATGGATCCAGCAGGTCACCCAGTCAGAGGCTATATGCCCAGCAGAGGTGAGTGGATAGTTGAGTGTTAGGCTCAGAATTTGTGCTAGGTTCCCATCCTAAATGAGGCCACCTCCCCGTGGTGGATGGGGGACACGTTTTGATCAAAAAGTGCGCTAAGAGCCTCAATTTTTTTGACCAATGTGTGCTGCTGCAATCTTCTTTTTTTGTATACTCTGATGCCATGGCAGTGTGCACCCGTGTATTAGGCTGTTGTGCTGGCTATCTTTCTTTTTTCTTGTATGTACAATCCAGGGGGAAATGGCACCCTCTTTAGCTGTGCACCCCTCCCCCTTTCTCACAGGTGGAGTTTTAAATGGATCCAGCATGTCACCCAGTCAGAGGCTATATTCCCAGCAGAGGTGAGTGGATAGTTGAGTGTTAGGCTCAGAATTTGTGCTAGGTTCCCATCCTAAATGAGGCCACCTCCCCGTCGTGGATGGGGGACACGTTTTGATCAAAAAGTGCGCTAAGAGCCTCAATTTTTTTGACCAATGTGTGCTGCTGCAATCCTCTTTTTTTGTATATATATATATATATATATATATATACACATATACATACATACACACACACATATATATACATATTTTTAAACTATGCCAATTCTGTATAATATAAACAATAAAACTAAAATTTCTACTCACCTCCTGTGCTCCCCTGTAATCCTGCTCCAATCCCCGATGCAATACTCTTCCAGCTTCCTGGGTCCAATACGCAATGGTATCGCTGGCTGCAGCAGTGTCCCCCCTCGGCCAGTGATTGGCTGAGCGGCAAAGTAACACTATGAGCTTCAGTCTTTTTCCTGGTTCCTGGGCCCAATATATCACACTGCTAATCTACTTCATAGGTGCTCAGTGTGCCCTAATAATATTACCTTTAGGGTAATGTTTACACTGAGGAATTGAAAAGGAATGTACTCAAGTAATTCCGCTCACTTTTCTGCTCCAATTACTCCTGCCGAATGAAAGTTCCATTGACTTTACTGGACTTTCTGCCTATCTGTTCACACTGAGGAATTTCTGCTAGCAGAATTACGATGCTGAATTCTATTCCACCAGAAAACTGAACTTTTTCATTCTTCTGGCGGAATCAGCTTGTAAAAGCCCATTGAAGTCAATGGGACTTTTGTTTTCCTGACAAAATCAGTTTATAGAAGAATTGAAGCGGGAAAAAAAAAGTGTAATTTCCACTTTAATTCTGCAGCAAACAGACTATGGCAGATTCCTCTTCAATTCCTCAGTGTAAAAATAACCTAGTTCTAATAATTGCACTTTTTCATACATATATGAAGTTCTTATTTAATCTCTCTCTCTCTTTGAGAAAGGACAAGTCAAGCACCTATTAATTCCTGGGACTATTGCTCTTTAACCGATGCAACAGATGTCTGTTAGCTAGTCAGCTGTATAAAGATATCAAGAGCTACTATTACATTCAGCCAGCTAATGGTCTACATATATTTATAGGTCTCACTGGGCTGAATGTTAATCTGTCTGCATATTTAGGTTACTAGGGACAAAAAAAGACTCCTATTTCATTTTTGTTTGGTCATTCAGAATATTTCTCATATACAGTTACAGCACTTTTATTTTAATCATCCTGAAATAGCAGACTGAACCACTACATGTCTGCCCCGCAACCTCCACTCATTCATCATAAATAGAAAACACAGCATTTACATTCTCTCTATGAACTTTCTAAGGCTGAGTTCACATGTACCAGTTGTGTCTGGCTGTTTTAAATCAGGGGAAACTAACAATTTTATCCATTGGCCTGGCATCCATAGAAGCGCAGAAAAATGTTGATGTGTTTTCCTATCCAACGCAGGGAGATATCTGGCATCACAATGAATTTATTAGAGACGTCCATTCAGTAGCATGTTGGACCTTTGGCCTTCAGAACCACAGTAATTCATCATAGAACATATTCTACTAGTTGCTGAATTGATCTGCAGGAATTGTGCCAATGTGGACAGAATAGCTTCTCGCAGTTGCCACACATTACATTCTGACATGCTCTGAACAGTCTGTTCTAACTTACCCTACTATAGAATTTCGATCTGGGGGATTGTGACGGCCAGGGAACCATAGAAATGCACGGTCATGCTCTAGGAACTAGTCCATTACTTATACAACCTTTGAGGCAAGGTGAATTCTGCTGAAAGTGTCCTTCTGCCATAAACAGCTGCCATAAAGGGAAGAACTTTGTCACAATGCTTAGATAAGCCCTAATGGTCCATCAATAGGCAACAGAGAACCCAGGGTGTGCCAAGAAAACCATGGCACCATCTATACTAACCTGGTGACACCTGACAGGAAGGGTTCATCCATTCATGCTTCTTATGTCAAATTCTGGTGCAACAAGAATCTGGATTAATCTGACCAGGGATTCTTGCCTGTTTCCCGCTCTGTGTTACCGCTTAGATGTAGCTAAACATTTGATACATGCCATGTATGATATATTCAGCTCCTGAGTAGCTCTATACTCCCTTACCTGAAATTTGTCAAATGTCAGGAAGGGGTTAAACAGTTGGTCACTATCAGGAGCCCTGCCATATCTGATTCTATACTATAGTTAGAGCTCATATATGCCACTTTTCTTTCACACTCTTAAGCATTTAAATATGCTGCATTGTAATGAATGTGTATTCTCATACCCTACCCACAGGGTAGGAAATAATGAGCTAAATATTTGGGGTCCAATGTGTGCGCATGTGAGCAAACATTGGTGCCTGCAATGCTGACCCGGCGGGGAAAAGGAACCAAATTGGTGGCAGGGGAGTAGTGTTAAAAATATGGCGAACTGGACCCAACAGTATAATGGATAGCTATCCACCCGACTAACATCAAGGTGAAAGCATTTAGGGCTCATCCCAAAAATTGTGGAACAACTCTCCACTTATTATGTCCAACTAGAATCCAGTACATTATTTAAAAACATCAAGACTGGCCTCCTCTACATTTTTCGGTGATTGATCACTGTCATCAGGAGGTATTGAGGCAAGCATGCTTCCCCATGTACCGTGTGGGTATTTATGGACTAGGAAATACTGCATCATCAGAGTGTGCCATACCACTGTCCAATCCCCATCTGTAATACTCGAGCGCCAAGTGGCTCCCAGACTGTCAGTCTGACTCCTGAGGGTATTATAAAGCTTGGTTGTTTAAACTAGCCTAAGGTGCCACTAAAGGTATGCCTAAAATATGCTTGTGAAGCCCTAGTGCACGGTGTGTGCAGCTTCACAAGCATATTCTTGGTGACAGTTTCGCTTTAAGGTTGCAGCAGAATAAGTGATTATAGGTTTCCACTACATTGCTTGTTTTTTGTCGTTCTCAGAATATTGTGAAGGCAAAAATTGAAATAATGCTGGTGGACAAGATGTACAGATTAACCATCTGAACTCCATTAAAGTAATTTCAAAGCAGCTTCCACAAACCAGGCACAAAAGAAAAAGTGAGCATTTCACAAGGAATATACCTTTATTATAATAATCACAAAATCATAATATCTGTACAGGAATGTGTAAGTGAACACTTATAAATGCAACAAGAATTTGCTTCATAAAGATAAGGTAAATATCATTTGACGGAACTGATTTTTCAAAGAAAATACTTCAAAATAAAAACTTTTCTTGCTTTCATCTGCACTTGATAAATGCAAAATATTAAGACACATTAGTGTTCAATTCAGCAAAATATTGCAGAATATCATGCCACAGTCCATTGGAATGGGTCAGGACATGCAGCACTCTTATTAAAAAGCAATAGTATATAAAAAGAAGCCACATGTTAATAAAATATAGAGTGGTTTATCTTGATATTTTCTTTGATTTGAAACACAATTTTATTGTGGAATGCGGTGAATGTCAATTGATGATCTGAATGTGGAATAGTCTTCATTCTAGGCTATAGCTTTGGCTTCAGGTAGAAATGCTTCCCAATATTTTATAAGCTAGAAGGAGAAAAAGAGGAAAAAAGACAATTGAACGCTTTATTGCGATATGTAAATTCTAAGGCAAATCATAGCTTCTAGATACAGTCATGGCCGTAAATGTTGGCACCCCTGGAAGTTTTCTAGGAAATGAAGTATTTCTCACAGAAAAGGATTGCAGTAACATATGTTTTGCTATACACATGTTTACTCCCTTTGTGTGTATTAGAACTAAACAAAAAAAGAAGGAAAAAAGCAAATTGGACATATGTCACACCAAACGCCAAAAATGAGCTGGACAAAATTATTGGCACCCTTAAATTTATATTTGGTTGCACACCCTTAGGAAAAAATTAACTGAAATCAGTCGCTTCCTATAACCATCAATAAGCTTCTTACACCTCTCAGCCGGAATGTTGGACCACTCTTCCTTTGCAAACTGCTCCAGGTCTCTCTTATTGGAAGGGCGCCTTTTCCCAACAGCAATATTAAGATCTCTCCACAGGTATTCAAGGGGATTTAGTTCTGGACTTATTGCTGACCACTTGAGAACTCTCCAGCGCTTTGTTCCCATCCATTTCTGGGTGCTTTTTGACATATGTTTGGGGTCATTGTCCTGCTGGAAGACCCAAGATCTCGGACGCAAACCCAGCTTTCTGACACCGGGCTGTAAAATACGACCCAAACTCCGTTGATAATCCTCAAATTTCATGATGCCTTGCACAAATTCAAGGCACCCAGGGCCAGAGGCAGCAAAACAACCCCAAATCACCAACGAACCTCCACCATGTTTGACTGTAGGTACTGTGTTCTTTTATTTGCAGGCCTTATTCCATTTTCAGTAAACATCCGGACTATCCGGTTGACACCTTTCATCAATTTTTCTCTTCCGTCCACGCCCAGGGAGATTAGCTAGAGTGCCATGGGTTGCAAACTTCTTGATAATGTTGCGCACTGTGGACAAAGGCAAATCTAGATCTCTGGAGATGGACTTGTAACCTTGAGATTGTTTATATTTTTCCACAATTTTAGTTCTCAAGTCCTCAGTTCTCTTCTCCTCTTTCTGTTGTCCATGCTTCATGTAGCACACACAGACACACAATGCAAAGACCAAGTGAACTTCTCTCCTTTTTATCTGCTTTCAGGTGTCATTTTTATATTGCCCACACCTGTTACTTGCCCCAGGTGAGTTTAAAGGAGCATCACATGCTTGAAACAATCTTATTTTTCTACAATTTTGAAAAGGTGCCAATAATTTTGTCCAGCTCATTTTTGGAGTTTGGTGGGACATTATGTACAATTAGCTTTTTTTTCTGCCTTTTTTTGGTTTAGTTCCAATACAGACAGGGAATAAACATGTGTATAGCAAAACACGTGTTACTGCAATCCTTTTCTGTGAGAAATACCTTATTTTCTAGAAAAATATGTCAGGGGTGCCAACATTAACATTTAAATGATTATCTCATAAATGAAAAATATTGAGTTATCTGAAATAAGAACATTCTGTAGTGGTTACTGTTAAATTGTAACTAATGTCTATAAGTGTATCTGTATTACACCTGTAGGATCAAGTTCTAGCCTTGTACAGGTAACACGTCTGTAGAGGAGGACACCTGATATTATCAATACAATACACATTCTTAACAATGAGAAACAATTCAGTAACTACAAGAACACTGTTAAAAACGTCTGTAGAGGAGGACACCTGATATTATCAATACTATACACATTCTTAACAATGAGAAACAATTCAGTAACTACAAGAACACTGTTAGAATTTAGCTTCAGTTGGGAAGTATACAGCCTAATGCTTTATTTTGCTATGTTAACCTCCTGAAAAACGTCTCCACAGCCGTAAAGATACGTGCACACAGAGCTGTTTATCTATCACACCTGGATGTATCTAATGTACATTAGCAGGAAGCCTTGGCATGTTACATTGTGTAGAAGTGGCACCATGTCACTGAAGTTCAGCACCCTTTGACATGAAAAGTTTGGACTCTGCATAAGCTGCAGCCCCCTTTTTACATTTAAATCTTTCATAGGGCTTGCGTGACAGCTCATTTCTACTGCTGATCATCTGATCTCAGGTACAATCAAATCAAAGTTAATAAAATGTAAAAGGACACTTTATGTCTGTATACTCTAACAAGGCATATAGGCAAAAAGAGGCTGCCCTTAACCTTAAGGTCCAACCTACTTTGGGTCTTAGTAGAGTTTGCCAGAAAGCACTTATTAAAGGGGTACTCCAGGAAACTAAACCCATAGCCCATCCTTTCCCTCTCACCAACCTATTTGTCTAAATATCATTCATTAGCTATATAGACAGTTTCAGCTGTCACTTACATGCAGGGTGTGAGAGAAAGAAGTCCTATTCAGATTCTGCTTGTCTCTGTGTAAACCCCTCACTGAGACCTAGCCCGCACCCTCCTGCACGACAATTGCCACGTGATGTCTGGCTTCACAGCCACAACTTCCCCTTTCCCTCCCTCTCCCTGTGTAAAGACCTTGCCTGCAGAGAAGCCAAGTCTCCTCAGCACATACTGCTGCTCTTTTCCTGCTATAGATCTTACCACTGACTGCTGCCATTCAAAGCATAGCATGATTTATTGCTGTGGGGGGGGGGGGGGGGGATAGTTTAAAACAAAAGACATGTCATGTGTGCTGCTAACTGTTAACATAGCACAGATAGTGAAAGCAATTGGCTGGCAGCCATTACACAGAGCTGCACTGACTTCTGGGAGTTGTAGTCTGGGCTGCAAGCAAGGAAAAGGAATATAAAGGATACTACAGGGGCCACAAGAGCTACCAAAACCACTTGGATAACTACAGGGTTCACAGAACAGGTATTGTGGTGGCTTTGGGGCATTTTTATTAACTTTCCCGGAGCAACCCTTTAACAGTACATTACTGCAGGGGGAGCATCATTCGGAGCCTCACTAGCAGAGTACCCGGCAATGCCCAGTTTTTCCTACTTGATCCTTGCGGGGGGAAAAAAAAAAAGCAACAAAAGCATGAAGCTTTTGTCCTCATATCCCGACCTCCTGTGCCGTCCATATATCCCGACCTCCTGTGCCGTCCTCATATTTTGTCCTCATATCCCATCCCCAAATATCGTCCTCCTATGCTGTCCTCATATCCTCTCCTCATATATTGTTCTCACCAATTAGACTGAGTTGTTGTTATTATAAGCCAAAATTGTGGAGTAAGGTACCAGAAGTCCCATATATATTTACTATATACAAAAACCCCATCCTTCACATAAGGGGGGAGGTTAGGGTTAATTTATCCTATATTTGTAGTTGACATAAGTCACGTGACCTAGTATTATATATTATCAAAATATCTCCAGCCATTTGGAAGTTATGCTGGAACATACATTTCCCATAGACTTGCATGGGACTGTAAACAAAAGCCCTGATGCTCCTAGGGTTAAATAACTATCCTATATTTTTAGTGGACATATAAGTAACGTGTACCAAGTTTCATGGAAAGATCTTTAGCCGTTTGGAAGTGATGCTGGAACATACACACACATTTGCTCAGATTTATCAAACTGTGTGAGGAAAAAAAAAGTGGAGTGATTTTCCCACAGCAACCAATCACTTCTCAGCTTTCACTTTACCACAGCTCCTTAGCTGAGCTGCGATTGGCTGCTGTGGGAAAATCCCTCCACTTTTTCTCTCACACAGTTTGATAAATCTGGGCCATTGAGTTTTATATATATGATCACAAGAATAGGAATCCCATGTCTAAATGGAACGGTGGTTGGAGCACGTGTACTGCCACCCCATTCAATTTAAATCACTTCCACAGAATATATATATATACGGAAAAAAAAAAAGGAGAAGCATGCATGCCCAACTGCATCTCCAATCAAATAGCAGGCATGGACTCCCATTATTATGGCTGGTCGGGGTCCCAGCAGTGGTGCCTTTAGCCTTTTCTGTGACTAGGTGATCACATGGGAACACAGCTTCCCCGTCTGCACATTTCCCATGATATGCCTGTATGTCATTAAGCCTTAAATGTAAGACAATTCATGATGCACAAGTACATCATTGTGTGTTAAAGCAGTATTCCCATTGAGGGCACCCTACCCTTCCAAGTCTGCTTGTGGCAGCCAGACGCGGCTGGGGGGCCCTTGGTTTTGGGATAGGTGCTAGTCCCAAAGGTGGGACCCGCATCTAATAGACATTAATGGCACATCCTGTGGATAGGAGATGAGAATACCTTTTTAAAGAAATAAGACCAGAAGCAACCTAGTAATTAAGGTTACAGCAAGCTCCTAAATTGTAAAATTCTCCAACATAAATGGGATAACAGATCTTCAATATCATATAAAAGAAAAGAAATGATTAAGATTTATATTTACCTGTTGTTGTGTTTGTACTAATGATTCTAAATACTTGATAATAACAGTTTTAAAGTCTTTCACACGTTCTTTCTAAAGGGATAGAGAAAAAGGAGAAGGGTCTATTGTAACATCTTATACTATATGATTTAATAATGAAAGAATGTGTGTGTTTGGTTTATAAATTAACTATAGGACCTGAAATAACAAATATACCTCAAATCTTCCTACTTCCTTGCGAATAGTTTTGGAGATCTGTTCAAAATCTCGTTCTCCTTGTTGAACTTTTTCTTCCAACTGAGAAGACAAACAGTAAAATGCAAAATAACCTTCTGATTAAATATTGTAAAATATTTACAGACATCTGACATGTGCCTCCTAAACACCCCAGCATGTTGCAGTAGAAGGCGAATTAAAGACACATAGAGGTAAAGAATCCTGCCAGAGATTAAATTGCTGCACTGGCAGAATCTTGGAGAATCTTTAAATTTCTTAGGCTGCATTCACACCTCGTTTTCACTGTACGGTTTTAGGTCCGGTCACAAATCCGGATACGGGTAAAAAATGAGCCAACTGGAGTCACCTTTCGACTCCGGTCAGCTCATTAAATGGATTTCAGTGCCGGTCCGGCTGGGGTACGGGAGCACCCCGGTTTTCCCCTCCCCCAGCCAGATCCGGCATCCGTACAATGAAAATGAGGTGTGAATGCAGCCTTAGACACCCGTAATTCATCCTCAGGTTGGTCACATAGATGTAAGATTTAAACATTTGTACAAACATTTTAAAACTTTCTCAAATGAAAATACAATCGACCGCCATACGTCATATGCTAGTCTGAACCCGTCAAGTATGTTGTATGGAAAGGAAGGGGTTGAAATATAGATATAAAATATGATAATCACCACCATATACCTCATTGTTCTATTTAAACAATGTGTAAATGACCAAAGACCTCTATGCTTACAAGTAGTGTTGTCAGCCTAAGTGAGGAAAGAACAATAATATCATAGGTAGCAGATACAGTAAGTAGCACCTGGCACTGCATTGTCTGGACTCTATGCAATTATTTTAGCAGATTAACAAATGTCCCGATTGGTGCAGGGGCCGCTGTAGTGGTGGGGGTGCTCATCGTAGAACACACACAACGCTGCATTCAATGATGTATGTATAGAAGAAGGATAGCACTCACCACACCACTTCTTTCTTGCTTATTCTTTGTTTATAAACACCTCAGAAGAAATAAATTCCCTGCTGTTTTATTCCGCTGAGATGTTTATGAACTAATAAAGAATAAGCAAGAAAGAAGCAGTGTGGTGAGTGCTATCCTTCTATACATACGGTACATCAAAGAACTATAATATATATAGGACACTTACATTCTTTAAATGTAGATGTTGTAGAAAATATATCCCATATGAATTGCTTGAATTTTTTTTATCATATATCATATATCTCTCTCTCTATATATATATATATCTCTATATCCATCCATCTATCTATCTATCTATCTATACCGTATATCTATATCTATCTCATATATCCCGGCGTACAAGACGACTTTTTAACCCCGAATTTTCTTCTGAAAAGCTGGGGGTCGTCTTATACACCGGGTAGTGAGGTCCGGGATAGGAAAACTTCTGATTATCTGCCCAGGCCGGCTCCTGTGTGCGGCTGCAGGCGGGGGCTGGCCAGAGCAAGTAAAAACTAATACTGTATACTAAAAACCAGGGTGCCTCCAGCTGTTGTGAAACTACAACTCCCAGCACAGCAAAGGCTGTCTGGGCATGCTGGGAGTTGTAGTTTTACAACAGCTGGAGGCCCCCTGGTTTTTAGTATACAGTATTAGGTTTTTAGCAGCTCTGGCCGGCCCCCTGCCTGCAGCGACACACAGAAGCTGGCCCGGGCAGATAATCATAGGTATTCCTATGCCGGACATCCCTGTGTCCCGAAAAATCCTTTCTGGACATAAGGATGTCCGCCGGTAACTTACCATTCGCTGGTGGCGCGTGTCCTCCTGCGATCCTCCTTCGGTCCGGTCCTCCTTCTCTATGGTTGTACGCACGGGACGTCAGTGACGTCACGTGCCTACAACCGTAGAGGCAGAGGAGCGCAGGACCAGGAGGACCGCACGAGGACGCGCGCCGACCGGGGCCTGGTGAGTGACCGGCCGTGCTATCTTAAGTGATCCGGTCACCGCTCCCCGGTCCCTGCACCTACTGCTATGGTCCATAGGCCATAGCAGTAGATGGTGACCCGGGCCGGAGGAGCGGTGATCGGAACACTGTGGGGGCAGTACAGACATACAGCCTGCAGCCATACACTGTATATGGCTGGAAGCTGTATGTCTGTTGGGGGGAGCTTCGCAACCTAATGTGGGGGGGGGGGGGGGGAGCTTCGCAACCTAATGTGGGGGGGGGAGGAGCTTTGCAACCTAATGGGGGGGGGAGGAGCTTTGCAACCTAATGGGGGGGGGAGGAGCTTTGCAACCTAATGTGGGGGGGGAGATTCGCAACCTAATGTGGGGGCAGCTTCGCAACCTAATGTGGGGGCAGCTATACTGCCTACCTAATGTGGGGGGGAACTATACTGCCTACCTAATGTGGGGGGGAACTATACTGCCTACCTAATGTGGGGGGGAACTATACTGCCTACCTAATGTGGGGGGGAACTATACTGCCTACCTAATGTGGGGGGGAACTATACTGCCTACCTAATGTGGGGGGGGGGGGAACTATACTGCCTACCTAATGTGGGGGGGGGGGAACTATACTGCCTACCTAATGTGGGGGGGAACTATACAGCCTACCTAATGTGGGGGGGGGAACTATACTGCCTTCCTAATGTGGGGGGGGGAACTATACTGCCTTCCTAATGTGGGGGGAACTATACTGCCTACCTAATGTGGGGGGAACTATACTGCCTACCTAATGTGGGGGGAACTATACTGCCTACCTTAGTTGCGGGTAGTCTTATACACCAAGTCATCTTATACGCCGGCATATACAGTATATATATCTTTTTATGTAACAATACTGACAAAATGACACTCAATGCTACAATTTTGTGAGTGCATAGCCTGTATAAGTGTTTAATTTTGCTGCCCCTTCAAACTAACTCAACACACAGCCATTACCCCTTTCCACAAATGGACAGATATATACGTAAATTTTTGCAGTGCCTTGCCACAAATGGACGTATATATATATATATATATATATATATATATATATATATATATACGTCCATTCTCGTGGTGATCGGCTGCAATGTATTGCTGGGCACCCCACACAACTGTCAAGAGCTGAGCTGTGCGCCGATCCTTACAGTTAACCCCTTAAGTGCTGCGGTCAGTGTGACCACAGCAACAATCGGGATGACAGAAGGAGGGAGCCCCCTCCGTTCTCCATCAAGATTCTGTAATGAGATCACAGGGTTTTGATGTTACCATGGCAACCAGAGACATCCACACAGCCTCTTGTTACCTGGCTGCGGAAGCCGATCAGACTCTGCCCTAGTCTTATCCGCTATGCGTGTCAGTGTAACACTGTCAGGCATAATACACTGCAGTACAGATCTGCACTATAATGTATTATTAGTAAGTCTCCTAGTGGGACAGTAAAAAAAAAATAAAAAAGGAATTAAATAAAATGTTAATCCCTTAGCTCCTTTCCGCCCTAGGACGTAGGCATACATCCAAGTTGCTAGCTAGTTAGTGCAACTGGACATATGCACGCTGCACAAGATCGTCAACGGGACCCAACTGTCAATCACAGCTGAGGTCCTGCCGCAACTGCCGAGACCGGGATCGCGCAGGACTCAGCATCATTAACCCCATAGATGCAGTCATCAGTCCTGGTCACAGAATCTATGGGGTTGACAGGGGGCTCCCCTTGTCCACCAACGGCGATCCCGCAAGGCGATCGTGGGATCCCACTGGTTGCCATGGCAGCAGGAGGCCAGCCTGTGAGGTCCAGCCATAGGCCACGGGTGGACTGAAGTATAGTAGAACCTGTAAGAAGTGAAATATATAAAAATAAGTTTTTTCAATAAATTGAAAAAATAAAATAAATGCCCCTTTCCCAATAAAACCCTATATTATCACCCCAAAAAAAAATAAAAAACTATACCTAATCAGTATTGCCATGTCTGTAAAACCAACAAAAAAAATGCAAAACGCAGCAGTCCACGGGAAGGGGGCTTGTCGACCACCGCACGAAGCGGCGGCTGACGCCCCTCAATACACTACTCTATGGCACAGCCGGAGTGCTGCCTTCGGCAATCTCTGGCTCTACCATGGCGCTGTATGGAGGGGGCGTGTCGGTCGCCGCTTAGTGTGGTGGTCGACACATGCTATCTGGCCGGAGAGCAAGGGCCCCGTACAGGAGATCACAGGGGGCCCCAGCGGTCGGACCTCCCACGATCTGAAACTTATCCCCTATGCTTAGGATAGGGGATTAGTTTTTCAGGACTGGACTACTCTTTTAAAGAGACACACATTAAACACTGTTATACAGGCTGTGCACTCAAAGATGTGACGAATGTACTCACTTATGTGAGATACTGCATATATAATATGGTGTAGCAGGCAATGACAATCATGAACAACTCATACTCTGACCAGCACATAGACAAGAACTGAGATATGTATATGCAAGAACAATCAGGGGGGGGGGGGGGTTCCATTTTTGGCCATTTTGAGTTATGCTGTAATATATTTATCATTGTATAACTATTGTCAGCCATTAAAAAGGATAAGGTCCATGCACACATTGAACACAATATATAAAACACTTTTTTTTTTTTATCAAATACACAATACTTTTCAGGAAGGGACATAAAAAATTGCCTTAGGTTACCATTGCAGCAATATCATAGACTCCTTATTCAATGATTAGCTGCTCACCACTTCATAATCCATTGGCAAATTTGTGAAACAAATCCTACTAGTGTGTATTTAATTATTACACTTCATATTATGCAAAAATAAATAAAAATCTAATCAGCAGCAAAATCTGCAGCAATATATTTTACTTCTGATTTGTACCTACTTGTTGAACTCCACAACAGAAATTGACACATTTACAAAAATCTGTGTAGAAAAAAAATAATTGCCAGGATCCGCACATGTCAACTCGATCCATGGTACAGTAACCTTTTGCATCGGGTAAATCTGACTAGTGTGATTTTACCCATAGGCTGCCTCCACCATGTATTACACTATTAACAGTTACATGAATAAGGCAATATGGTTATATATAACTATATATTAAATATACAATTGTGTGGGTACAAGAGGAACCAGCAGCACATCCTTTACAAGTAAGTTTATCAAACTATTCAAGAACCATCCAAAAAGAAGAATCAAATAAACGAATGTATTGAGTCAGATGGTACATAACCGCAGTAAAACCTCTTTTTGTGACGACTACCCAAAATTGCACATAAAAAAGTGGTCTATAAGGGGGTGGTTTTCTCAAAAAATGCATAATTGTGGAACTGAAAATCTTACAGAAATTCTTATCTGAATAAGGTGGTCTTTTGGAGAGGTTTCACTGTAAAATGTAATGTTATAATAGTACATAAATGTATAATACGGAATAGCCACTGTACTAAAGACATCCATCTAGTAGCACGTTGCACCTCCTTGGGCCTTCAAAACCACATCAATTTTTCCTGGCAGGGATTCAATCAGGTGTAAAAAGTGTCCTGCAGGAATATTGGCACAGTACTGCTTCGAACAATTGCCACAAAATAGATGGCAGAAGGACTTAAAGGGGTATTCTGACCAAATACATCGTATCGCCTGTCCAAAAGGATGGGGGATAAAATGTCTGATTATGGGGTGCCCACCAGTGGGACCCCCCCCCAATCTCCGTGCAGCACCCGCATTCTATGTAGGGCTGCATCTCCAGTTTCGAAAACCTCTGTTTCTGGGACTGGAGACGTGATGTCACGCCCAGCATCCTCATGATGTCCATAAACATGGATGGAGAGGGCGTGGTGTGACGTCACAAGGGGGCATGGTGTCACGTCCCTCCTCAAGTCCTGGAAACAAAAAGGTTTTCGAGACCGTGACGGGCCCCCCGCGATGAGACTTCTTATCCCCTATCTCTTTGGATAGCGGATAAGATTTATTTGGCCGGAATACCCCTTTAAACATCAAAGGACTGTCAGAGCAGCAAGGGTAACTTGCAGGTATAACTTTGTCATGTCCCTGGAACAAATCAATGGCTATACAACCCTTATGGTGTTCTACATTGTCCTGCTGAAAGTGACCTTTTCCCAGAGGATAAACAGATGTTGTGAAGGTTATAAGGGAAAAGTATGTATCGGCGCTCTTGGAGGTATATACAATAAACTAACTGATATATCACTTGTAAGTTGAATGTAGAAGGTTCCTACCAGATCAGCATTAGAGGTGCGGCACTGTGTGATCCACCCTCTTGATAGCGATGGCGATAGTTGTACCACTCCGGTATGAAGTTCCGTTTACTTTGTTATATTCTGATATCCTGCGATGATTCTGATAATTGAATGGAGCTTGAGTAGTCCTATAGCATATGCGATGCAACAGGACAGCAGGGAGCCAAACGCCGGGAGATATTGCTCCGGCTGGAAGCGTCTCACGGCTTGCTTCCCCGCTAATACAGCGCAAAGACGTAACCCAAAAAGCTAATAGTGACGTCACTACTGGTGAAGCCTAGGGCCAAAAAGGATCTGACGCGTTTCTGAAAGTACGCTTTCTTTCCTCAGAGATCAATGGCTAGACTAGATCACTGCTATTTATACTCAGTTCTTCTCTTCTCCATCAATCATGCAAACAAAAATATGTATCTTCCTTCCATTACATAAATTCCACTAACTGCTAATTGTACCTTGTATAGAGGAATAAATCAGCAGTGACTGTAAAAAAACGCACCTATATTGGAATGAAGTGTGAACAGCTTCCAACCAAAATTATTTCCAAAAATGAAAAAAATATATATATATAAAAAAGGGAATTGCAAAAAAGTACAAGAAAAATGAGAACACTCTTGGAGCCATTTTTCTTGTAATTTTTTGCAATTCCTTTTTTATATAAAAAACCGATCTTAGCCAGTGCTATATTTGTATATATAGATTTTGTGAAGGGATGAACTTGACTGCCACAATGATTGGATAAGCCCTACTGTCTAAACTTCCATCCAGAGGTATCAAATGACGCCCCCCTCCACCAGCCTGAACTATCAACAGCAAGGCTTCATCGATTCATGCTGCTAGTGCCAAATTCTAACCTCCTATCAGCATGATAAAACAGAAATCTGGATTCATCTCACCAGGTGATATTTTCTCACTGCTCAGATTTTTTTGCTCTGTTGCCCACTAAAGTATTCCTGTTTCCTGTGGACCTTAATGACACTGGATCTGGGCATACGCTGTGATAGCCGATCTATGCTAAGGCATGACTAGTTGTACGTTCAGACACTGTAGACAAAATTTGGTCAAACCTAGCTGACTCTCCAACATGTATGGCGGTGTCTTGACAGATGTTGCAGAAGAGAAGAGTCAGGCATTTTAACTGTCTGTGCCTTTTGTTTTCCAGAGAGAACATATGAATGTTTAGTTATGCCTAACATTCATTTGTGTACAGAGATAGACAGCTATTGAAAATGTATGGCCACCTTTAGCTGGAGCACCAGCATTGTATTTGGCTGCAACTTTGTTGGCCGTGCCCTACCTGTTCATTAGAACCAATATAGACATTCTCTTCTGTCGACAACTTTGTTAAAAGGGGTACTCCACTGGCCAGCGTTTGGAAGTAAATGTTCCGAATGCTGTTTTCGTGCTGTGGGGCTCGGCCGTCACGCCCCCTCCCATAGACTTGCATTTAGGGGGCATGGCCGTGATGTCACGAGGGGCGTGGCCGCCCCCACAGCGCGAAAAACAGCGTTCGGAACATTTACTTCCGAACGCTGGCCAGTGGAGTACCCCTTTAAGCCCTCAGGATCCCCTTTCACAGTATGGCTTTCCTTTCCTGAACACAGCAATCCTCAGTATACTTTCAACACCACTGCTTGAGAAGACCCCACAAGGTTTGCAGTGGCCTTGGAAATTCTAGCACCAATGCCCACAATTCATTAGAAATTATATATATATATATTTATATATATATATATAATATATATTTATATATTATATAATATATATATATATATATTATATAATATATATATATATATATATATATTATATTATATATATATTATATAATATATATATATATATAATATATATAATATATATAATATATAATATATAATATATATATAAATTCACCTAATGTGGATTCATACTGAAATTAACACAAATTTTTTTTTTTTAAATAAAAAATACAAAAACCTTGCTCACTTGATATATTTTTTTTGCTGCATTCCAGAGTCACATGTCTAATCTACATACAGGGAAGCTCCACATGTGAAATAGCTACGGTCTGTTATAAAGTGGCCATTCATTGTATATGACGTTCATATGATGTTGTATAATGCCATTTTAAAACCACAATATTTAAAAGTAAATATCTACACCAAGGAGACAAAGCCACAAGAAAAGCACTGGAACTGACAATCTAAAAAGACAACAAACATGATGGAAATGGATTGTAAGCTACAGATGTGGAGCTGTTCATTATAGCTATTAAGACAAAGTGTAGACACAGGACAGATGAAACATACAGAACTACAACATTCTGGAATATAATTGAGAAGTATACAGAGGCACCAACACACAATGTTTACAATCTACTAGGGAATAGTGAATGGTGAATCATATCCTACCTCTTCAATCTCCTTTATGAAGCATGGGAAAAAATGATCAGAAATTCATTGTTTTAAGCCTTTGTGCTTTTATCAACAATACAAATGCCAAATATCTCCACGCAACAAGTAAACAACTTTAGTACATACACACTCACACAGGTAGTACAATATTATTGCAAGGCTTAATAACATACTTGTACTTTTTTGATCAAAATGTATACTAACAACGTGTTAGTTTTTAAATTATGCTGAGAAGCAAGTAGCTCAAAATACCAGTTGTGGATGTGCGGCTATGTTTGTATTTTTTTATTTTTGCCTTACATTTGTAGTCACTCCCCTGTTCCACTGCCAGCACTCCACTCCACCCATTCAGCCCAAGCTAGGAGGAGACTACATATGAGTTTCCTCCTAGCCCTCTGGCAGGGAGAACATGGTAGGTGTTCACACTGGTGCTCTGTGGCAACCATTTTTGCTGTGGTGCTTTGTCTGTGGGGTGGTGTGGCCCGGAGCCAGGGGCTTGCTTGAGCAGCAGTGGGGCTGCCTGGCAACTCGGTCATACCCTCTGTGAGCATGGTGCCATGTGGCGGTTGCTGCCCCTAGGCCCTAAGCCAGTGTTAGTTCAGGGACCCCACTCTTCCCAGGTGGCCTTGATGTGGCGAGTGGGCTTGTAAATTATGCTGAGAAGCACGTAGATCATAATACAAGCTGTGGATGTGCGGCTAGGTTTCGGTTTTTCTATTTTTGTTTAAAAACCATGTATACATTGGAAATTCTCAATCCATATTATTGGATTTACTTATAATAAACATGAAAAAAGTAGTAGCAGTAGCGCTGTGGAATCTGTAGGTGCTATATAAATAAATAAAATTAAAATAAAAAATAGTAAGTTAGGAGATAGTTCAGCAATCTGAGGTTGGTGCTGCTGGCTGCTCTTGGCACATAACTGCATAAACTTTTAATGAATGAATAAATAGAAAAGATAGTATTTCGAAAGAATTGTGCCATCAATGCTTTAGAGTAAGAGATATACCTCTCGGATTTCATCTTTTGCTTGCTGAAGTTTGTCTGGTTTGTTAGCAATCTGGAGCTTGGCCTCCGCCTCCCGCTTCTTCTGCAGGTTAATCTGGGTATCTTGCCATTTTTGCCAACACTTTATTCGTTGATCAAACACACCCTAGGAATTGCAATAAATATTAGTATCCCAAATTCTTCCAATGGGTCCTTCAAATAAAAGCTTAAAGGGGTATTCCGGGCAAAAACATCTTATCCCATATCCAAAGGATGGGGGATAAGATGTCTGATCATGGGGGGGGGGCGCCACTAGGACCCGCCGTGATCTCCCTGCAGCAGCCCGCATTCTATGCGTAGCTGCGTCTGCAGTTTTGGAAACCGCCGGGCTTCCGAGATGGGGATGTGACGTCACGCCACGTCCATTCATTCATGTCTATGGGAGAGGGCGTTGCGGCCGTTACGCCCCCTCCCATAGAAATGAATGGAGGGGGCCATCTCGGAAGCCCGGCGGTTTCCGAAACTGCAGAAGCAGCTATGCATAGAATGCGGGCTGCTGCAGGGAAATTTTTGTGGTTTTTACTATTATAACTTTCACAAAGCAGTACAAATGGAAAGTTCATTTTATTCTTAAGGTCAGTACCACTACAATACTACCAATATGATTTTACTAATTTAAAAATTAGACATTTAAAACTCCATTATGTTGCCATATTCTATCTAGATACCACAGTTGCTATTGACTGCAGCATCAAATGGGGTTAAAAAAGGCAGGATCTGAGTTCTTCTATGATCACTATTTGTAAAGGTATGGCTGGAGTTAAAGGGGTTATCCAGGAAAAAACTTTTTTTTTTATATATCAACTGGCTCCAGAAAGTTAAACAGATTTGTAAATTACTTCTATTAAAAAATCTTAATCCTTTTAGTACTTATGAGCTTCTGAAGTTAAGGTTGTTCTTTTCTGTCTAAGTGTTCTCTGATGACACCTGTCTCGGGAAATGCCCAGTTTAGAAGCAAATCCCCATAGCAAACCTCTTCTAAACTGGGCGTTTCCCGAGACACGTGTCATCAGAGAACACTTAGACAGAAAAGAACAACCTTAACTTCAGAAGCTCATAAGTACTGGAAGGATTAAGATTTTTTAATAGAAGTAATTTACAAATCTGTTTAGCTTTCTGGAGCCAGTTGATAGATATATATATATATATATATATATATAAAAAAGTTTTTTCCTGTGATGTCACACTGGAATACCCCTTTAATCAGCTTTCCACAGAATAGTGTATGCAATATCAGAATCCTTATTAAATCACTAAGATCCCCACAGATTTCTTCTGCAAATTGTGAAAGAGATTTTAAAATTTAGTTCAGTGCAATAAAGATTACTGCAGATTTTCCACAGCAAATCTGCCTTGTGAACATGGCCTTGTAATGTTTATACTGAACAACACCTTCATAAGATGAATCTGGGCCTACAGCTAAATACCAGAGGTTGACCCTGCTAAAACTGTTCTTGCTGAATAGGCTGCCAACATTTTAAAAGCCTACCCTGAGCATTGGTGGAGGCTGTTATAGCAGCATAGTGGAGGAATGGCAGCAGTAGGTAACTAGTTCCACATTACAGGCAGGAGGTGCCCAAGGTTGTGGCACTTGACCAGCTCCGCCCTACCTCCTTGACACTTGGCTGAGAAAAAAAAAAAAGAAGACATTTTTAAAAGTATGACAACCACCATCAGCTACAGGAAAGAAATAACTTACTTTTCAAACCTAACAGCTGTCTTAAAGGCTCTGTATCTCTTAGCAGCAGATATAGGTGACAGACTGCCTGTAATGTGGAACTAGTTACCTATTGCTGCCATTTCTCTGCTTTGCTGCTATGACAGGTTCCCCTGCTTAGGAAGGCTTTGTAAATGTTGGCAGTCTATTAAACAACAACAGTGTTAGAAGGGTAGATATTGCATATATTCATATAAATCTACATCACACACACATTTTGCTTCATTACCCCAAATAGCACAATGCACCTACTTTTACAGCAGCAATGAGTCGGATGTAGTCACTGAGGAGTTCTGAAAACACATAGAAGTCGGCAAATGCTTGCTCCTGATGTAACTGGTCTATCTTTTCTTCTACTTCTGCCAGCTGTGATAAAGCTCGGGACAGTGCAGTGTGATCCTCGGAATTGCCAAGCATAGCAGCACTCTTTGCAAAAGCAGCTGTGTTGGCTGACAACTCTAGAGACAAAGGAGAACAAGTAACATCTCAAATATGTCCTTTGCATTAAATGGGCACTGCCAGATCAAAAAACTTGTTATATGTTTAACTGATAAATCAAAGACCTTTTGTAATATGGTTGTTTAAACATTTTTTTTTAAGAAAACCGCCTCTGAAAATCCCACCACTAGGGGTCCCCATTCCTACTGGGACACTAACAAGTACTGCAGCAGCCTCAGGCTTGTCCATGAGTCATGGACAAGAGAGGACTCAAACAAGGCTGCATGAGCAGACACACTTATCACCTTCCACCACTACAAGGAGGCATATGTCCCCTTCCCCTGAGAGAATTTCTAACACTGTGAGCTAATGAAAAAAAGTATTTTTATAATAAATATAGGTGATGGAGGCATAAAAATGAGGTGAACATGGTCAGGATTAGGTACTGAGTAATATTTTAGTATTTTTTTTTTTGTGGGATCTGACAGGTACGCTTTAAAGAGTACCTGTTATCAAACCATATTTTCTAAACCAAATCAGATTATATTCCCTAACTACCCCTAACACCCCCCCTGCCCTTAACATTTTTGCTGCGCTTTAAAAAGCTCTGTATCATACCTTTCCCCTTGTTTACATTTCTCCCAGCAGGAGAAAGTGGGCACGATGCCACAGAAGCCTGCGAGAGCTGTGCCTCACCATGCCCCGCACGCACTTCCCGAGTTTGGTCTCCTGCCAGGCCGGGAGGAGACCAAACCTACTGTTTGACTTGCGGCAGGGAACAACCTAGTGGACGTTTTTTTCAATCACATTAAACACTTATAAAAGGTTGAGAATTTTAACAGCAAGTAAATCGCAAAGTGTCATATTTACATAAGGAACAATATATTAAGTGTCCAGTTTGGTGACAGGTACTCTTTAACTATCAAAAAAATCTTACTGTTCACCCAGAAATATTACATTGCCACTGTCATTTCATACAACTAGCCTTCATGTGATAGACTATGTAATCTGCAACATATTTGTAAGGCTGCTTTCACACTATAAAATTCATCCGTTTTTAAGATCCGTTTAATGTTCCGTTATGAAAACCCTGAAAATCGGCCATTAAACGTCCATTACAAAATCCCATACGTCCGTTAGAAAATCCCATTATAGTCTATGGGATTTTTACATTATCCGTTTTAATCCGTTGTAGTCAGTTATTAATAATGGACGTTATTTTGTGACAGGAGAATGAACGGAAGAAATAGTGCATGCACTATTTCTCCCATTACCATCTTCCGTCACAAAATAACGTCTGTTATTAATAACTGACTATAACGGATTGAAACGGATAATGTAAAAATCCCATAGACTATAATGGGATTTTCTAACGGACGTATGGGATTTTCTAACGGGCGTTTAATGGCCCATTTTCAGGGTTTTCATAACGGAACATCAAACGGATCTTTAAAACGGATGAATTTTATAGTGTGAAAGCAGCCTAAGTCACTTAAATGGGCACTGTAAATTGTAAAAATATTTTATGTAATGCAGATATCATTGTACGTATATTTATAAATATACATGGATTGAAAAATGTGTATATTTTTGGGTGTAATAATGCTTTCTTGTCCCTGTAGCTATTGCCTGTGTGTCTTGGTAGAGACCAAATACAGGAAGTGAGGCAAGAAGAAACAGGGCTCTGTGCAGGCTCCTGGCTTGTCCCTCAGCCTTCTGTGTGAGTCGGGAGCACGTAACAGAGCCCTGCTTGTTCACCCACACTTCCTGTATTTTGTCCCAGCCAAGACACACAGGCAATATAGCATTTTTTTTCAACCAAAAATATACATATAATTTTATCCCTAACAAAAAGCTCCAAAGTCTTGGTCAGTAGGTGTCTCTCCTTGCTGCAATATGCTTTCCACTGCCTTCTGTTAGGCTCAGTCTCTCTCCAGTAACAGAGACCAAAGCAAAACACAGGAAATAGGTGCTGGATTTAGGTATTGCTATGTGCAGGAGAAAGGAATAGAGCCTAGGTGGTGTAACTACAATCCTTGGGCCTGTCTGTCTTTGTCATTCAGAGGGTACAATGTCCTTAAAAAGTACTTTATGGTTTCCCGCTCAGCAGCAGTTCTGTACTTCGTATAACACCTTCCTTGCTATGCAGCCGTTTTTATTTCTGCTCACATGACACCTTGTGAAGGCAACATATCAGTAACCCTCCTCCCCCATATGCCATCTATAGTACTGTACTGTGTATCAACCCAGCACAGTGACAGCCTGCTCAGTCCAGTGCACTTTTACCTGCACATGTCATGATAATTGTCTAGACAGCTAAGGTAATAGAAAGTGCCTGTAATCAGTCTTGTTAAAGGGGTACTCCGCTGCTCAGCGTTTGGAACAACTGTTCCGAACGCTGGAGCCGGCATCAGGAGCTCGTGATGTCATAGCCCCACCTCCTCATGACGGACATCATGCCCCCTCCCACAGACTTGCATTGAGGGAGCGTGACCTCATGAGGGGGCGGAGCTATGATGTCACTAGTTCCCAGTGGCGGCTCCAGTGTTCGGAACAGTTTGTTCCAAACGCTGAGCAGCGGAGTACCCCTTTAAGGCTGTGACTAGAGACATTTTAGGGGGTCATGTTTGGTAATCACAACGGCTATCAAGTAGAGGAAAGTTGTTTAAAATTACAGTGACTATTTAGGTTGGCCATACACTTAACAGTCCTTGGGCAAGCATGTGCTCAACAGAGGGTTTATATATAAAAAAAAAAACACTGACAAACCTTTTGCGGCAGAGTATCTCCTAGAAAATAAAAAGGATCCACTATGCTGGACTCAAACAGCTCTAAAATTCTCTCCCAGGACATCTGCTGTCAGGATAAAGTGGGGAGACCTTCATGGATTTGAGATGGTTGGCCAGTCCCACCAAAATCAGCGGGTTCAACCGAGTCTAATATGAATGGCCAACATTATGGTCTGCTCTTACCTTACAGTAACAGGAGACTAGTTGCAGTGTTTGTTTTTGAGTCAGAGTCAAATCTAGCAGTGATCTTAAAAGGGGTTTCATACAAACACCCCTAACTCTGCTGTTTTTATAACTCTTCTTCACCCTTTCACCTACTCTACTATTACATTTCAAACTGAACTGAAGCAAGAACAAACAACTCATCTATTGGGAAATAAATAGCCCTAGTACCTTATAAAAAAAAAATGTTATCTTAAAAATAACAAAATACAAAAAATAAGCACAAACTTATAAATGAACACCAACACTCTGGCAAGAAAAGAAGGAAGCAAACCTTTACGGTGGCAGACCAAGGCTTCTACATTGGCGTGCAGTTTCCTAAGTTGTTGATCTAGATTCTCAAATTGCTGCTGCTTTTCTTCAAACCACTGATAGGGAAGAAAAATGAAAAAAAGCCAATTTATCAAGGCACAAAAACTATGTTATATTAGATTTACTAGTGGTTGACAAGCTACATACGACTGTGTTGCTCAACAGACCAAAGAAAATAGAGTCAATAGGTAAATTATCTTACATTCTATGTCTATGAGCTTAAACTGCGATTGTTTAACCTCCAATGGCCATCATTATACAACTCAAAAAAAATCAGCTCTTACTGCATCCGATTCATTCATCTTGATTGTCATTTTGTTGACAGCGTCTGCAGCCTTGTTTACCATCCTCAATAATCCTGCTCCACTCAACGCCTGGGTGCTAACCGCTCGCGGCAGCTGCAATTGAATGACAAATAAGGGCAAACAAACCGGCTAAAGGTTACAGCCTTATACCAGTATCAAAGCACAAATATAAAGGATGTTAGATTTTCTTCACTATATTACATTTCAATACAGAGAAAACCCATTTTTTGCTGATTTACTGCCTTTCTCATCCCAGTGGAAAACATTGGGAAAAAAAAAGCAGAATTTCATTTACTGCTTTTACATATAGATGAACAAATGTGGAGTTTTCCAAAAGGTCAATAGTAAGAGGGTCCCAAAGCTTAAAACTGCTAAATCTTGTAGCCAGCATAGGTCTTCCATCACTTAAGACAGAAGGGAAAAATACCACCATGTATAGGAAATACAGAGAACTACTTTAAGAACAGAAGCAAAAATTACACATAATGCAGGTGAATGAATGATAGAAGCAGACACAGATGCAAAGGAGAATGGTCAACAGAACAGCTACTAAATTGGTTTTGTACATAAATCTTTATGTAAACTGGAGAAGAACAATAACGACAAAAAAAGCATTCACAGAAAAATGATGGGCAGATGAGGACCATTTGGCCCACCTAGTCTGTACAATATTCTAAAGTTCCCAAGATCACAGTGGCCTCCTTAATTTTTATATGAAAGAAGTCTGAAACAACCAGAACTCTATGCCGCACCACCACACTAAGTAATTGGAGGAGAAGGTCATGGAGAGGTAAAATATATTATATATATATATATACACATACACACCTGCATATAAATTAAATAGATGCCATCAGCATGATGTTAGAAATCCAGCCACATAACAGAAGGACAGGTATAGATTATACGAGGAGAGGATGAAAAACTATTGTAAAATGATAATGTAAATAAATAATACGAACCTCTGAGCTTTCCAAGAACTGTCTAAGATCTGGATCTTGCAAAAGTGCAGGGTGCTTAACAGTTCGTTGAAGATATCTATTTAGAAAAACATAAGTTTATTAAAACCAGGCCAAGCCTTTAGAAAAAAAAAAAAAAAGGGAGTTATATATACACACACATTACTGCAAATCAAAAACAGCAAGACATCTTCACAAGGCTTTACCTAGGCAAGAAAAGAGAGGGAGCACTCTACTCTACAGGTCAAGACTGCTTCAGACATGTGGTACCCTCTCTTGCCGGCAGCTCACTGTTAGTACAGTATTCATCTTATTGGACTCATTGGCCCTCATTTACTATTGCAAACCAGACATGTTTTGTGGGGTTGTGTGCCAGGTTCTGTCGCATTGTGCCAGAAATTCTGTCTGTGCCAGATTTTGTGCCAGAATTGAAAAAAACCCAACTAACTCACCACTTTGCTAAGAAAACCCGAAAAAGGGGCATGGCCGCCGGGGAAAATGGGGCGTGGTTTCTGAAAAGGGGCGTGATCCCAACATTTTCACAAAAAAACCCAACCCATATTTACTAATGTTTCCACATAAAATGTGGTGGATTTGAGCTGAGGAAAACCCGACAGATCAGAGCATGTGTAAAAAAAGCAAAGTGTAGGGAAAGTGGAAAATGTAGGGAAACCTTAGGAAATATCGTGGAAAATAAATTGTAGGGAATTAAAACCCACAAAGAAACCTACACAACACTCTCAGTAAATGAGGGCCAATGAGGCAGACTAATTGCTAGTGATGCAAACAGCTACAACCACATACATGATATTGCCATGTAGCATTATACCAGGTACAGTAGTATAATGGTACAAGCCCAAAAAGTTTGTCTATTTTTTTTATAATAATAACAATAATAATAAACAGCAGCAACACTAATAGCAATAATGCAAACAGTTGTACCTTTCCAAAGCAGCTCTTCTTTTTTCAACAAATTCATTGGATGAGGAGTCTTCCTTTCCCACTTTAACTTTAGTCATGCCTTAAAAATAAAAATATTAACCCTTTAAGGACAGTCCAATTTTTTACCTTTATGACCAGGCTTTTTATTTTTATTTTTGACTGGGTCTCTTTAAATCATAATAATTTTAGAATGCTTTTTCTGAGCGGAGCGATTCGGATATTGTTTTTTCGTGACATATTGTACTTTATATATGTGGTGCACTTTGGTTGACACATGCAGCATTTTTGTGAAAAACTCACAAAAATTGTGAAAAACGTGAACATTTTTGGCACTTTAACCGCACCGTGTACACCATTAAAAAAAAATGTTTTTAAAGTGATGTTATATTTATTCTGTGGGTCAGTACGATTATGACGATACCCATTTTTCGTCCAACACATTGAGTAAGGGCTTACTTTTTGCGGGATGAGCTGTACTTTTCATTGGTATCATTTTTGCGATACGTACTAACTTTTGATCTTTTTTATTTATCTATTTGTACCAAAATTGGCGAATTTTGCGGGGTTTTTTTTACGGCGTTCACAGTACACGTCCTTACGGACGTGGCAATACCTATTAGGTATATGATTTGTGTTTTTGATCTTTTTGGATGATAATACGTGGTTTTTATTGGAAAAGGGCATTATTTTATTTTTTTCTACACTTCATACTTTTATTGAAGAACTTTTTACAGGTTATCCTATGCTGCAATACATTTGTACTGCAGCACAGAATGACCCGATCAGCTGCACACAGTACAGCCTGTGCGATCCAGCCTCTGACTTTATCTCACAGGCTTCTGTAGCAGGCAGAAAGGAGGCCATGATCTGACCTCCTGCTGCCAATGCACCCTCCCCCTGTCAACACCATAGATGCCGTGATCAGAATTGATCACGGCATCTATAGGGTTAATGCTGCCAGGACCAGTGCGATTGCAGCCCCAGAAGCTGAGGCAGAACTCCGGCTGTGATTGACAGCCGGTTCCCACCGCTGATCTCCTGCGCTGCTCGCAGCAGTGCAGGAGATCGCTAGGAAGTATGCATATGTCCCAGCGCACAAACATGTCGGGTGGTGGGACTTATGCATACGTCCTATAGTGGGAAGGGGTTAACTATAGTAAGGTGTTTGTATGGGAGATAGCTATATATAAGGTAGATGAAACAAGTGTCTTAATTTGTATAGTTTAAAGCCAGCAATATTTGGCATTTTCTTGTGATCTTCATTTATTATGGTCACATAAAGCCTGTATAGCTAATAATTCAGGGCAATTGTCACACTTTCATACATACATACATACATACATACATAAAACATATAAAAATAAAAACTTGAATTCTAAAATACAAAAAATAAATGCACTACAGTACATCTAATAATAGCTTTCAGAGCTCATACATGCAGCTTACACCTGTATGTCTACACGCACACATCTTCACTTAAATAAATGGACCAAAAATCTCTGCAATTCAGATGCAAGTAAACACTCAACAGAACTGATAATGTGATTAAAGGGGTACCCCGCACCGAGACATCTTCTCCCTTAACCAAAGAATAGGGGATAAAATATCTGATCGCAGGGGTCCCGCAGCTGGGACCCCCACGATCTATGTGCAGCCCCCGACGTTCGTTTAACATGCTGGGTGCGGGCGGCGGGGGTTGTGACGTCACGTCCACGCCCCTTCATGACGTCACGCCACACCCTCTGTGCAAGTCTATCACGCCTCCTCCCACAGACTTGCACTGAGGGGGTGACGGTGTGATATCACGAGGGGCGTGACCATGACATCATGAGCCCCGCCGCCGGCACCCAGCGTTCGGAACAAAATGTTCCGAATGCCGGGGCAGCGGATTACCCCTGTAAGTGCATGAGGTTATTACTTGTGCAACATCTCCTCCCAACTTATTAGTCATTTTTTTTAAATAAATTTCTATTATAAACATGCATCAGTCATTTAGATTTTTTTACTTTTCCCCCCCATCTTCCTCCCACCCCTAGACTAGAAGAAGAAAAATACAAAAAACTAAACCCTTATTAGTAATAAAAGACTCAGGGCTCTTTTCTGTAGATTGTAGAAGGTTAACATAGTTCAGACCACCCTCTTGTGATCAGACACTGTTGTTAAATGCTGAAGTACCCCTTTACGAAACTGATGGTTTGCAGCAAGGATATCCCATGAATCTATGTCATGTGGCAAAGCAACTGTTGTAACCTCCACAGAACAAAGTTGCAGCCTTTAATGGTATGTAAAGCAGAGCTATCTGGGAGTGAAAGGGCATGGTGCTTTCCTATAATCACTTCTGTCCAGTGATCCGAGGGGGTTACTGGCCGTACAAGGGTGCCATAATGTAAAGGGGTACTCCACTGGCAAGCGTTCGGAACATTTAGTTCCGAAAGCTGTGTGCGCGCTGCAGGGGTCCGCCACGCCCCCTCATGACAGCAGTCACGACCCCTCCCATAGGCTTGCATTGAGGTGGCGTGGCCTGATGACACGAGGGGGCGGGGCCGACCCCCGCAGCGTACACACTGTTTGGAACTAAATGTTACATATGCTGGCCAGTGGAGTACCCATTTAAACATAGACCACCAATGTTTTAACAAAAACTGAGAAATAGCTTATATTACAAAGCAATATTAACATCAACTTGCAGGGTTTAGCTTGGACACATGAAGAGAACAGATCATTGCTTAGTGTGCAACATCTTTTCCACTGCTGGAAGAAAATACAAATCTCAGCTCCCCATTTATATTCTGTAAATAAAGCAAAGTTACAACAAGAGTTCAGCTTCCTGCAGCTCCTTCCTTTTCCTTTCTAGTGACTTTATTGTGGAGTAGAAGCTTGTCAGTGGCTTTCTATTTCCGAAATACATTGTTTTAACTACTCATCTCTATCTCATGATAACCTGCTTCCTGTGTGTGGACAGAAATGATATTTCAACAGAACATCTACTTACAAATATTTACTCACAAGTTTATTGGGAAAAATACATTTCCATAGGAAAGCATAGAAGATTATAGAAGGTGGAGAACAATCTTACCTACAATACTTTTCTCTGGAGCTGGAGGCACAATATATCCAAAGTGCATGTATTTTGTTGCTAATTTACTATGGAGTCCAAGGAAATCACTAAACCTTCTCTTCACAGAGAACTCGTTCTTGTTAAATAGAGAGAGAGATGTCTACAAGGATTTAAAAAAACAAAAAAACATATATTATAATATCAAAAAAATATATATTAGATGTGTTCAGATTTACCCAGACATGCTACTACATATATTATTAGATGTGTTTCTTATTTACTCAGGCATGCTGCTATATATATTTAGATATGTTTCGTATTTACCCAGACATGTTACTATATATATATATATTTTATTAGATTTGTTTTGTATTTTTTCAGGCATGCTGCTATACATTTAGATGTTTTTCATATTTACCTTGGCATGCTAACATATATATTAGATATACTCATGTGCTACTGTATAACAGATATACCTTAGCTGTAACACATTAGCCTGTCTATAACCAGCAAAACAGGCAATAATTGAGCTACCTATCTCTCCAAGTTCTCATGTATACAGGCTATACAGTTATAAATAGGGAGATAGATGAAAGCTCTTGTCAGGCACCTCTGACAGAGTCCTCTTTCACAGAACAAAAGGAAGGGGCAGTCCAAATCCAATGTGCCCGACCTCTTTCTCCTCAGAGACCTGTCATCATGGGAAAGTCGGTAGGTCCCCATACACATTAGATTGTTGGATTTGCCCAACACATATGTTGTGTGTGTAGCCTTAGATGTACAACCAGTTGCCAGACCTTGTGGGGGACATTACACAAAACTTGTGCAAAGTAATATCGAAGCAGTTGCCCATAGCAACCAGATTCCAGCTTTTATTTCTCAGAGGCTTTTTTTTTCCCAAATTGAAAGCGGGAATCTGATTGGTTGGTACAGGCAACTGCTCCACTGTTACTTTGCACAAGGTTTGATAAATCTATCCTGAAATGCTGCACATTTTGGTCCAATACGTAGAGTGCCCTCTCATTAAACTCCTTGTCAGGACATGTATGGTGAGCTATGCTCTTTTCCTACATGAATAAGACTTTTCCCATCCGTTATATTTACTACATCCATTTGTGTACAGTGACATTTCTTTGAACCATCATAAATAGAACTTAATTAGGAGTCAGATTATCAGATACTTTGGATCAGATGGTCACAGAAAAGTATATAAATGTACATGTAAGAGTAGAGAACATTTGGGAAGAAAGCCAGATAGAACCTTGTTTTCTAATCCCAGGAGTTTCCCCAATCGGTTTCTGTGAAATGCCTTAGCATATTACAGTCCTAAGCCATGTGCAAGGTTATCAAGTTTTTGGCTCTATAGGATTTTTACGATATTTTTTTCCAGTTTTAGCTGTTATTTTTTACAGTTAGACCAGTAAGGACAGAACTAACCTTTGTTGTTACTTTATAGGCCATGTAAGCATTCATCCCATCACCTAAAATGAAAAGAAAATCTGGTAATATCTCTCTCAACAAGGTGTAAGCACTTTGAGAAGGATTACTCTGTTACTATCCTGCGCAGAAGTCATCTGATTCATCATAAAAGATAACACTAACTGAATACACCTTAACTGTATGTATAAAGAAACAGCAAATAAGATAGTGGACCCAACTATGAAGAATATAGTAAGTAACAATTGACATTTTTCCATAAGAGTACTAAATCTGGAAAGTTTCATTAGTACTTACCAACTTTCTCAGGGTCTGAGACACCTATTTCTATATCAAAGAAATCTCCATTTGCTTCCTCTTCAATCTGGGTATAAGAGAGAAATCCATGAGGATTTTTATTTATAAATGGCAATGATAATAAATAAAAAGGTTTACCAATAAACAGAAACATACACAAAATATAACCATACATCAATAAATAATCCTTCTATAATCAGTAGACTCTACAGAGAGGAGTTATGTTACATAGGCTCTGGATACATGTGAGTAGGCAGCAAACCCTGCATCATCAATGAAGGAGCCTGTGGGCCTGTATGCTACATGAACATCTTAAGGGCGTATTCACACATACACTTTCCTTCCTGTGCATATTTGATGCACAGCATTTATTGCTGCAGATTTTAATGTAAACTAAATGACCTGAAATCCTGTGCAGGATACTTTACGTATAAAAAGACCCCCATTTAGGCAAGTCATCTCTTATCCATAGAATAGTTGATAACTTGTAGATCTGTGGAGGTCCAACGACTGGGACCAGGGTAAGATTGCAGTACTAAATTAATGGTTCTCTATTGTATCAAAGTCAATACACCTCACATATCTGTCTGCCAAATGAGTTATTCCTCCCGACTTGGTGGAAAATTTTTGCATCAATAAGGAGGAGTTAATAAGCCACTGCCAGACACCCATGGGGGCGCCTTATTTTCCAAGAAAAAAAGACTGGAGATGCTAATATAAAACATGCCCTTTCCTTCTTCCCTCCCCAGGAGAATAGCAGTCAGGGAAGAGTCAAAACACCCCCATTAAATGCTGTTCATCTAATGCGTAGAGGAACGTTTAAGTACAGTAAAATTCTTTATGAGTATCTTCACAAGTAGAGTATACGCAGAAGATTTCTCACCAAAAAATCCACAGGTAAAATCCACAACATGTAAAATCAGTGAGTTTTACTATTTACTTTATTCTCTTTCAGTCATTAGACAAAGCATAAAATCTGCAGCACAATATACAAAATAAATCAAATCCACAGCACTGGATGCAGATGTAGAAAAACTTTCTAACAAGCTGCGGATTTTGGGAGGTATTTATCAAAACCTGTTCAGAGGAAAAGTTGCTGAGTTGTCCATAGCAACTATTCTTTCATTTTTAAGAGGCCTTTTTAAAAATGAAAGAAGCGATCCGATTGGTTACTATGGACAACTCAGCAACTTTTCATCTGGACAGGTTTTGATGAATCTCCCCCGTTATGTGTAGATATCCTAGCAGATAGTGATTAAAACATATGGCGGTTAAGTGACGTAAAATCAGCAGCCCTCACGTCTATTTCGGTCTGATTTCTCAGTATTTTACTTTTGGTCCTGTAAATTCCCCATGATGCTGTAGGCGTTTACCAGAATATAGGGGGAGATTTATCAAAACCTGTCCAGAGGAAAAGTCGTCCAGTTGCCCATAGCAACCAAATTGATTCTTTCATCTTTAACAAGGCCTCTGCAAAATGAAAGAAGTGATCTGATTGGTTGCTATGGGCATCTTCTCCTCTGCATATGTTGTTATGATAAATATCCCCTATTCTGGATTATGAGATTACTATATCATTTTATTCACTTGATTAAATCTGTGATCTGAACAATGTATCGTTTGTCATCCTAAGAATTAAATAAACCATGTCTCCAGGCTTGTTGCCAACTTCCAGACATCAACATGAGACTTTGTGCTGCACAGGAACAGGAAAAAAGGGACAATATACTAAAAAGATGTTACATTTTACATTTGCTTATACATTTTATGAAAGTGAAAGCTTATCCTTTACAACGGTTGCATTTAGTAACTAAAAAGAAGCTGAAAACTTCTGTTTAGGAAAAGGAGAGCCATCAGCTGTCGCTGTCACTTACCTGCCAGCCACCGCAATTAACATTGTCTCCCCTTTCTGAGATTCACTACCACTTAACCCCTTAAGGACGCAGGACGTAAATGTACGTCCTGGTGAGTTGGTACTTAACGCACCAGGACGTACATTTACGTCCTAAGCATAACCGCGGGCATCGGAGCGATGCCTGTGTCATGCGCGGCTGATCCCGGCTGCTGATCGCAGCCAGGGACCCGCCGGCAATGGCCGACGCCCGCGATCTCGCGGGCGTCCGCCATTAACCCCTCAGGTGCCGGGATCAATACAGATCCCGGCATCTGCGGCAGTTCGTGATTTAAATGAACGATCGGATCGCCCGCAGCGCTGCTGCGGGGATCCGATCATTCAGAACGCCGCATGGATTTCCCTTCACCTTCCTCCTTCCGGCTCCCGGCGTCTCCTGCTCTGGTCTGTGATCGAGCAGACCAGAGCAGGAGATGACCGATAATACTGATCTGTTCTATGTCCTATACATAGAACAGATCAATATTAGCAATCATGGTATTGCTATGAATAGTCCCCTATGGGGACTATTCAAGTGTAAAAAAAAAAATGTAAAAAAAATGTAAAAGTAAAAGTAAAAAAAAAGTGAAAAATCCCCTCCCCCAATAAAAGTAAAACGTCCGTTTTTTCCTATTTTACCCCCAAAAAGCGTAAAAAACTTTTTTTATACACATATTTGGTATCGCCGCGTGCGTAAATGTCCGAACTATTAAAATAAAATGTTAATGATCCCGTACGGTGAACGGCGTGAACGAAAAAAAATAAAAAAAAGTCCAAAATTCCTACTTTTTAAATACATTTTATTTAAAAAAAATTATAAAAAATGTATTAAAAAAGTTTTTTATGGCGCAAAAAATGAGCCCCCATACCGCCACTTATACGGAAAAATAAAAAAGTTAGAGGTCATCAAAATAAAGGGATTATAAACGTACTAATTTGGTTAAAAAGTTTGTGATTTTTTTTAAGCGCAACAATAATATAAAAGTATATAATAATGGGTATCATTTTAATCGTATTGACCCTCAGAATAAAGAACACATGTCATTTTTACCATAAATTGTACGGCGTGAAAACGAAACCTTCCAAAATTAGCAAAATTGCGTTTTTCGTTTTAATTTCCCCACAAAAATAGTGTTTTTTGGTTGCGCCATACATTTTATGATATGAGTGATGTCATTACAAAGGACAACTGGTCGCGCAAAAAACAAGCCCTCATACTAGTCTGTGGATGAAAATATAAAAGAGTTATGATTTTTAGAAGGCGAGGAGGAAAAAATGAAAACGTAAAAATTAAATTGTCTGAGTCCTTAAGGCCAAAATGGGCTGAGTCCTTAAGGGGTTAAAGGGGTATTCCAGGAAAAAACTTTTTTTTTATATATATATATATATATATATATCAACTGGCTTCAGAAAGTTAAACAGATTTGTAAATTACTTCTACTAAAAAATCTTAATCCTTTCAGTACTTATGAGCTTCTGAAGTTAAGGTTGTTCTTTTCTGTCTAAGTCCTCTCTGATGACTCGTGTCTCGGGAAACGCCCAGTTTAGAAGAGGTTTGCTATGGGGATTTGCTTCTAAATCGTTTCCCGAGACACGTGTCATCAGAGAGCACTTAGACAGAAAAAAACAACCTTAACTTCAGAAGCTCATAAGTACTGAAAGGATTAAGATTTTTTTAATAGAAGTAATTTACAAATCTGTTTAACTTTCTGGAGCCAGTTGAAATATAAAAAAAAGTTTTTTCCTGGATAACCCCTTTAATAGTTGTTTACTCAAGAATAAGTCAGTGTTTCCCAACCAGGGTGCCTCCAGCTGTTGCAAAACTACAACTCCTAGCATGCCCGGACAGCCAACGGCTGTTCGGGCATGCTGGGAGTTGTAGTTTTGCAACAGCTGAAGGCACCCTGGTCGGGAAACCCTGCTGTAAGTAAAGGCATATTAGGCTGGGTTCACACCACGTTTTTGCAATACAGTTCCCATATCAGGTTTTTAATTAAAAAAAAACTGATTCCTCAAAACCTGACTAAACTATCAAAACAGGTGTACAAATTTTAATCAGTATACGATTTGAAAAATGATGTCCGGTTGCATCAGTTTTTAAGAAAAAAAAACGTATAAGTTTTTAACTTTTCACTCCATTATGAATAAAGTGTCACTTGTTTGATTGAAATTCCAAGAAAAAAAAAAACTGTGCAAAGTCCAAAACTGTATGGTGGAAACTGTATGGAATCATATGCACATAGGGTTCTGTACAGTTCCCATTGACTCCCATGTAAAAAAAAAAAAAAAAAACACATATACATTTCGATACAGTTTTTCACCCTGACCAAACAACATGGTAGGCTACAGGGAAAAAAAACTGACAAAACTATACAGGATGCAAAACGGACACAATCTGATCACAACTGCATTTCTTGGCATACGGTTTTCAATGGAGAGTCAATGCATACGGTTTTCAATATGAAAATATATAGGGAAACTGTATTGCAAAAAAGGTGGTGTGAACCCGGCCTTAGGCTGCATTCACACCACGTTTTTGCAATACAGTTCCCGTATCAGGTTTTTGATGAAAAACAGATTCCTCAAAACCTGACTAAACTGTATCAAAATGTATACGGTTCGAAAAATTATGTCCGGTTGCATCCGTTTTTTGAGAAAAAAAAACGTATACGATTTTAACTTTTCATTCCATTTTGAATAAAGTTTCACGTGTTTGATTTAAATTCCTATAGAGAAAACTGTGCAGTCAAAAACCGTATGGTGAAAACCATATGGAACTGTACGCACATACGGTTCTGTACTTTTCCCATTGATTTTCATGTTAAAAAAAGACAAAAAAAAAACGTATACGGTTTAATACGGTTTTTCACCTGGGCCAAAAAACGTGGTAGACTACGGTTTTGGGTAAAAAAAACAAACAAAAAAAAAAACAGAAAACCGTATAAGGCTCCTTTCACACTAGTGATTTCTCCGTTATTGAAGTTCCGTCGCGATTTTCGGCAAAAACCTGCCGTTACAAAACCCATGACGGCGGAGACTAAATCGCATTGCAGCCTATTGGCCTAATGGGATTTTGTAACTGCCCTTTGCACCCGTATATGCCCGTAATTCATTACAGACATTATACAGTGACGGGACATCGTGGCGGAAAAATTACTGCATGCAGTAATTTTTCCGCCACGATGTCCCGTCACTGTATAACGTCTGTAATGAATTAACTTCAATAACGTAGAAATCACTAGTGTGAAAGGAGCCCAAGATGTAAAACGGACTAAACCGGATGATGCGTTAGACATACGGTTTACAATGTTAAGTCAATGCATACCGTTTTCTATACAGTTCCGTATGGTTTTTAACTTGAAATTGTATACGGGGACTGTATAGCAAAACTGTGGTGTTGCATGTCCCCTTACTTAGATATGCCTTCCCTTACTGATCGCTGGGGCCTGACAATCCTTAAGATAAGGTGAAGCAGTGACATTCCCGACCAGTCCTATTCACTGTTCCTGTGGAGAACATGAATGTAATGGAATGTATACATGTATAGTGTTAAGGTCTGCCCTTACCTCATCCCTAGAACGGTCATAAATAACAGGAGCGGAAATACTGATAGCTTCCATCCGTGGGGTAATGAGTGATGTGGGTGTTACAGGAGTGATGGCGGGACTGGGCTCTGAGGAAAGAATGAGGTCCCTTTCTGGACTATCCAGGGAAACTTCTTCTGTAGCTTCTGAAAAAAGCAAATGATTGTAAGAAATAACATAAGCAAATAGGCCCAGATTTATCAAACAGTGTGAGAGAAAAAGTGGAGAGATTTTCTCATAGCGACCAATCACAGCTCAGCTAACGAACTCTGGTAAAGTGAAAGCTGAGCTGCGATTGGCTGCTGTGGGAAAATCACTCCAGTTTTTCTCTCAATCACAGCTCAGCTTTCACTTTACCAGAGCTCTTAGCTGAGCTGTGATTGGTCGCTATGAGAAAATCTCTCCACTTTTTCTCTCACACAGATTGATAGATCTGGACATAGTCTGCAAGTACAAATACAAGAAATCTTAATATGAGAAGACATCAAAAGTATAAAGCCAAGGCAGCAAGACAGTGACATTGGACATGGAGTCGTGATGTTTTGGGGTCAGTCAGCAGCCACTGTGAGAATTCCTCATTAATGGAACATTTTGCAGCATAAAGTGTTCATTATCCTAAAGGCTCGTTCGCACTATGGAGTCTCCACCCAGAGATATTCCTCTAGGAGATTCCATCTGTTTTGGGCACCGGCAAAACAAGACGGCGATAGAACCACTTGGAAATGTGCCGTCTCAATAGACAGCAATGCATTTCAGAGCGGATTCTCCCTAAAGAATAAACTTGTTCATGGGTATGGGATTCGGAAATTTCCACGGTGGAACATCTGCAGCAGAAATTCTGCAGTGTGAATAGTGCAGCGGAAGCCCACTGAAAACAATGGGAGGCTGCTGCATTGTATTTTCTGACAAATTCGCACAGAAAATACTTAGTGTGAACTTGTCCCAAGTGACATCTTAGACATGCATGCATCTTTTATAAAGTATAGTTATTTACTTACTTTTACATGGTAGGAATCTTTAAAAAAGGGCAATGTCTTGGGGGTAAAAGAGTGTTTATAATAATAGTCTCAATACCATGCTGGTAAAAGCAGTATGTTTTACAGCAGGCTTGCAAGACCATGCCCATGCCCACAACATACGTCTGAGCTTCCATTATGGATACGGTTGGGTTGGCTGAACAGATGCCATTGAAATCCATGAACAGAAGTCTATGTTAACATTACCTACCAGCTACCTATGGTGTAATACAAAATCTGTGGACAGTTTATGTTAAGGGAGCAATAAATGACAAAAAATAAAGCATTTAAACTACTAAAACAGGACAGCAGTGAAGAAGTATTAAAAAACTATAGAGAAAAATTTAAAATATGTAAAAACAGAAAAAAAGACGCAAAAATAGAGACAAAAAGACTTATTGCCAAAGAGAGTAAAACTAACCACAAAATGTTCTTTAACTATATAAATAGCAAAAAGGTCAAACATCAAAGTGTAGGCCCTTTAAAAAAATGATTAGGAAGAAATTATAAACGGGGATCAGGAGAAAGCAAATATATTAAACAAATTCTTCTCCACTGTATTCATCGAGGAAAATTAAATGCCAGGTGAAATACAGTGTGATAAGGTAAACTCCCCAGTACAGGTCACATGTCTAACCCAGGAAGAAGTACAGTGCCACCTACAAAAAAAAATCTAAATAAATCAAAAATAAATCACCAGGTCCAGATGGCATTCACCCCCTTGTTCTATAGGAATTAAGTAATGTAATAGACAGACCCCTATTTTTAATATTCAGGGACTCTATAGTGACAGGGCTGTTCCCCAGAACTGGCGCATGGCAAATGAAATGTGGTACCAATATTTAAAAAGGGGTCAAAAGGTGACCCCGGGAATTATAGACCTGTTAGTTTAACCTCCGCTGTATGTGAATTGTTGGAGGGTTTTCTAAGAGATGCTATTTTGGAATAGCTTGATAAAAATAAATACATGACCCCATTTCAGCATGGCTTTATGAGGGATCGGTCCTATCAAACTAACCTGATCAGCTTTTATGAGGAGGTGAGCACCAGATTGGACCAGGGGCAATCGCTGGATGTCGTCTATCTGGATTTTTCCAAAGCATTTGATATGGTGCCACATAAACGATTGGGAAGGAAAGATGCCGAAAGCTCTCCATTGCTAAATCCAATTACCTGCGCACGGACTGGCCGGCAGCGCTTCCAAGCCAAATAGAGCAGCACGACAAGAAGAGATGTCCAGCGCAGTAAGTAGGATAAAACAGGAACTCTTTATTGTGGATCACATTGATATACACAGGAACAATAAGCAACGCGTTTTGGATCAAACTGGACCCTTAATGTTGCCATGAATAAGTTGATCCGAAACACATTGGTTATTGTTCCTGTGTATATCCATGTGATCCGCAATAAAGAGTTCCTGTTTTATCCTACTTACTGCGCTGGACATCTCTTGTCGCACATAAAAGGTTGGTACATAAAATGAGAAGGATTGGGCTGGGGGGAGAATGTGTGTAAGTGGGTAAGTAACTGGCTCAGTCATCGGAAACAGAGGGTGGTTATTAATGGTCCTTATTCTTAATGGGGGACTGTTACTAGTGGTGTACAACAGGGGTCAGTCTTGGGTCCTATTCTATTTAATATATTTATTAATGACCTTGTAGAGGGGTTGAATAGTAAAGTAGCAATCTTATCAGATGATAATAAACCCTGTAAAGTGGTAAACACAATAGAGGACAGTGCACTGTTACAAATGGATCTGAATAGGTTGAAGGTTTGGGCTGGGAAGTGGAAGATGAGGTTCAACACTGATAAACTTAAGGTAATGCACATGGGGAAGAAAAGTCCGGGCTGGGATTATGTATTAAATGGGAGAACACTTGGGACGACTGACATGGAAAAGGACTTGGGAGTATTAGTTAACAGTAAATTTAGCTGTAGTGACCAGTGTCGGGCAGCTGCTGCCAAGGCAAATAAAATCATGGGGTGCATCAATAGGGGCGTAGATGCCCACAACAAGGAAATAATTCTACCGCTGTACAAATCACTAGTCAGACCACACATAGAATACTGTGTACAGTACTGGGCACCAGTGTACAAGAAAGATATAGTGGAGCTGGATAGGGTTCTAAGACGGACAGCCAGGGTAATACGGGGAATGGGAGGAAACAGTACCCAGAAAGATTATCAGTATTAGGGTTATTTAGTTTAGAAAAAAGAAGGCTTAAGGGAGACCTAATAACTATGTATAAATATATCAGGGGACCTTCCAGAGATCTCTACCATGATCTATTTATACCCAGGACTGTATCTATAACAAGGGGGCATCCTCTCCATTTAGAGGAAAGAAGGTTTCTACACCAGCAGAGATGGGGGTTCTTTACTGTAAGAGCAGTGAGACTGTGGAATTCTCTGCCTGAGGAGGTGGTCATGGTGAACTCTGTAAAAGCGTTCAAAAAGGGGCTGGACATATTTTTAGAGAATAATAACATCGCTGGTTATGTATACTAGATTTATAGGGACAGAACGTTGATCCAGGGATTTATTCTGATGCCATATTTGGAGTCAGGAAGGAATTTTTAGCTCTAGTATGAGGGTTTTTTGCCTTCCTCTCAGTAGGGACTCATTAGGGTTATAGGTTGAACTTGATGGACTCTGGTCTTTTTTCAACCTTAAACTATGCAAGTGTGTGTGTGTGTGTGTATATATATGTGTGTATATATTATATGTGAGTCATAATTGTTTATGTAGTCTTATCAGCAGGGGTGGATATTATTAATGTGAATATTTTAACCAGCCCAGATGGCACAATTGATACAAACCGGTATTTGAGAGTATTAAACTTATTCTGCACAGTAAATCCTCGCGGTGTCAGGATGGCATCCCCCCCTATATGTATCCCAACAGTATGCTTGAGATAATCTCCTTTCCTCTTGTTCGGGACAGCTTATTTAGCCCACCTGCTCCACTTCACACTTTTAATGTATGCTATATACAGGTTATGTGTACAGGAGCTTTTGATGGTCTTGATAAAGTGGGTGTACCAAAACGTCAAACCAGTAAGGCAAGAAAAAGTCAGAACAATTAGGAGTAATGACAAATCATTGGTTTTGATTTCTTTCCCTGTTCACTTTACATAATGCAACGGTATTAACTACATTATTTAAAGCTTTGCATCGGACACAAAAAAGAACAACAATATAAAACAAGTATTTAACACAGCACAGCAAGCAATGCATTTATGAAACCACAATGCAAATGGCCCAGACCCCAGAGACATGATGTGAGATCCAAACTTCACGTACTGCCCTTTGGTACACAAGTAAAAATGTAAACTTGTCTGTAACCAGTGATGTGGTTATAGACAAGTTAACTATGTAACCTGGGGTAAAGTAGTGTCCACTAGAGCGATCAGCTTTAACCTGAAGAGTAGTTTGCTAACATTAGGAAAATTTCTTAAAGTGGAAATGCAGCTCTCGTCACTACTGACCCAAAATGTCTACAAAAGTCTTTAGTGTGGTAAAGTGAAAAATCCCCCTCTACTCTTTGCAAAACAAAAAAGCTGGTCACACACTGTACAGAGCTGTCTCTACTGATCCCCAATAAGCATGCATGCTGGATGAGGAGAGTGGAGAGAGTGGTTTCCAGACAAATCAAGGTGGCGTATGACCACAAAAACCAAGAGACTGTTCTGCCATAAAGGGACTCCCAGGGAACCATATAGACCAGTGTTTCTCTACAGGGTGCCTCCAGCTGTTGCAAAACTACAACTCCCAGCATGCCCGGACAGCCGAAGGCTGTCCGTGCATGCTGGGAGTTTTAGTTTTGCAACAGCTGGAGGCACCCTGGTTAAGAGACTGACAGACATTAGAACACGTATATGCATATGTACAGCTGAGTTGTTGTACTAGACAGAGGGGCATGAACAAAAGTTTGTGTAGTACTCTTCACCAAGAGTGGAAATCCTTTAACAGCGAACCTGTCAGATGGAAAACACTGGTGTAAATAAGCATATGGCTAGATAGGGCTTATCAGAATTCCAGGCGTACCATTTTTATCATCGTAGTCCTCTCCACTGGCGAGAAAAAAAACGTTTTGTTATGTAAATAACTCAAGTGCCCAGGGGGTATTCCCCAGCATGGCAAGAGCCCAGGTAAGTGCAATACATGTCCTCTTTATCTGGTGGATGTCAGTCAAACAGAGTAGACAGATGTAAGCTGGTCAGGGTAGAGCAATAAAGAGGACATGGGCTGGGCTCTTACCATGATGGGGACCCCCTGGGCACTTGAGCCTCATCTGTATAATTACAAAAGGCTTATGGAGATGACTTAAAATAAAAAAGCTATGCCCAGAATCACACTGAATAACCCTACCTAGTCAAGACTTTACTTAAAAGGGGTACTCCACTAGAAAACATTTTCTTTTAAAATCAACTGGTGCCAGAAAGTTAAACAGATTTGTAAATAATTTCTATAAAAAAAAAAAAAAAAAAAAAATCTTAAAAGGGGTAGTCCAGTGGTGAAAAACTTATTCCCTACCCTAAGCATCTCCTGTATGGGGCCCCGACACCCCGCGGGAAGGGGGCGTGTTGACCACCACACGAAGCGGCAGCTGACACGCCCCCTCAATACAACTCTATGGCAGCGCCGGAGATTGACAAAGGCAGCGCTCCGGTTCTGCCATAGAGTTGTATTGAGGGGGCGTATCAGCTGCCGCTTCATGCGGTGGTCAACACGCCCCCTTCCCGTGGGCTGTTGGGCCCTGTACAGGAGATCGCCGGAGGCCCCAGTGGTCGGACCCCCCCGCTGTCTGAAACTTATCCCCTATCCTTAGGTTAGGGGAGAAGTTTTTCACCACTGCATATCTCCTGTAATCCTTCCTGTACTTGGCTGCTGTATACTACAGTGGAAGTTCTTTTCTTTTTGAATTTCCTTTTTGTCTGACAACAGTGCTCTCTGCTGACACCTCTGTCTATGTCAGGAACTATCCAGAGCAAGAGAGGTTTGCTTTGGGGATTTGCACCTACTTTGGACAGTTCCCAAAATGGACAGAGGTGTCAGCAGAGAGCACTGTGGTCAGGCAAAAAGGAAATTCAAAAAGAAAAGAACTTCCTGTGGAGCATACAGCAGCTGATAAGTACTGGAAGGATTAAGATTTTTAAATAGAAGTAATTTACAAATCTGTTAATAAAAAAAAATGCTTTCCAGCGGAGTACCCCTGTAAACCTGTTTTCCTGCTTCAAAAGTCAATTTTCAATTGTTCTGCAGCATTATAACACTTTTATTCAGATTCTTATATTTATCACTTTCTTTAAAAAGAAAAAAAAAAAAATCTGTGAGAAATTACCAGCAAAAAGATCTTCACGGTCATCAGTTAAAATAACTTCTGTTTGTTTGGGGCCGTTGGAATCTGTACTGATATCTTCTGTAGGGAGACTGGCAGGCTCAGGAGAGGATGGGCTGGACTGGAGAAAAACAAGAAGGAAAGTTAACACATACCATTCCACAGGTCTGTTTGTGCTTATAGAAGCAGCTGACTCGGTCCTTTTCATAGTAAAAGCAAAAAGGAAATAGTTTTTAGTGTCAGCACTTTCCATTTCCTAACCCTGGAAACCTAACAATAATGAAGGAAACGTTCATCCCAAAGTTATCAGGTCACGATCATTCCAGCAGCTAAAAACAATGCAGGCCCCTTCATTCACTGCAGCATAAGACCGTGTAAATCCAAGGCCAGCCTGATCCAGAGCAGAACTTAGCCACAGAGGTAACCGGATCCCATCTCATATCCCCACCGCAAACCCAGGATCTATGGCAGAGGAACAAATAGCCCATCTTCTCCTTTCAACAGCACTTTGCAATGAATAGAGAAAAATATGGACGCATAGAAGGGCTGTACGATATATCGCAATCGCATTCTGATTTTTGCATAATTTTTGATATGTCGATATGGCCCCTCCATGAAAATTTGCAATTGCCTAAAATTCTAATAAGTCAGTGTTTCTCAAGCAGTGTGCCTTTGCCTGCTGCAAAACTACAACTTCCAGCATGCTTGGAGTTGTAGTTTTGAAACAGCTGGGGGCAGCCTGGTTGGAAAACACTGTCCTAATGAATAAAAGGGGTGCAGGGGAAACCTAAAAAAGCCTGATACTCACCTAGCCCCAGTCCCCGTTCTCCTACATGCTTTTCCCGGTATTTTCTCTGTGCTCCTGACAACCAGCTGGTTCCAGGACTTTTCCCGCTTAGCCCATCAGTGGCCACAGTGGTGTCATTTGTCAGGCCAGTGATTGGCTGAGCAGGAAGGTTATGTAAGTCTTGTAAGACGTTGTACTGCATGGAGGGGAACGGGATCTAAGGTAGACCTAGACCGGGGGTAGGTAAGCATCACATTTTTTTTTTTTTTTTTTTTTTTAATGTTTTCCCTGTGCCCCAGGACAACATTAATGGGGGGGGGGGGGGGGGGGGAGATGTGACATCAGGGTGTGGACAAGAAATGGGGGAGTGAGAATAAAATAAGGGAGATGTGACAAAGGTGGGGGAGAGAGGGCATGTGACAAGGGGGTGGGAGATGTGACTAGAGGGTGTGGGGGAGGGAGATGTGACAAAGGTGGGGGAGGGAGATGTGACAAAGGTGGGGGAGGGAGATGTGACAAAGGTGGGGGAGAGAGGGCATGTGACAAGGGGGTGGGAGATGTGACTAGAGGGTGTGGGGGAGGGAGATGTGACTAGAGGGTGTGGGGGAGGGAGATGTGACAAGGGTGGGGGAGGGAGATGTGACTAGAGGGTGTGGGAGGGAGATGTGACAAGGGTGGGGGAGGGAGATGTGACAAGGGTGGGGGAGGGAGATGTGACAAGGGTGGGGGAGGGAGATGTGACAAGGGTGGGGGAGGGAGATGTGACAAGGGTGGGGGAGGGAGATGTGACAAGGGTGGGGGAGGGAGATGTGACAAGGGTGGGGGAGGGAGATGTGACAAGGGTGGGGGAGGGAGATGTGACAAGGGTGGGGGAGGGAGATGTGACAAGGGTGGGGGAGGGAGATGTGACAAGGGTGGGGGAGGGAGATGTGACAAGGGTGGGGGATGGTTGGGCATTTATTATACTGCAGTCACATATCGAAATGGCAATTGCATTTTCCCCAAATCGTGCAGCAGCCCTAATGCATATATAATATACTACCCCCAAAAAAAATCGTTCACCTAGTACTTCCTACAAAATAGGATGAGTAAACAATGCATATCAGTCACAGTTTCCACTTTATTTTTGGAACACATCCCAAAAGGGAGAATGCTTTTGGCATTAGTTCCTACTTTGCCTTACGCAGTTTCACTACAGGAGATCACAAAACAAAAGTCTCCTACATGTTCTAAGTTTATTCTTTAGGACTTTATTCTCTAGAAGCGATTTCCCGAAATGAATTGTGCAATATCTCAAAACAATGCGAGCCTGTGAGTACATTACTACTCTGAGTCAGGAAAGTGTTTGGTGGGGTGAACGTGAGCATTATTTTAATACTTTATTATACTTGTGCAAGAAAAATAGCTTTGGTCATTTACAAGGAAAAAACCCAGCAAAAATGCATATCTGACAGATTCCGCAGAAATGGAGAATTCCAAAACAAGAAGGAACCAGATATCTTTAATATGAGGATAAACAAGGTTCACGTACCCAGTCGTACTTCTAGGGCAACTATAGCTTTAAAGAATTTCTAACATGTCATAGCAATATGCTATATAGAGGGACCCCCCCCACAATCTCTGAAACAGACAGAAGCTTTCTAGGACATGTCAGAGGTTTTTTTTAAAGCGATAGTGACTGGTGGTCTCTGGTGGTCTCTAAGTGCACCTTGTGAATAAAGCAGTAGTGTGTACGCATGGCCACTGCTCCATTCACTGCTATGGGGCTGACAGAGACTGCTGAGACACTAATTTGCACAGCCTCTTTGACAAATAAGCCCTGGGGCAGGCAAAGGGGTCACCCCACAGTGGCCTCAGTGTTCACATGCAAGTGGTAGGAAATCCCCTTTAACAATAGTATTAAGGCTCCTTTCACACTATGAGCATTCATCCGTTATTAAACATCCGTTTTCTGTGTAAAAACAGAAGTATAATAATGGATGAAATAACGGCTGAATAACTTGTCAAAATAAGGGGCATTTTCATCCGTTAAGACCCGTTATAACGTCTCTCATGTACGGCCGTTTTAACACCTCTGCCTACAGACTCCCACAGCCGGGACTACTACTACTCCCAACATGGAACAGATTTGTTTCCATGATGGGAGTAGTAGTTCCCTGGCTGGGGAGGCTACATTAGTGTTTGTGCTACTACCCCCATCATGGAACAGACTCTGTTCCATGATGGGGGTTGTAGTACAGGGGCTGAGGGATTGATCGCACCGGGTCTCACTTCTGAGACCCCATGCGATCAGAAGTTATTAAGCAGGGGAGGGGGCAGCATATATATACACCCCCGCAGCGCATTCATAATGTGACCCCCCCAGAGCCACCCGCTCCCCTGCTTAATAACTTATGATCGCATCAGGTCTCAGAAGTGAAACCCGGTGCGATCAATCCCTCAGCCCCTGTACTACAACCCCCATCATGGACCAGGCTCTGTAGCCTCCCCAGCTGTCTGCAGACTCCCGCACCCAGGGAATTACTACTCTCATCATGGAAACAAGTCTGTTCCATGATGGAAGTAGCAGTAGTCCCTCAGCACTGCAGGAGTCTGCTGATGTCACCTCTTCTGAGCATGCTCAGAAGTAATAACGGATATTATAAACCAGGTGCAAACAGATGACATAAAGGCTCATCCATTTGCCATAGACTTCAATGTAAAAAATAATGCCCGTTAATTTACCCGTTTCTTGTGACGGAAGAAAAATCAGTGCATGTGCAATTTTTTCTTCCGTCACAAATAATGTCTGTTATTCACGACGGGCCATAAAGGGTCATAACAAATCCCATAGACTTGAAAGGGATTTTGTAACGGACATTTAACATCCGTTATTAAGGCTTTTCTAAAGGACGTTTATAACGGATCTTTTAACGGAACAACTTTATAGTATGAAAGGCATGATCTGACCAGAGGAGATACAACAGCCCTCATAACAGGGTCAGTGTAAACACCATCCGGTTAAGGTTGATATATGTGGGATATAAACTTTCCGGTGATCTCATGAGATAACCTGCAAAAGCATAGACCAGTAAATAAACTGATAACTAGCCAAGATTCATGAAATGAAGGTCCTGCTTAGCCAACATGCTTCCTTTCTATGAGGTGGTAAGAGCAAATCTAGATGTTGGCCATTTGGCTTATGTCCCCTTATAAAGTGGCAACCTTAGCAGCAATAAACATAGGGACATAGACTGTGGAATCCTAGCTTGTGGGGTAAACAGAATTAAACAAAAAGATGACAATGAAGAGGCACTGCCCCAAAGTCAATTCTTTCAGAGAATTGTATCAATGTATAAGTTCATTGACAGACAGAAAATGTAAAATAATCAAGTATACAGACATCAGGAGGCAACACGTCTTTCCAGATGATACTCTCCCTTTGTCATTTGCAAATGTCTAATGTAAAGTAAGTTTAAGTATAGATTTAAAATCCTCAAATGGTGCCAAAAGAACTTGTTCTGGGGGTGTGACAAAACACCACCCGTTTACAATAAGAACTATAGGCAAACAAACTGCATAGATCATTGCATGATAAATGACGGGACATGTCATTGTAAGAAAAAAAATTGCTGTAATAAATAAAATTTAAAAGAAGGTAGCATCTACCTCCGCACTATGGGAAAGGCAAGGTGCAGGTGACACTGATGACAACCATACTTACCAGATCCCGCTCCATGCTCCAGTTCTTCCGATATCTTCTTCTGTATCTTCCATTCCGGGGCCGACTTGGCGCAGGGGTGGAGCTTCCCGATGTCGCCGCTGCTTTTTGCTAGCCCCAGGACCTAGCAGAGAAGCAGGAGTGTGACGTCCGGAAGCTCCGATCATGCTCCAAGTCGGCTGATAACTGGAGCACGGAACAGGATCGGGTAAGTATCGTTGTCATCAGGGTCATCTCCACTACTTGTCTTTACCGACAGGTTAGTGCAGGTGAAACAGATGACAGATTTCCGTTAAAAATTATGTAAAATACTGACAATATACTACCATGAGCCTTCTATTCTATAGCAGTATATTTAATAACTGCATACAACCAGGTCATCCTATTTGTGAACGACTCCTCGGCAACTCACACAGCATCTATGTCAAAGTGACTACATTCAGGGCCTTGTCCCATTGCTATAGGTTGGTGGTCTCTAAACTGTGTTGCAACTGTGTTCAAACGGCTGTCGGGGCATGCTGGGAGTTGCAGTTTTACAACATTTGGAGGTCCACAGTTTGAAGACCACTGCTATAGTTTAATTAAAGTCACGATAAATAAGCATATGGCAATAAAATCAGCCCAAACATAGTAACTATGTGGCTACTTTTGGGCCACCGAAGCTCTTTGCAGTATACATAACAGTATACGTCGGCGCCGCTTTTTTGACGGAAAGGCCGACCTATGCTAGTGATGTACGGCATTGAACGCAGTGTGAACCAGCCTTATTGTATAGTGCTTAAACATACAAGGTCCTGTTCATATCACGACTGGCTATTCTTTGCAGCTTAAAGCTTCTTTTGCAGGCGACAAATTACGACAATACCATGTTTTTAGGGCACCATAAAAGATTTTCATCAACGGCAAAATAGTGTGGATTCTGTATTCGCTTCACATGTTCACACTAGAATGGAATGATATTTTACATGATAAGCGCTCAACATAAAAGACCCTTAAAGGAAACTACATGCTTCTTATCTATGCCATGGCCTTGAGCAACGGCTCGATATCTTCTCACACAGACACTTGCTTTAATTTAGGAAACTGGAAGAAAATGTGTGTAATAAAGTCAGAACTGCTGATAAATAATTCAGAGCCAACCGTCTACCAACATTATACAGCACTTTGGGTTGACTCCCTCTATATCAGGCTGTGCACTGTAAGAGAGAAGGGACGTGACTAACCATGGGAGCAAACAGGGCTCAGGACAAAGCATTTACTGAGTAAATATTACATTATGCAGATTTGTTATACAGATCAGAGAGATTAACACCCATCACAACATAGTGTACATTCTACAGCTGATAAATAACACTGTACCCAGAGATACCGTCACAATATAGTATACAGTATACAGCTGATAAATAATACTGTACCCAGAGATACAGTCACAATATAGTGTAGTCTACAGCTAATAATACTGTACCTAGAGATACAGTCACAATATAGTGTACAGTCTACAGCAGCTAAATAATACAGTACCCAGAGATACAATCACAATATAGTATACAGTCTACAGCTAATAATAATACTGTACCCAGAGATACAGTCACAATATAGTCTACAGTATACAGCTGCTAAATACTGTACCCAGAGATACAGTCACAATATAGTCTACAGCAGCTAAATAATACAGTACCCAGAGATAGTCACACTATAGTATACAGTCTACAGCTGATAAATAATACTGTACCCAGAGATACAGTCACAATATAGTGTAGTCTAAAGCTAATAATAATACTGTACCCAGAGATACAGTCACAATATAGTGTACAGTCTACAGCTAATAAATACTGTACCCAGAGATACAGTCACAATATAGTCTACAGTAGCTAAATAATACAGTACCCAGAGATAGTCACACTATAGTATACAGTCTACAGCTGATAAATACTGTACCCAGAGATACAGTCACAATATAGTGTAGTCTACAGCTGATAAATAATACTGTACCCAGAGATACAGTCACACTATAGTGTACAGTCTACAGCTGATAAATACTGTACCCAGAGATACAGTCACAATATAGTGTACAGTCTAAAGCTGATAAATAATACTGTACCCAGAGATACAGTCACAATATAGTGTAGTCTACAGCTAATAATACTGTACCCAGAGATACAGTCACAATATAGTATACAGTCTACAGCTAATAAATACTGTACCCAGAGATATAGTCACAATATGGTCTACAGCAGCTAAATAATACAGTACCCAGAGATACAGTCACAATATAGTGTACAGTCACAATATAGTGTACAGTCTACAGCTAATAATAATACTGTACCCAGAGATACAGTCACAATATAGTGTACAGTCTACAGCTGCTAAATACTGTACCCAGAGATACAGTCACAATATAGTGTACAGTCTACAGCTGCTAAACACTATACCCAGAGATACACAGTCACAATATAGTGTACAGACTACAACTGATAAATAATACTGAACCTAGAGATAGTCACAATATAGTGTAGTCTACAGCTGCTAAATACTGTACCCAGAGATAGTCAAAATATATATAGTGTACAGTCTACAGCTACTAAATACTGTACCCAGAGATACAGTCACAATATAGTGTAGTCTACAGCTAATACTGTACCCAGAGATACAGTCACAATATAGTATACAGTCTACAGCTGATAAATAATACTGTACCCAGAGATACAGTCACAATATAGTGTAGTCTACAGCTAATAATACTGTACCCAGAGATACAGTCACAATATAGTATACAGTCTACAGCTGATAAATACAGTACCCAGAGATACAGTCACAATATAGTGTACAGTCTACAGCTGATAAATAATACTGTACCCAGTAGGGATGTAAGAAAAAAATCGATTTGCGCGATTATCGCGATTTTTTGTTCCGCGATACTGAATCGATTTTAAAATTCTGAGAATCGATTTTTTTTTATAAATTATTATAATTAACATTTAATGTATTTCACTCACTGAGTCACAGTCCTATTTGTCTGTCTTATTTTTCTTTTATAACACTTAAACTCCTGACCACTAGTTGGCAGTGTACCTGTTATCAGCTCTGTCCCACTCGCAGGCTGCTACCGCGAGACTACAGACTCAGAACAAACAGGAAGGAGAACGTACGCAGTCTACGCATTCACAGGACAACTCTCGCGGGATCTTGTTCTTTCTCCGCTGCGAGTCGCAGCTGAGAAAGAACAAGATCCTGCGAGAGTTGTCCTGTGAGTGCGTATGTTCTCCTTCCTGTTTGGTCTGAGTCTGTAGTCTCGCGGTAGCTGCTGCAGAGTGAACGCTGCATCAACATGACTTTGTAAGTCCTCATTGTTCTTAAGAAAAAATAAATGTATATTCAATACAGTACATCTTTGTGTGAATGTAGTATTGATGTGTAGAATAAGTTTTCCCAAGCTTTTAATAGGGAATATCGCGATATATCGTCATCATGACAGTATCGCGATATATCGAATCGCCACCCTGGTATCGCGATTCGAATCGAATCGCCAAATTATTGGCAATTCACACCCCTAGTACCCAGAAATACAGTCACAATATAGTATACAGTCTACAGCTGATAAATACTGTACCCAGAGATACAGTCACAATATAGTGTACAGTCTACAGCTGATAAATAATACTGTACCCAGAGATACAGTCACAATATAGTCTACAGTAGCTAAATAATACAGTACCCAGAGATAGTCACATTATAGTGTACAGTCTACAGCTGATAAATACTGTACCCAGATACAGTCACAATATAGTGAACAGTCTACAGTTAATAATAATACTGTACCCAGAGATAGTCACAATATAGTATAGTCTACAGCTAATAATAATACTGTACCCAGATACAGTCACAATATAGTATACAGTCTACAGCTGATAAATACTGTACCCAGAGATAGTCACAATATAGTCTACAGTAGCTAAATAATACAGTACCCAGAGATAGTCACACTATAGTATACAGTCTACAGCTGATAAATACTGTACCCAGAGATACAGTCACAATATAGTCTACAGCAGATAAATAATACAGTACCCAGAGATAGTCACACTATAGTATACAGTCTACAGCTGATAAATACTGTACCCAGAGATACAGTCACAATATAGTCTACAGTAGCTAAATAATACAGTACCCAGAGATAGTCACACTATAGTATACAGTCTACAGCTGATAAATAATACTGTATCCAGAGATACAGTCACAATATAGTGTAGTCTACAGCTAATAATACTGTACCCAGAGATAGTCACATTATAGTGTACAGTCTACAGCTGATAAATACTGCACCCAGAGATACAGTCACAATATAGTATACAGTCTACAGCTAATAATAATACTGTACCAAGAGATACGGTCACAATATAGTATACAGCTGCTAATAATACTGTACCCAGAGATACAGTCACAATATAGTATACAGTCTACAGCTGCTAAATACTGTACCCAGAGATACAGTCACAATATAGTGTACAGTCTACAGCTACTAAATACTATACCCAGAGATACAGACACCCTGTTTGAGAAACACTGGGGCACCCAGGTTGCAAAACACTGGTCTATGTACGTCCCGGTGATGTCACTGGCAACAACTAATACAAAAAGGCCCTAGGAAAGGGATGGACTAATCAAACTGCTATACCAAACCCTGAGTCTCCAAATAAATGGATCACAGGGTATAAAACCCCTTTTATTTACCCCCCCCCTCCTAAATTAGGTCTTATATGGTAAAACATCACATTTATTTATATGCCTTAACATTGTCTCCACAAAAAGTGCCTTAAAACCACAAATCACAACCCACTGACCAATAAAACTGGCTCTCATGATAGAGTCATAACAAGCCGATACTGAGGTTTAGAATATATAATCCCTTCACCACCCCTACATGTTTCAGGACACCAGCCACATCATCAGGGGTATGGGAGCACCTTGGCATATTTTTTTCATAAAGCCTAAGAACTCCTTTAAAGGGGTTAGGGGCTGTAGGCATGTTTGGAAGCTGTGAGGAAGTGGTGTAATCTTTCCAATTAGACATGGTGCTCCCTGCAGCAAGCAAAGAATGCCTGTAGATTTCAGCTCTGAAGCCTGTATGTTAGAGATCCACTCAAGAGAATATAGTAATATTAAATAATATATAAATGGTAAAAGGGTGTTCAGAGGTAAATGTACACATTAAAGGGAACAAGTTGACAATACAGTCCAATCAGTTTTCAGATACATTTTGTACACCCATTTGTCACATAATTTCACCTCCCATTAATTGCTTAAAAAAAGGTGGAAATCTTCTGATATCCCATCAATTCAAGAACTCTTAGCAAATGTAACTACCAAATATGAAATTACACTAGCGCATCAGAATGTCTATGGTACAAAGAAAAGAAACAGTTGGAATACATGGTTACATAAGTTTCCTGGCATCACCTACATTTCTTCTAGATACTTTATTATAATAACTTTTAGATATATTATTTTATTGCTGATGTCTAGTTTGTCCTTGGTGTCTGGGGAGGAGTATGAAAGCAATCCGGACATAAAAATAAATATCTACTATAACTTTTACATTGTGCGGCAAATGTTAGTTTTTTTTATACTTGTTCTAGTTATTTGTTATTATTAATTCTATACTGATATACTCTAAACACAGATAGTTATTTATTAGATTAATTTCCACCTTTATTCAACTATATAAAATATTGTACATCGTGATCCCATTTGGAACGTGATCCATTATTCTGTTCTTACTTATACTGTACAATCTACAATGTATATTTATTGCATAATGTAATATATGTTGTAAAATGTAATAAAAATATTATATTAAACTAATATATTGGCAAGTAGGCAGTACTAAGTGAAGAAAAGTTATACCTATATGCACCTTTCTCCTTAGCAGGCTGTCAGTCACTACATAGGATGCCTACTGGACTCCAGTGCCCCGAATAAGATGTTTTCATGAAAAAACTTCTAGTTCTGCTGACTTTACCCACAAATGTTGATCGATCTGCTCAGCTCCTCTTGGTCTATACCAGGCTGGTCATAGACTAGACTGTATGTTCAGCATGACATCCAGTCCTGGGTACACATTTCAAAAACAGAGCCTTAAAGGGGTTCTCCCTTGTTTATACTGTTTTTTATTATTATGTTTGTGTGTTATCTGTGTATAAGTATGTGTTTTTTTATGTGTGTTGCGATTATGTATATATGTATTTTCTAACCTTTTGTGAAGATCCGGAAGCTGGCCCCTTTCTTCCAGTGGCTTGCTGTGCACCTCGGCCTCCGCCATGTTGTGTTCGGTAAGTGGGATGTCGGGGGGTGTGTTCTTGCTTCTGTCCTTCGTATCTTCTGACGTCCGAGGTGAATCTTTTCTTCCTGTTTCTTCCATGGCTCAGCGACGAATCTGCGGCCTCTTCCGGCGCATGCGCAGGTAGTTTTTTTTTTTACCAATAAAGTTTTTTTTGTCTAATTGACAAACTGTCTGCGCATGCGCGAGTACGCAAGTGCTACGCTAACAGCGTAGCGTACGTTAGGTCTATGCTAATAGCGTAGCTTCGCGCAAGCACAGACAGTTTGTCAATTAGACAAAAAAAACTTTATTGGTAAAAAAAATAAAAAACTACCTGCGCATGCGCCGGAAGAGGCCGCAGATTCGTCGCTGAGGCACGGAAGAAACAGGAAGAAAAGATTTGCCTCGGACGTCAGAAGATAGGAAGGACAGAAGCAAGAACACATTCCCCGACATCCCACTTACCGAACACAACATGGCGGAGGCCGAGGTGCACAGCAAGCCACTGGAAGAAAAAGGGGCCAGCTTCCAGATCTTCACAAAAGGTAAAAAAATACATATATACATAATCACAACACACATAAAAAAACACCTACTTATACACACAACACACAAACATAATAACAAAAATCAGTATAAACAAGGGAGAACCCCTTTAAAGTGGGAAATGCCGAAAAAATTGAGAGTTTCCCAGAGAATTCGTCCTGGTGTTGCTGAGGTTTTTTTTTATACAGATACGTGCAAGCTGTTGAATGATTCCTCAAACATCGGATGACATTGCTGGATCTCCATAGAAGTGCCCCTTACTATACTGGAGGAGATCCAATAATAGAGATGTGAATAACTTGATGATGTCCACTGGAACAAAGACTGATGGGAAAAAATTCATTTTTGTCTTTCAGTCAGTTCACTTGTATGAATCATGACAGTGTCAAATAGGGGAACACCTCAAAGAAAAATACTGGGTGACACAGGAAGAGGGGCCAAGCTGATCCATGTACAAAGGTCTATAGGAAAGCCTGCATAAATTACTTCAGCTTTCAGGTGCTCGGAAAAGGTGGATACAGTCCTAGGAGAGAGTCTCCAGCACAACGGAGCACCTGAAAGCTGAACTAATTTATGCAGGCTAAAGTCAGCAAATGCCGAGCCGAGAAGCTATCTCCTGGTTTTCAAGATTCGTAAAAAAAATAAAAAAATAAAAAACAAGAAACATAACACTGAACTAAGTATAAAACAAATTTTGCAGATGTGTGAGTTTTCTAATGAAATTGAATCAGCCCTGAAATGTTAAAGGGGTACTCGGCTGCTCAGCGTTTGGAACAAACGGTTCCGAACGCTGGAGTCCGGAGCTTGTGAGGTCATAGTCATTACGCCCCCTCCCATAGACTTGCATTGAGGGGGCGGGGCTATGATGTCACAAGCTCCAGGCTCCAGCGTTCGGAACAGTTTGTTCCAGACACTGAGTAGCGGAGTACCCCTTTAAGGGGATAACCTGTATAACCGCTGTAACTTGGGCTGAGGTCTGGAAAAACTGATGGAAAAAAAAATTAGATCATAAAATGACCAAATAAGAAAATCTATACAATATCAGAGAATAAGAGTTAGGCTGGGTTCACACTACGATTTGAACTATGGTTCCCGTATACGGCTGGGAGGAGGGGTGGCCGGGGCTTATTAGCAGCGCCCGCGCTCAGCCGTATTCGGGAACCGTAGTTAATGCATGTCTATGAGCCGACCGGAGTGAACCGCAGCCTCCTGTCGGCTGCTTTTTCGGCCGTATGCGGTTTCCCGCATACGGCCACGTTTTTGCCTGCAGTAGGGAAACCGCATATGGCTGAAAAATCAGCCGACCGGAGGCTGCGGTTCACTCCGGGCGTTGATGGGCAACGCTGCACTGAGGCCGATGTTTACGTCAGGAAGGAAGACAGCGCAGGAACCGGCACATAAACAATAGTGAAGCCACACACAAAAAAAAAAAAAAAAGCTCAGTACATTACCCACACCCACCCCAAAATGTGCATAAAGCTGTATTACTATGGATGTTTTATTTTATTTTTTTTTTCAAAGGGAAAACCTTAGTGCCACATATGGGTTATTTACGTAGTCTGTAAAAATTCTTACACAATTATTTTGAGCCTTATTCTATTTTAACATAACATTCATTTTAAAATGTTGTGGGGACAACAGCATGTACGTGTCCTAAAATTAATAAGGTGTGCAGTGCGTATTTTCAACCTTAAAATTAATAGTTATTAGTTATAATTTTTTCTATAATTAACATTAATGTAGTAGCTTTGTTTCATGATGCAGAACAAGAACAGTTGTTAAAGTGGGTGTTAATTTCCCTTTCTGAAGACGTGTGCACTGTTAGCCAGGTTGGACCTGGAATATATACTGGAATATATATATATGCAACTTTTAAATGGAGATGCAACTTTTTTTTTCTTCAAACAAATTTGATAAATACATGACCACTGCAAAGTTAAAAAAAAAAAATTCTACGTGAGCAGATTTCAGTAATGTGCTTTGGAATAAGCAAAAATCAAAAAGTCACAGCATGTATGGAAAAGTCGCTCGTCCGCAAGTATGTGCGATTTTTTTTACGCAAAAAAAAAAAAATCTACTACAGAGCTTGATAAATCTCCTTTGTTTTTTAAATAGCCCTTTCTTTTGCTTAAAGGGGTACTCCAGTGAAAACTTTTTTTTTTTTTAAATCAACTGGTGGCAGAAATTTAAACAGATTTGTAAATTACTTCTATTAAAAAAATCTTAATCCTTCCTGTACTTATTAGCTCCTGAATACTACAGAGGAAATTCTTTTCTTTTTGGAATGCTCTCTGATCACGTGCGCAGTTCTCTCTGCTGACATTAATATAATAATTGTTGTCCTTAGTGGGATTTGAACCCAAGGCCCCAGCACTGCAAGACAGCAGTGCTAACCACTAAGCCACCATGCTGCCCTTAGCCTACATCTGCTATGCATGGTTGCTAAAATGGACAGAGATGTCAGCAGAGAGCACTGTGCTCGTGATGTCATCAGTGTTCCAAAAAGAAAGGAATTTCCTCTGTAGCATTCAGCAGCTAATAAGTACTGGAAGGATTAAGATTTTTTTAATAGAAGTAATTTACAAATATGTTTAACTTTCTGCCACCAGTTGATTTAAAAGAAAAAAGGTTTTCACCGGAGTACCCCTTTAATTATTAAAGGGGTACTCCGGTCCTTACACATCTTATCCCCTATCCAAAGGATAGGGGATAAGATGCCTGATCGCGGGAGTCCCGCAGCTGGGGACGCCCGTGATCATGCACGCGGCACCCCGTTTGTAATCAGTGCCCGGAGCGTGTTCGCTCCGGGACTGATTATGGTCGACCGCAGGGACGACTGCGTGTGACGTCATGCTCCCGCCCCCGTGTGACGTCACGCTCCACCCCTCAATGCAAGCCGATGGGAGGGGGCGTGACAGCTATCAAGCCCCCTCCCATAGGCTTGCATTGAGGGGCGGAGCATGACATCACACGGGGGCGGGAGCAGGACGTCACACGTGGCTGACCGCAATCAGACCCGGAGCGAACACGCTCCGGGCACTGATTACAAACGGGGTGCCGCGTGCATGATCCCGGGGGTCCCCAGCTGTGGGACTCCCGCGATCAGGCATCTTATCCCCTATCCTTTGGATAGGGGATAAGATGTGTAAGCACTGGAGTACCCCTTTAAGTGTCTGGCATACATACCGTCTACTGAGCTTCTCACCAGTGTCCAGTCTCTGTACAGACACTCAGATTAAGAAGATTGGTTCATGAAGACAATCCTGTCTATATGTCCTATTAGAATATATTGTAGTCACAGAGGTAGTCTTTCCACTTGGGAAGACCTTCTATATGCCAGAACAATAAAACAATCTAAGAGCATCACCGCTGGGGGCAGACTAGGTGCTCCTATAAATTATATAGATGGCCGTTTACTTGAATGGTATGTAACTCAGTGTTGACAGTGAGGAGAGCATAAATGGAGGGCAGATGCAAGACAGTGTACAGCATGGGTGTCAAACATGCGGGCCGCAACGGCCTACAATGAACATCTTTGCAGCCCGGCAAAGATATTCGTTGCTCTGGTCAGGGCCGGCTCATCATTGGTGCTCCTGGAGCGCCTGCTCCAGGCCCCGTGCCCACAGGGGGCCCCCGTCACTGAAGTGAGACAGTAAACAGGCATACAGCCTCCAGCCATACACTGTATATGGCTGAAGGGTGTATGTCTGTGGGGGAGCTGTACTGCCCACCTAATGTGGTGGAACTGTACTGCCCACCTAATGTGGTGGAACTGTACTGCACAGTCTTGTGCAGGGGGGCAGGGTCTTGTTCAGGGGGGGCATGGGGTCTATTGAGTTGTAGTTTTGCAACAGTTGGGGGTACAATCTTTGTAAGACTCTGTTTTAGAGCTGTGTATTTTCCAGCTGTGTGCCTACAGTTCTTGCAAAACTTCAGACAAAGGATGTGTGGGCATGCTGGGAGTTGTAGTTTTGCTACCCCTAAAGGCAACACTGCTCTAACACAGCGCTTTACAAACACTGCAGCTCCAGCTGTTGCAATGCAAAACTACAACTTCCAGCATGCTTGAACAGCCAAAGCTTTCTCCAACTCCTAAATGACAAAGAAGCTGATCAGACATTCAGGAGTCTGAGAAAGCTGAATGACACACAGTGACAGCTATGTTGATTAGCATCCAGCTTTATTAGAACCAGATAGAAAATATATACAAAAGTATACATAAGAACTACTGTGCAGTGATTTGCAGGCTGCCAGGCTGCTCCCAGACTCAGAGCAGAGGAGTCATCACAGTGAGGGAGAGAGACGGACACGCCCCCTCCACAAGGCAAAAAGACAAAGCATGTGAGCAACATAAATGCTATTTGTTAGGGATATATAGGTCCTAGACACATAATACAATATTTTTCTCTCTCTCAACTACAAACATAGGATAGGTGATTTAACCCTTACTCACCCCTATTTGCCAGGGTCGGGTTTTTTGTTTAAAGTCTCATAAAAGTCTACGGGAAATACGTCACTCTATAACTTTTAAACGGCTGGAGATATTTCAATAATACCTGGTCACATATTACTTATATGTCAAATAAAAAGATATGATAGTTAAATTAACCCTTACCTACACCCTTACATAAAAGATGGGTTTTTGTTTCGAGTTCAATGCAAGTATATGGGACTTCCAGTACCTTACTCCACAAGCTCCACTCTGCATCTCCTGGTGAATGTGTTAGGTTGGGTTCACACTACGTTTTTGCCATACTGTTTTCAATCCGTTTTTCTAAAGAAAACCGTATGGCAAAAAAACGGATGGAACAGTATGGAAAAAAGTAAGCTGTATGCGTTTTTAAACAGTATACTGTTTTTAAAAGTGCATACAGTTCCGTCAGTTTTTATTTAATTTTATACTGCAACTGCATACGTTTTTTTTTTTTTAACATGGACATCAATGGGAAACGCACATGTATACGGTTCACTAACTCATAGACTACCAGGGAAGGTAGCCCAAAAAAACCCTTTATTTCCCATATATCAAGAAAATGTGAATTTAAAAGTGCAATCTTTATTGGATTCGGGTCGCACTTAATGGTGTTTTAAAAATATAGAGCACCATATCGTCCTACTTGTTAGATTCTATATATATATATAAATTGGACCAACTGGTCTATGGATTGAATGCACACTGGAGCGGAGAAGAGGTGCCTGCAGACCACCTAGATTCAGCGCTATTGTAGGACAATGGAGCTCAAAGTTAAAAACTTAACATGGCCCCCCTCGACATGTTTCACTGCCTCAGCAGCGTTATCAAGAGGTAGATAGGCACTGAGTTAAAAAACGCCGTGCAGGGGGTTATAATACCTCCCTTAATGATGTCACAGGATGTCGGGATTCACACATCATCAATTCTCCACCAATGCCTCTCATGTATTAAAGAGTGACACTTAGATCGACCAATCCACGTCTCTGTATTTAATCACCCAATCTCTGTTTAGATTTCCTATGCCCAATCGCAAATCCGGAGCCTTGACTGGCACGTACATCGGCGAATCCCCGTAGGGTAAGTTGCCGATGACGTGCTGCGCTAAAATCTCATGCGCGAGGTGATAGAACGGAGGAGCCGGATTCGACTCATCTGCGCATGCTCCGTTCTCCGACGGCTAACAGTAAACTTCCGGTTGCGCATCTCGACCTGCGCGAGAACTTAGAAATCCTTCATATGCGCGGGGGGGGATGCGCGAAAACATAGAGAATTTAGTGAAAACTCATGTCTATTGATTGGTATAGACTTTCAATTCAACAGACTCAATGGGCTGAATTGTAATGTATATGTTGTTATGCATATTGTAAATTTGTTTGGCAAACAGAATAAAGTGGAAAGGTTTATCCTGATCTCATCTATGTAAATAAATATGATGAGAATCTGGTAACCCAAGATAAATGAGTCAGTAGACTAATAAAAGGGGAGGAGAATTGAATAATGAAAATTTGTATCCTAAAGCAAGTGTGATAACTATGACACCAATAAAAGGCTTAAATGCGACACTCGCGTAGTAGGTATATGAAATACCATAAATATAAGTTGTTATGAATGATGTTTTATTTTATTTAAGGCAGGTAAACTTAGTTAGATAAATGGGCTGAAGGTGAACCCTTCATTCAAGCCCAAAGGAGACATAGATTTCAGTCGGTAAATCCACTTAGCTTCTTCCTGTAGAAGCTTTTTATCCAGATTGCCACGTCTTGGTCCCAAGCGTGGTCTGGCCAAGCCAAAAAATCTCAAACAGGACCAGTTTCCCCCATGGTGAGACCAAAAATGTCTTGCTAGAGGTGTATCTGCTCTGGTCCGTATCGTGCTTATATGCTGAGAAATTCTTCTGAACTGTTGGGTGGTTTTTCCTACATAAATCATAGGGCATGTATACGGTTCCATACAGGAAAAACGTATACGTTTTTACTTTGCACATGCGCATTTGAATCCTAAAGTCCCCACCCAAGACCCCTCCCATTAAAAATGGACAACATTTTCAAAAACGTATGTTTTTTTTTTTAAATAAAAACTGACGGAACTGTATGCACTTTTAAAAAACAGTACACTGTTTAAAAACGCATACGGTTTACTTTTTTCCATACTGTTCCATCCGTTTTTTTGGCATATGGTTTTCTTTAGAAAAACGGATTGAAAACAGAATGGCAAAAACGTAGTGTGAACCCAGCCTTAGGGTGGGTTCACACTACGTTTTGTCCCATACGGGAGCGCATACGGCAGGGGGGAGCTAAAAGCTCGCGCTCCCGTATGTGACCGTATGCGCTCCCGTATGCGCTTTTACAACCGGACCTAAAACCGTGGTTGACCACAGTTTTAGGTCCGGTTGTAAAAGCGCATACGGCGCAAAAATGAGCCGACCGGACCGAACGTTTCACTCCGGTCGGCTCATTGAAATGAATGACATACGGGAGCGCATACGGTCACATACGGGAGCGCAAGCTTTTAGCTCCCCCCTGCCGTATGCGCTCCCGTATGGGACAAAACGTAGTGTGAACCCAGCCTTAGTCTGGCTTGCAAGCCACACCCCATCTCACAAAGAGAGGAGAACGGGGTATGAAGTCAAAAGCTTCCTCCTTTGTTGATTTTCCTCCACAACAAGGATTAGGAAGGAAAAACCAGGCAACGCCAGGTACTCAGCTAGTATATAATATACATAAGGAAGGGAGGTATGTAGAAGAGAATAAGGGGCTAGCCGACTGCCTTAATGAATACTTCTGTTCAGTTTTTACAGAAGAAAAAGAAGGAAAAGGACCTCCATTAGAGAGGAAAACTAAGGAATCGTTTGATGTATGTGTCTTTACAGAGGAAGAGGTTCTACGTTTGCTGTCTAAAGTGAAGACAAATAAATCACAGGGGCCTGATGGGATACACCCAAAATTATTAAAAGAGTTTAGTGTTGAGCTAGCAAAACTGTTAACAGATTTATTTAACCAATCACTGGTAACAGTAGCGGTCCCAGAAGATTGGAAATTAGCAAATGTTGTGCCCATTCACAAGAAAGGTAGTAAGGAGGAATCAAGCAACTATAGGCCAGTAAGTCTGACATCAATAGTGGGGAAATTAATGGAAACCCTACTAAAGGATAGGATTGTGGAAGATCTAAAATTCCATGGATTGCAAGATGAAAAACAACATGTGTACTTCAGGGAGATCATGTCAAACAAATCTTATTGATTTTTTTGACTGGGTGACTAAAATAATAGATGGCGGAGGGGCAGTAGACATCTCATATCTAGTTTTTAGTAAGGCTTTTGACACTGTCCCTCATAGAAGACTTATTAATAAACTACAGTCATTGAGCTTGGACTCCAATATTGTTGAGTGGATTAGGCAGTGGCTGAGTGACAGACAACAGAGGGTTGTAGTCAATGGAGAATATTCAGAGCAAGTTCTTGTCACCAGTGGGGTACCTCAGGGATCTGGACTGGGACCAATATTGTTTAATATCTTCATTAGCGATATTACAGAAGGTCTCGATGGTAAGGTGTGTCTTTTTGCTGATGACACAAAGATATGTAACAGGGTTGATGTTCCTAGAGGTATCCCCCAAATGGAAAAGGATTTAGGCAAACTAGAAGAATGGTCAGAACTCTGGCAACTGAAATTTAATGTGGATAAGTGCAAGATAATGCACCTGGGGCGTAAAAACCCTCAGGCAGAATATAGAATATTTGACACAGCCTTGACCTCAGTATCTGAGGAGAGGGATTTAGGAGTAATTATTTCAGAAGACTTAAAGGTAGGAAGACAATGTAATAGAGCAGTAGGAAATGCTAGCAGAATGCTTGGATGTATAGGGAGAGGTATAAGCAGTAGAAAGAGACAAGTGCTCATGCCGCTGTACAGAACACTGGTGAGACCTCACTTGGAGTATTGTACCCAGTACTGGAGGCCGTATCTCCAGAAGGATATAGATACTCTAGAGACAGTTCAAAGAAGAGATACTAAACTAGTACATGGATTGCAGAATAAAACTTACCAGGAAAGGTTAAAGGACCTTAACATGTATAGCTTGGAAGAAAGAAGAGACAGAGGGGATATGATATAGACTTATAAATACATAAAGGGAATCAACACGGTAAAGGAGAAGAGCATATTTAAAAGAAGAAAAACTACCACAAGAGAACATAGTTTTATATTAGAGGGGCAAAGGTTTCTGCAGTAATATCAGGAAGTATTACATTACTGAGAGAGTAGTGGATGCATGGAATAGCCTTCCTGCAGAAGTGGTCGCTGCAAATACAGTGAAGGAGTTTAAACATGCATGGGATATATCCTTCATATAAGATAGGGCCAGGGACTATTGATAGGATTCAGATTATTGGGCAGACTAGATGGGCCAAATGGTTCTTATCTGCCGACACACTATGTTTCTATGTTACATAATATATGTACATGATGATCAGGATTAGGTGCTGAGTTAACCTATCACTTTTTTTTTTTGCACTATAAAAAGGTACGCTTTAAGGATTTGTCGAGCAGATTTCTTAGGCTCCTGAGACCCATATCTGTCTAGTTCTGCAGCCATTTATCCAAGATAGACAATGCTTCTAGACATCTGATACCGAGGCAATATTTTTGGGTCTGTTTATGGTGGTGAAAGAAGAAGTTCAGGGCTGCGGCAGGTCCTGCTTACTACAACCCTGCAAATAAAGGTCAAATAAGAAACAATACAAGCAGCTCCACCACTCACTGAGATGAATGTGCTGCATACCGGCATGTTATGGTAAAAACAGGATGAGGGAGATCCAGGAAGAACACAAGTGGGTACACAAGCTGACAAGAAAGGAGATATTATCTGCGCACAGGGAGCACTACAAGGGGCCTCCCAGATTACATATAACCTTCCTCTGTTAGATCTAGGTTAGAGGTAATATGGTCGCATTTATATAAAGGTTAATGCAATTTTTCCACCTGTTCTAAAATTTTCACATAGTTTGTGACCAGGAAAAAAAATTAAAAAATTAAAATAAAATAAAAAGTTGACTGAATCTCTGCCACCACCTCCAACATTAGGCTGGGTTCCCATTACGTTTTCCCCAATACAGGAGCGCATACGGCAGGGGAGAGCTAAAAACTTGCGCTCCCGTATGCCTTTCTATGCGCTCCCGTATGTAATTCATTTCAATGAGCCGGCCAGAGTGAAACGTTTGGTCCGGTCGGCTCATTTTTGCCCCGTATGCACTTTTACAACTGGACCTAAAACCGTGGTCGACCATACGGGACAAAAATGAGCCGACCGAACGTTCCACTGCGGTCGGCTCATTGAAATGAATTACATACGGGAGCGTATAGAAAGGCATACGGGAGCACAAGTTTTTAGCTCTCCCCTGCCGTATGTGCTCCCGTATGGGGGAAACGTAATGGGAACCCAGCCTTACCCAGTAGAAGTGCTGTGATAATACTGTGTACACTTTTGGTGGGCGACACTGAAACGACAGCAATCTAAGGGCAAGGAAACTTTTTTTTTTTCACCTAGTATAAAAGTGTTTCACTACTGATGAAAAACCCCTTTAGATCCTGTTTGAAGGAGAATCAATCACATGACAGATTACTAATACTAACCAATCAGATTGCTTCTTAAATTGCTTAATTTTTTTTTTTTTTAAAAGCGACCTGATAGGTTGCCATGGGATACTGAACAGATTTTGATAAATCTTTCCCAAAGTGTCCACCGGGCTCCAGGGATCCAGTACTTTGCCCGGACATGCTGGGAGTTGTAGTTTTGCAACATCTGGAGGTTCACAGTTTGGAGACCAGGCTGTCTGGGCATGTTGGGAGTTCTAGATTTGCAACAGCTGGGGGTACATTGGTTGGAAACCACTGTCATACCCTATCCCAGTGGTCTCCAAACGGTGAACCTCCAGATGTTGCAATACTACAACTTCCTGCATACCCGGAGAGCCAAAGCGTAGTCATGTGATTACTGTGGCCAGTAAGACAAGCTATTAAACACACAACACGTGCGGTTGGGGGGGATAACAGCCCCCGCTTGGAGCATGTGAGTTATCCATGGTATAGTGTTCTGTGCTGTCACTGAGCTGTGACCGACTATACACAAGGCATGGAGGTGGAAAGTTCAGCTAAGGGAAAAGTACACAGACCTAAATGTTAGAAGAAACGACAAATTATAGAAATGTACTTCATGTAAGCCAGTGCCACCTATCCTGCTGCAAAACTACAACTCCCATCAAGCCTTGACAGCAGAAGGCTGTGAGGTCATGATAGGAGCTGCAGTTTTTTAACCACTGAAGAGCTGTTGGTTGGGGGAGGGATTTTCACCTTTAGCTGATCGCACCCATAGAGCCTAAGGCAGTATTTCCCAACCAGTGTGCCTCCAGCTGTTGCGAAACTACAACTCCCAGCATGCCCGGACAGCCTTTGGCTGTCCGGGCATGCTGGGAGTTGTAGTTTTGCAACAGCTGGAGGCACACTGGTTGGGAAATACTGCCTAAGATAATCCCCCTGATCTTCATTTTACACATCCGCATTTTGTACAGGCAATAGACGACCGTTCTGGATGGACCGGAGTAATATATATCCTAGTTCACCTCTAGCCACAGAGGATCAGGAAGCTGCTACCAAATCAGCCCTTTACGGGTGTTACCGGAAGATTAGGTCTCCTCCCCTGTCCACAGGATAGGGCAGTGGACCTCCAGATTTGGCAAAACTAAAACTCCCAGCAGGTCCAGACAGCCTAGTCTCCAAACTGGGGAGTTTAAGATGTTGTAAAACGACAACTCCCTGCATGGAGCATACTGGGGGTTGTAGTTCTGCAACATTAGGGGGACTCACAGTTTGGAGAGCACTGGAATAGGGTATAACAGTGTTTTCCAACCAGCGTTCCGCCAAATGCTATCCGGGCATGCAGGATTTGTAGATTTGCAACAGCTGGAGGCACACTGGTTGCGAAACACTGGGATATAACTAGCTGACTGGTGAAGGTCTGACTGCTGGGACCCAACCGCTCACAAGAACAGATCTCCTGTAATTCTTCCACTCCTGTGCACAGTGGGGGTCCCCACAGCCCTATCATATATCTTGTGTATAGGGATAACTCCTTTATAGGGGGGTTAACCAGGAATACAAAAACAGCGCCACCCCTGTCCTCAGGTTGTGTGGTATTACAACTTGGCTCCATTCACTTAAACAGCACAGATCTGCAATACCACACCCAACCTGAGGACAGGGGTGGTCCTGGTTTTTGTATAAATTAGCTCTGTTTTTCGAACCCTGGATAAAGTAAAATACGCTTTAACAACGTAAATCCAGTCTCTATTTCCTGCTTCTCCGGTGGAAAACTTTTTTTTTTTTTTTTTTTTTTTTTTTACAATCAACTAGTGCCTGAAAGTTAAAACAGAATTGTAAATAGCTTCTATTAAAAAAATCTTGATCCTTCCAGTACTTATCAGCTGCTGTATACTACAGAGGAAGTTGTGTAGTTCTTTTCTTTCTGACACCTCTGTCTGTGTCAGGAACTGTCCAGAGCAGGAAAAAATCCCCATAGCAAACCTATCCTGCTCTGGACAGTTCTTGAAATGGACAGAGGTGTCAGCAGAGAGAACTGTGGTCAGACTGAAAAGAACTATACAACTTCCTCTGTATTATACAGCAGCTGATAAGTACTGGAAGGATTAAGATTTTTTTATAGAAGTTATTTACAAATCTGTTTAACTTTCTGCCACCAGTTGATCGGAAATTATTTTTTTTCTACCGGAGTGCCCTTTAAAGTCTCAGTCCGGCCATGACACTTTGTGAGTGTGCCCCCTCTGTGCTACCGTTTCCTGATGGGACAATAAGCCCCTTGGGGTATATTCACGTGTAGCAGACATTTCTGTGACCGCCCTATCCATCTGAAGGGGGATCAAACCCACAGTCCCATTCACACGTATGGAAGGTTAGTCATAGAAATGTCCGCACTGTGTGAATATAGCCTTAGAGCAGCGTTTCCCAACCGGTGTGCCTCCAGCTGTTGCAAAACTACAACTTCCAGAATAAAAAACTCTTGCCAAAGACTGTTGGGGCATGCTGGGAGTTGTAGTTTTACACACTTGTTTGGAAACATTGTCTTACAGCGTACCCCCAAGCTATGGCTTGCCAGCTGTTGCAAAACTACAACTCCCAGCATGCCCAGACAGCCGAAGGCTGTCTGGGCATGCTGGGAGTTGTAGTTTTGCAACAGCTGTTGGCCACAGTTTGGGGGACACTGTCTTATATCCCAACCACTCCATAGAATCAGATGGCAGGAGGCCTGTAGTATATGAGGAGGAGATCAGACATCTCCCTGTACAGGCTCAGACAATGCTCAGTGTACGGGAAGGCCCGGGACCCCCCGAAGAGCATCCCGTTCCCCCCGGGGGTCTCAGGCTGACCAGCACTGATGACAGTGACATCCTGGCCTCCCCTGTCATGTCCACTCCCCAGGGAGACGGTAACCGGCATCCCCCGGGAGGCAGCAGGGAAGCGGCCGGACAGGGCTCCCTCACCTCCATGGTGGACACGGTACTGGTGAAGAGGTCCTCGCCGTCCTCCAGCTCCTCGAAATCGGTTTGTCTCCCATCTCCCAGCGGAGGCGGCTCCCTCTCTGCTGCCATCTTTCTGTCACTACGAGCTCCGCCTCGTCCTTTCCGGCTGTCACGTGTAGTCCCGTGACTTCCTCACGTGATCAGCACTCCTCAGCAGGAAGCGAAGGGATCCAATCGGAGGGGTCCTAGAGGGAACTGGTCGGCCATCTTTGAAGTGGTGTAGGGTGTGGGCAGCCGGCGAGTGTCAGCCATGCACAGCAGTGACTGGTCTCCTATAGATTGTATTATTACTGAAGCCCAGGAGATCATTATTTGTATCTATTCTGAGATGGGAAAGTCTTTGAATTTACAAATTTGGAGAATAATAAACTTTACATTACTGTTAGCAAAGAACTATGGATCTGCATAGCAAAACTTGGATTGTGTCCTATGTCCACCTTCGGCTTATACTGCACACAGTGATGTCACAGCACTGGGATAATATGCACAGTGATGTCACAGTACAAAGATAATACACAGTTATGTCACAGTACAAAAATAATACACAGTGATGTCACAGCACTGGGATAATGCGCACAGTGATGTCACAGTAAGGGATAATGCGCACAGTGATGTCACAGTACAAAGATTATACACAGTTATGTCGCAGTACTGGAATAATACACACAGTGGTGTCGCAGTACAAAGATTGTACACAGTTATGTCACAGTACTGGAATAATACACACAGTGGTGTCGCAGTACAGGGATAATGCACACAGCTATGTCACAGTACAAAGATAGTACACATAGTGATGTCACAGTACTGGAATAATGCACACAGTGATGTCACAGTACAGGGATTATACATACAGTAATGATTATGTCATAGTACAGGGATAATACACACAGCTATGTCACAGTACAAAGATAGTACACACAGTGATGTCACAGTATTAGAATAATAAACACAGTGATGTCACAGTACAGGGATTATACACACAGTAATGATTTTGTCATAGTACATGGATAATACCCACAGCTATGTCACAGTACAAAGATAGTACACACAGTGATGTCACAGTACTGGAATAATGCACATAGTGTTGTCACAGTACAGAGATTATACACACGGTAATGATTATTTCTCAGTACAGGGATAATACATACAACTATGTCACAATACAAAGATAGTACTCACAGTGATGTCACAGTACTGGAATAATGCACACAGTGTTGTCACAGTACAGGGATTATACACACGGTAATGATTATGTCACACTACAGGGATAATACATACAACTATGTCCCAATACAAAGATAATATACACAGTGATGTCACAGTACTGGAATAATGCACACAGTGTTGTTACAGTACAGGGATACTACACACAGTAATGTCACAGTACAGCTATAATACACACAGCGATGTCACAGAACAGGGATAATACACACACACAGTGATGTCACAGTACTGGGAAATGCACACAGTGATGTCACAGTACTGGGATAATGCACACAGTGATGTCACAATACATGGATAGTGCACACACTTATGTTACAGTACAGGGCTAGTACAAACAATGAGGTTACAGTAAAAAAAAATGCATATGGCGAGGGTACAACACTGTGATAATGCACATGTGCGAGGTGTTACCCCGTGCTCCTGCTGTCCTGTCAGGCAGCCTCCTTCAGTGTCCCCAAGGCCCCCTGCACTTATTTCCCCATTGTAAATATGTTTTACCATAATAATAATAATAATTTTATTTATATAGCGCCTACAGATTCCGCAGCGCTTACAATTATGGGGTACAAACAAAGACAAGTATCAGACATAATATTACACAATAACTATTCAAACAAGAGGTGTGGGGATATGTTGAGGATATGTTGAGGCCAATTAGAGAATGTTATAGGCCTGTCTGAAGAGATGTGTTTTCAGGCCACATTTGAAACTATGGATGTTGTTGTTGAGTCTGAGGGATTGAGGGATAGCATTCAGGAGAACCAATGCAGCACGAGTGAAGTCTTGGAGACGGGAGTGAGAAGTTCGGATTATAGAAGGTGTTAGTGTGAGGTCATTAGCAGATCGGAGAGAACGTGTAGGATGGTAGACAGAGATGAGAGAGGAGATGTAGGGAGGTGCAGCATTGTGGAGAGCTTTGTGTGTGAGACTGAGGATTTTGTACTGTATTCTGGACTGAATTGGTAACCAGTGTAGTGACTGGCACAGGGAGGAGGCGTCGGTGTAGCGGCTGGAAAGGAAGATGAGTCTGGCTGCGGTATTAAGGATGGACTGGAGAGGAGAGAGTTTGGAGAAAGGAAGGCCTATTAGTAAAGAGTTACAGTAGTCGAGGCAGGAGTGAATCAAAGCAATAATGAGAGTTTTAGCAGTTTCAATAGTGAGAAATGGGCGGATTCTTGAAATGTTTTTGAGATGCAGGTGACAAGAACGTGAAAGGGACTAAATATGGGGAGTGAAAGACAGATCAGAGTCAAGTATATCTCCAAGACAGCGAGCCTGCTGCCCGGGAGTTATGGTAGTACCACATACCGAGATGGAAATGTCAGGGTTAGGTACAGTATCAGTTGATGGAGAAAAAACAAGAAGTTCTGTTTTCGAAAGATTTAGTTTCAGATATAAAGAGGACATGATGTCTGAGACGGCAGAGAGACAGTCACTGGTATATTGTAGGAGTGCAGGGGTGATGTTGGAGGAAGAGGTATAGAGTTGGGTGTCATCAGCATAGAGGTGGTACTGGAAACCAAATCTACTGATTGTTTTTTCAATGGGGGATGTGTAGAGTGAAAAGAGTAGAGGACCCAGAACCTATCCCTGGGGAACCCCGACAGCAAGGGGAAGAGGAGAAGAAGTAGAGCCAGAAAACGAGACGCTAAAGGAGCGGCCAGAGAGATAGGAGGAAAACCAGGCGAGAGCAGAGTCCTTGAGACCGATGGAGCGGAGACTACTGTGGAGGAGTTGGTGATCCACAGTGTCAAAAGCCGCAGACAGGTCCAAGAGAATCAGTAAAAAGAAATTGATTTGGCCGTCAGAAGATCGTCAGTGACTTTGGTTAGGGCTGTTTCTGTGGAGTGAAGGGAGCGGAAACCAGACTGTAAGGGGTCAAGGAGAGAGCTCTCGGAGAGATAGCGGATAAGGCGGGAGTAGACCAAGCGTTCCAGGAGTTTGGAGATAAAGTTGAGATTTGAGACGGGTTGATAGTTGGCTGCACAGGACGGGTCCAGAGATGGTTTTTTCAATAGTGGGGTTATGATAGAGTGTTTGAAGGAAGAGGGAAAGACCCCAGAAGAGAGGGAGAGGCTAAAGATTTTAGTTAGGTGACAGCTGATAGCAGGAGAGAGACTGGATGAGGTGTGAAGGAATGGGGTCACTAGAGCAGGTAGTGGGGCGCATGGAGGAGAGGAGAATGGAAACCTCATCCTCCGTTACAGGCTCAAAAACTGAGAGTGATGAAGAGGAGACGTGGATGGGAATTGGATCAGAACTTTTAGGGGACTGGGAGAGGATTTCATCACGAATGCCATCGATTTTAGTTTTGAAGTATTTGGCCAGGTCTTCAGCACAGAGATCAGTGATTGGGGTCTGTACTTTAGGCCGAAGGAGAGAGTTGAACGTGTCAAAAAGGCATTTTGGGTTGTTAGACAGAGAGGAGATGAGGGAGGTAAAGTATGTTTGTTTGGCGAGATGAAGAGTGGAGTAATAGGATTTAAGCATGAATTTATAGTGCAGATAGTCTGAAGAAGTCTTAGTTTTCCTCCACAGACGTTCAGCACACCTAGAGCACCACCTAAAAAAGCGGGTTGTTAGCGTGTGCCAGGGTTGCTGGCGTCTGTGTCGAGAGGTTCGTATTTTAGAGGGTCCCAATTGATCCAGGGTAGACTTTAGGGTGTCATGGTAATGTTTGGCTGCTAGATTAGGGCAGGAGAGAGAAGAGATTGGTGATAGTGAAGATTGTAGAATGTCTATAAATTGACTTGTGTTTATGGCACGCAGGTTTCTGTAAGTGTACAAGGTTGGAGTGTCCGGAAGAGGATAGGAGTTACTGTTAGAGAAAGAGAGAAGGTTGTGGTAAGAGAGCTCAAAAGGAGAATTAGCGAATTTAGAGACAGAGCAAAGTCTAGAGAAGATCAATTCCAGTGTATTCCCATGTAGTGTTATAAAATGTAATGTTGCTTTAAGAGTTATACCATGTGATATGTCATGTGTTACCCAGGAGGTACCAGTGACCAGGTGACCCCAAGAGTGACCTATGGGCTCCCTGCTAGTTTCCCCCATATAAGCCCTGGGTGGAGGTAGCGTCTCTCTCTTTGAGCTCTGCTCTTCTGCTAAGCTGAGGTCCAGTGCAGTCGTGCCTAGTGTGTGTGTCCAGAGTGTTGGAGACCTCAAAGTCAAGTCCTGCAGCCACCATTAAGTCAAGTAAGCTAAAGTCACAGCTTTATGAGTCAAGTCAGTCCCTGTCATCTGTCAAGTCTGCGTGGTCTGCGTTCAATTGTCCAATCCTACTACAAGTCCCAGCAAGCCCTTAAGGTCTTTGCGTCACTGGTCACCTGCTTGGGCCCTGGCTGAACTGTACAGACTTTACCAACTGTCTACCCTCAGTAAAGCTACCGTTATCTGTAACTTGACATCGGAGTCTTTACTGCCCCCGTGCCTAGCCCAGGATCCAGCGGTATACCTTCGAGTAGTTATAGGCTAAACCATGCCCTGGTGTCAGGAATACAAGGGGTTAATGCCATCTTCCTCTAGGGTAGCAACATCTGCCCTGCACCACACACCTCGCCACCACACACATAATGTTGTTATCATATAGGGATGATGCACACAGTGATTGTATAGTATAAAGATAATGCACAAAGTGATGTCACAGTACCAGGGCAATGATCTCAGTAATATCAATGTACAGAGATAATGCGCTGTGATGTTACAGTAAAAAAATATAGCAGTAATGTCACAGTTCACAGATCTTAACACCTAATGCCAGTAAGAAGGAAATAAGGGATTTTGTACAGGGCAGTATTTGGTTTTACACATCCTTTTCATAGTCATTTGTTACCGCACTGTCTGAGTAAAAATGTGCTCTCTCAATTGTTGGCCCTCTAGAAGCTGCTATGCCTACAATCCTGGTAATTGTGCCCATGCTGCCACAGTCACATGATGTGTTAGCTATTTACCTCACGTCACTGTTCACACAGGGACAACATGAGCGAAGGGGGTCCTTAACTTTTAATTTGCAACTTTGCACCCATATTGGGAATGTCAGGATTCGGCAGGCTGGAGGTGGATCCTCTGTGTCAGAGAGGGATTGGCATGGACCGTGTCGGTGGACCGGTTCTAAGTTGCTACTGGTTTTCACCAGAGCCCGCCGCAAAGCGGGATGGTCTTGCAGCGGCGGTAGCAACCAGGTCGTATCCACCAGCAACGGCTCAACCTCTCTGACTGCTGAGATAGGCACGGTACAAGGGATTAGGCAAGAGCAAGGTCGGACGTAGCAGAAGGTCAGGGCAGGCAGCAAGGATCGTAGTCAGGAGCAATGGCAAGAGGTCTGGAACACTGGCTTGGGATACACAAGGAACGCTTTCACTGGCACAATGGCAACAAGATCCGGCAAGGAAGTGAAGGGGAAGTGAGGTAATATAAGGAAGTGCACAGGTGAACACACTAATTAAAACCATGCGCCAATCAGTGGCCCTTTAAATCGCAAAGAACCAGCACGCGCCCTAGGGAGCGTGGCTGCGCGCGCCGGGACAGCACAGACGGGGAACGAGTCTGGTAAGCGGGTCGGGATGCGCACCGCGAGCAGGCGTGTCCCGCATCGCGAATCGCATCCCGGCTGGGGACATTATCGCAGCGCACCCGGTCAGCGGGTCTGACCGGGGCGCTGCGAACAGGAGAACACTGTGAGCGCTCCGGGGAGGAGCGGGGACCCGGAGCGCTCGGCGTAACAGGGAAGTTATAAATTGGGTTACGTCTTGAATGTGAGGTTATACATTATGGGACAAAAATTGACATATTATTTATTCCTTGAGTGAATCACTATTGGGCAAATTTACAATGGAAATGGATCTGTGTTTAATTGTCAGTAAACTAGATTACACCTTAGTATGCAACTTTGCTGCAAATGCTAACAATATACTGAGACAGATTTACTACTGCAGAAGCTCCATGGAGCTGGCACAATTTTAGTCATAATGCTGGTGTAGAAGACTTTCACCACATTTACTGTTACATTTTAGACACTTTTCCTGATTGTTTGACAAGGGGGCGTTCATTACCAAGAAAGGGGCATGGCTAGGTGGGGAAAGGTCATGACTGATAATAGAAACTGTGAAAACAAAAACTGTCTGGTTTTCCATAGCTTTTTATATGCTAGAGCTTGTTAAGATTTGAAAGCTGAGCTCAGGGGCGGACTGACAACACTCAGGGCCCCCGGACCAAATAAAGCAAGGGCCCCCAGTCGGCCCCTGGCCACACCTCTGCCCCACCCCTATTCGGACATCAGCCTGATTGGTGATGTCTGGCATTAGCCGAAGGAGTGGGAGCAGGCACTGTGCGTACATATATGCCTTGTGTCCTTAGGGCTCATTTACACGGACGGATCCGCAGCGTATTTTACGGTGCGGATCCGCCAGCAATAGACCCCACAGTGCTGCCTCCATCTGTGTTTGCTCATAGCGGCAATCCACCGCTACGAACACACACGCTTTGATGTGCATGTTCGCCGCGCCCATGCACAGTGTACTTGCACACATTGTGGCTGCTCTCGGCCTAGCTCAGGGAACAGGAGGAGCGGTTGCGATGTGTGCGAGTATACTGCCCATGGCGAACATGCATCTCGAAGCATGTCTGCTCGTAGCAGTGGATTGTCGCTATGAGCAGACACAGATAGAGGCAGCACTGTGGGGTCCATTGTCGGCGGATCCGCACTGCGGATCCGTCCATGTGAAAAAGCACTTGGGGTATGTTCACACGTACAGGATCTGCTGTATATTTTCTGCAGCTGATTTTGCTACCTATTGAAGCTAATGGGTTGCAAGGTCAGCTGCACAAAATATGCAGCAAAAACGGGGGGAGAAGATGGCGGCCAGTACCTGTGGAGAGGATGCCGTGGGGACCGCCGATCGTCGCTGACATCAGAGGAGATCAGCGGCGCAGGTAGGGAGGCGACGGCGTGGAGCATGAAGGGAAGTGGCAGTAAAGCGATCTTTACTGCTGCCTTCCTGGCGGAAGCCAAACTGCAACTCCCAGCATGCCCAGACAGCCAAAGGCTGTCTGGGCATGCTGGGAGTTGTAGTTTTGCAATATCTGGAGGGTCACAGTTTGGAGATCACTATTACAGTGGTGCCCAAACGGTAGCCCTCCAGATGTTGCAAAACTACAACTCTCAGCATGCCTAGACTGCCGAGGCATGCTGGGAGTTGTAGTTCTGTAACGTCTGTCCCTTCAGATTTAGCAATTTTCATGAAAATTTAGAAAATTGCTGCTATACTTTGAAGCCCTCTGATTTTTTCAAAAAGTAAAAATATGTCCATTTTATGATGCCACAATAAAGTGGACATATTGTATTTGGGAATCAATATAACATTTATTTGGAATATCCATTTTCCTTACAAGCAGAGAGTTTCAAAGTTAGAAAAATGCAAAATTTTCAAAATTTTCATGAAATTTGGGGATTTTTCACCAAGAAAGGATGCAAGTAACAACGAAAATTTACCACTAAAATAAAGTAGAATATGTCACGAAAAAACATTCTCAGAATCAGAATAATCGGTAAAAGCATCCCAAAGTTATTAATGCTTAAAGTGACAGTGGTCAGAATTGCAAAAAAATGGCTCCTCCGTCCTTAAGGTGAAAATGAGCTGCTATTTTTGCAGCGATTTTTCCCAAAAATTGTTCTGGTGATGTGACCTGTGGACTCTGGAGGAGGGAAAGTAACCCCACTGGGCTGCTAATTTACACCCAGCCCAAGGTTATACTCAGGAGGGAGAGAGGCAGCACACCGGGACATTACTCACCCTCACATGAAGCGGCCCCTCTGTGTTCTCGGGAGGCCTGTCAGCTCTCGGCCCCGTCCTCTTCCTGTGCTGTGGGCGGAGCCATCAATTAGGTCCTCTTCATCCCTGCGCTGCTGTCTGTCTCTGCTAATAATACGCAGAGCAGCGCAGGGATGTTTAAATAGAGAAAGACATTACCTGAAAGAAGCGCTTGTCTGACTTGGGATCCGGGACAAGTGTCCCGAATCCTCAGCAGCTGCAGCGAGCCTTTTACCCGGCCGGGCCTTCGGACCATGGCCAAATGGACCGGCTGGTTAGTCGGCCCCTGGCTGAGCTGTGATTGGTTGTTATGATTTGTTAATGATGAAAATTAAAGGAGCACTCCGGGATGGGAAAATTGTCATTAATACTGCCGGCATTAAAAAAATAAAAAGGTACATACGTCCCGTCGCTCCCCCGTGCCTGCGGTAACCCACCTAACCATGCCCATTACCAAGAAAGAGGTATGGTTAGATGTGGAAGGGTCATGACTGATAATAAAAACTGTGAAAACAAAAACTGTCTGGTTTTCCATAACAACCAATCACAGCTCAGCTTTCAAATCTTAACAAGCTCTAGTAAATTAAAAGCTAAGCTGTGATTGGATGCTATGGAAAACCAGACAGGAGTACTACTTTAAAGACCTTTTGTAATATGGTTGTTTAAATGGGCACTGTCACCAACTTTATTTTTTGATATGTTGTAGTACTTATGTACTACAACATATCTCTAATATATTTTTATTATTTTTTTTTCATTAAAAAGGTTTAATTTACATTTAAAACCGGCCACTGAAAAAGGACTGATTTTGGAGTGACAATCAGTCCTTTTTCAGTTAGGCTGCACTCGCTCCCTGCCTGTCAATCAGACAGGCGGGAGCGAGTGCATTGGCTCCCCGGCCACTGGCTGGGAGGCCACTCCTCCCGCACATCGCCGCCGCCTCGTTGCCGCCGCTGTCCCTGCACGCCCGCTGCCGGACTCTGCAGTAACTGCAAGTGTAATGAGGGAACGGGGTATGCGGGGCGGGGGGGAGGGGGTGGAGGAGGGAATGGGCTAGTGCCGTAGCAGGGGGGAGGCAATGGGCTAGCAAAAAAAAAAAAATAGGATGGTGGGAGCTACCCTTTAAATATTTTTTAATATTTAATAAAGAAAATGGCTCCTGAAAATCTCACCAATAAGGTTCCCCATACCTACTGGGACACTAACCAGTCCTGCAGCAGCATCAGGTTTGTCCATGAGTCATGGACAAGAGATAACTCATGGACAAGGCTGCATGAGCAGTCAGACCAATAACCTCCCACCACCACAAGGAAGAGACACACTCCCTTCCCATGAATGGATTCTTATAATATATAAAGGGAAAAAAGGACACACGCACCTCTAGTGCAATACTTCAAGAAACAAAGGCAAGGGGAAGGGATAATATTCCACTTACCAGAAGGTGTTGCGCTATGGGCACAACACCGTAAAGAACATAGGTATGGATGCGCGCAGCCTGGATCGTCCGGTCATAGCATCGCTAGCTGGCAATGGAAGCCAAAATCAGGGAAAGAGCAGTAGAAAAAGATCTTTAGTGGGCGCAGTTGCAATGTCATAGCTATGACATTGCAACTGCGCCCACTAAGGATCTTTTTCTACTGCTCTTTCCCTGATTTTGGCATGAATGGATTCTTAACACTGTGAGCTAATGAAAAGAGGTATTTTTATAATAAATATTGGTGGTAGAGGCATACAAATTAGATATACAGGATCAGGATTACTGAGTAACATAATATTTTTTGGGGGGGGGATCTGAGGTATGCTTCAAAGAACTATATCAATGGAAACATTTAAATTCTGGAAAACGTTAAAGAGGACCTGTGGCCAGTATAAAATGTGACCAGTATTGCATGAGAATATCAAACAAGGTTTGCAGTTTTTAAACCCTTGGTGCAGCTAGTTTAGCACTATGAATCGTATCTTCCTTGTATGTAGTTGTTTTTAGCCACAGAATAGTTGACCAGATGCAAGGACTTACTCAGCTTGTGCGACATCTGTTGAACAGAGTGCAGTATCAGGAGACTTCCCAGTCCCAGGGATTGGCTGCCATACCTTGAGTGTTTTTCTGACTTGAGAAATGTTTTTGTCTCTTTTTGGGAAACTAGTAACTATACTTAAAACTCAGACCACAATGTTATGTTGGTATCATTTTGTCCCTTTCTAGAGGACCCACAGTAATGGGCTTTTCCCTCCTACCTGATGCCCCAGAACAATGTTTTGTCTGTTTTTTTTTTTTTACAGCACTTGGGTTTTTGTATGTAAATCCCAAGCTGCTTAGGCTAAATCAAAATTACAAGCACTATGCCAAGGTCACAAACCTGTTGAGTTCCACAACTGGTGCATTACATCACAATGGAAAGACCTAGCACTTAGATGTCATTCTTGTCTGGGCTTTTCTAATCAGGTGAAAGACCTTCCACAGTAGTTGATGATCCTCCCCTAAGCATTAGAGGTTGCTATGGCTTTAGCTGTCAGACTAGACAGATGACTTGAGGAACACAAGTGGGAATGGGCTATCAACTCGATTCCATGGTTCAGTTGGAGGAGTTGCCAATTTTTATTGAACAGTGCAACTTGGAACAATCTTGTCTCCCCAGCAAAGAAGGGAGCTGCATAAACTCAAGGGTCACTGTTGTGTGATGTCCCAGTACTGGTACATGTTCCTGTACTACCTGTAGGCCCTGTCAGGTTGAGTCTCTCAGTGACCTGGGGCTCCCCTGCAGGGACTCCTCTTGTTCTCCTGTTAATTCAGTAAAGGTACATACACCAACTTTAAGAGCATAGACAAGATCCTTATGTCTAGATAGTATACAGGACCTTTGGAGGACTCAAGGACCTGTGTGAGTAAGCCTGTCACATGTTATGTTATGCAGTTATATGATATGTTGCAACATGTACTCCCAGAGAGCACCAGCTTTAACATATGACCCACAGCTTCACCAATGGGCTATAGTCCAGCCCCCCACTATATAAAGGGGTGTCCATCTTTAATTAGCTCTCTTTCCTCAAACTCTTCTGAGAGTAAAATCAAAGTCTTTGCTGAAGCAGCTACCAGAGGCCTTAGGGACAAGTGTTCAGCATCTGGAGTACCACAAAGCTACAACTCTCCAAGTCTGCAAGTCTATGTCTGCTGTCACTGAAGTTAGTCAAGTCCTGCACATAGTACAAGTCAAGTCTAATTACAAGTCAAGTCTAATTACAAGTCAAGTTTATTACAAGTATTGGTCCAGCAAGCTGCAAGGTCCTCTGGGTACTGGTCACCTCTCTGGGAATTCTGGCCATAGCTGTGAAGATAATTACACTTACCTTCTATTCAGTAAAGCCTCCGTTTACCCTCAACTGGTTGTGGACTCTTTATTCACTACTAGCCCATGAGATAGCGGAGAATCAGGGTGTGTGGTGTTCCAGAACCCGAAAACCACACTGGCGTCACGAACACATAGGGGTTAATACCATCCGACCCCCAGGGTTAATAACATCTGATCCCAACACTCATCACCGCAACACCCGTGGCCCTGCCACTCACCACAGTGGCACACCACATATTTTGGCATCACGAAAAGGATATGTGTGCCTTAACCATTCAGTCACCAAGTCAAGTCCTTGAAAGGTCCACCCCCTGTTGCCAGGGAGGGTGGATGAAGAGGATGCACCGCTGTGCCACTTCCGGTCCCAGGCCCCACTGATGACGTCCTTCCGGCTTGCGGCCATCTTGTTGGAGACCAATATAAAAGGCAAGGCGGAGTTTGACCTCTTCAGTCCACAGGCAGTACTGGTGGAGAGCAATAAGATGGCGGAGTCATAGCAATCCACGTGCATCGGGAGTCCCAAGATGGAGCCGTAGGATCGGATGATTGCCGCGGCGGCGGCGAAGATCTTCCATGAGTTATCGAAGCCTCTGCATCAACTGTCTCTTGGGGCCGAAGACGCCTGCATGAAAGTACCGTTGCCCATGGACGACAGCGAGTGGGCCGCAGCACGAGCGGAGCAGACACCGGAGGCTTCTGGAGGGCCGTCGCCCGTGACACTGTCGCCACTGTCACGATGCCGGCTGGCAGGTAGTGGATCCTCTGTGCCAGAGAGGGATTGGCGTGGACCGTGCTAGTGGACCGGTTCTAAGCCACTACTGGTTTTCACCAGAGCCCGCCGCAAAGCGGGATGGTCTTGCTGCGGCGGTAGTGACCAGGTCGTATCCACTAGCAACGGCTCACCTCTCTGGCTGCTGAAGATAGGCGCGGTACAAGGGAGTAGACAGAAGCAAGGTCGGACGTAGCAGAAGGTCGGGGCAGGCAGCAAGGATCGTAGTCAGGGGCAACGGCAGAAGGTCTGGAAACACAGGCAAGGAACACACAAGGAACGCTTTCACTGGCACTAAGGCAACAAGATCCGGCAAGGGAGTGCAGGGGAAGTGAGGTGATATAGGGAAGTGCACAGGTGAACACACTAATTGGAACCACTGCGCCAATCAGCGGCGCAGTGGCCCTTTAAATCGCAGAGACCCGGCGCGCGCGCGCCCTAGGGAGCGGGGCCGCGCGCGCCGGGACAGAACAGACGGAGAGCGAGTCAGGTAGGGGAGCCGGGGTGCGCATCGCGAGCGGGCGCTACCCGCATCGCGAATCGCATCCCGGCTGGCAGCGGAATCGCAGCGCCCCGGGTCAGAGGACGTGACCGGAGCGCTGCCGCGGGGAGAGTGAAGCGAGCGCTCCGGGGAGGAGCGGGGACCCGGAGCGCTCGGCGTAACAGTACCCCCCCCCTTGGGTCTCCCCCTCTTCTTAGAGCCTGAGAACCTGAGGAGCAGACTTTTGTCTAGGATGTTGTCCTCAGGTTCCCAGGATCTCTCTTCAGGACCACAACCCTCCCAGTCCACTAAAAAAAAAATTTTTCCCTCTGACCTTTTTGGCAGCTAAAATTTCTTTGACCGAGAAGATGTCCGAGGAGCCGGAAACAGGAGTGGGAGGAACAGATTTGGGAGAAAAACGGTTGAGGATGAGTGGTTTGAGAAGAGAGACGTGAAAGGCATTAGGGATACGAAGAGAGGGAGGAAGAAGAAGTTTATAAGAGACAGGATTAATTTGACACAAAATTTTGAAAGGACCAAGATAGCGTGGTCCCAACTTGTAGCTAGGGACACGGAAGCGGACATATTTAGCGGAGAGCCATACCTTGTCTCCAGGGGAAAAAACGGGGGGAGCTCTTCTTTTCTTATCCGCGAACTTCTTCATGCGTGATGAAGCCTGTAAGAGAGAATTTTGGGTCTCTCTCCATATGATGGAAAGGTCACGAGAAATTTCATCCACAGCGGGCAGACCAGAGGGCAAGGGAGTAGGGAGGGGGGGAAGAGGGTGACGGCCGTACACCACGAAAAATGGGGATTTGGAGGAAGACTCAGAGACCCTGAAGTTATACGAGAATTCGGCCCATGGGAGGAGATCTGCCCAGTCATCCTGGCGGGAGGAAACAAAATGTCGCAAATAATCACCCAAGATCTGGTTAATCCTTTCTACTTGTCCATTGGACTGGGGATGATATGCAGAAGAAAAATTTAATTTAATCTTGAGTTGTTTACAGAGAGCCCTCCAGAATTTAGACACGAATTGGACGCCTCTATCCGAGACAATCTGCGTAGGCAACCCGTGAAGACGAAAAATGTGTACAAAAAATTGTTTAGCCAACTGAGGCGCAGAAGGAAGACCAGGAAGAGGGATGAAATGTGCCATTTTGGAGAATCGATCAACGACCACCCAAATAACAGTGTTGCCATGGGAAGGGGGTAAATCAGTAATAAAATCCATACCAATCAGAGACCAAGGCTGTTCGGGGACAGGCAGAGGATGAAGAAAACCAGCGGGCTTCTGGCGAGGAGTCTTATCCCGGGCACAGATAGTGCAGGCTCGCACAAAGTCCACAACATCCGTCTCCAGAGTCGGCCACCAATAGAAGCGGGAGATGAGTTGCACAGATTTCTTGATACCCGCATGACCTGCGAGATGGGAGGAGTGACCCCATTTGAGGATTCCGAGGCGTTGGCGAGGAGAAACAAAGGTCTTTCCTGGAGGAGTCTGCCTGATGGAGGCAGGAGAAGTGGAGATCAGGCAGTCAGGTGGAATGATGTGTTGCGGAGAGAGTTCAACTTCTGAGGCATCCGAGGAACGAGAGAGAGCATCGGCCCTAATGTTCTTATCGGCAGGACGAAAGTGAATCTCAAAATTAAATCGGGCAAAGAACAGAGACCACCGGGCCTGGCGAGGATTCAGCCGTTGGGCAGACTGGAGGTAGGAGAGGTTCTTGTGGTCGGTGTAGATAATAACAGGAGAACTTGATCCCTCCAGCAGATGCCTCCATTCCTCAAGTGCTAATTTAATGGCTAGAAGCTCTCGATCCCCGATGGAGTAGTTCCTCTCCGCTGGAGAGAAGGTCATAGAGAAAAAACCACAAGTGACAGCATGCCCGGAAGAATTTTTTTGTAGAAGAACAGCTCCAGCTCCCACTGAGGAGGCATCAACCTCCAATAGGAAGGGTTTGGAAGGGTCAGGTCTGGAGAGGACGGGAGCCGAAGAAAAGGCAGACTTGAGTCGTTTAAAGGCGTCTTCTGCTTGAGGAGGCCAGGACTTGGGATCAGCATTTTTTTTGGTTAAAGCCACGATAGGAGCCACAATGGTAGAAAAATGTGGAATAAATTGCCTGTAATAATTGGCGAACCCCAAAAAGCGTTGGATAGCACGGAGTCCGGAGGGGCGTGGCCAATCTAAGACGGCAGAGAGTTTGTCTGGATCCATCTGTAGTCCCTGGCCAGAGACCAAATATCCTAAAAAAGGAAGAGATTGGCATTCAAACAGACATTTCTCAATTTTGGCATAGAGTTGGTTGTCACGAAGTCTCTGAAGAACCATACGGACATGCTGGCGGTGTTCTTCTAGATTGGCAGAAAAAATTAGGATATCGTCCAGATATACAACAACACAGGAGTATAACAGATCACGAAAAATTTCATTGACAAAGTCTTGGAAGACGGCAGGGGCGTTGCACAGTCCAAAGGGCATGACCAGATACTCAAAGTGTCCATCTCTGGTGTTAAATGCCGTTTTCCACTCGTCCCCCTCTCTGATGCGGATGAGGTTATAGGCGCCTCTTAAGTCCAATTTAGTGAAGATGTGGGCACCTTGGAGGCGATCAAAGAGTTCAGAGATGAGGGGTAAGGGGTAGCGGTTCTTAACCGTGATTTTATTAAGACCGCGGTAGTCAATGCACGGACGTAGGGAGCCATCTTTTTTGGACACAAAGAAAAATCCGGCTCCGGCAGGAGAGGAGGATTTACGGATAAAGCCCTTTTTTAGATTCTCCTGGACGTATTCGGACATGGCAAGAGTCTCTGGGGCAGAGAGAGGATAAATTCTGCCCCGGGGTGGAGTAGTGCCCGGGAGGAGGTCGATAGGGCAATCATAAGGCCTGTGAGGAGGTAGAGTCTCAGCTTGTTTTTTGCAGAAAACATCCGCGAAGTCCATATAGGCCTTAGGGAGACCGGTTACTGGAGGAACCACAGAGTTACGGCAAGGGTTACTGGGAACCGGTTTTAGACAGTTCTTGGAACAAGAGGACCCCCAACACTTGATCTCCCCAGTGGACCAATCCAGGGTAGGGGAATGAAGTTGAAGCCAGGGAAGTCCAAGGAGAATTTCCGAGGTGCAATTGGGGAGGACCAAAAGTTCAATCCTCTCATGATGAGATCCGATGCTCATAAGAAGGGGCTCCGTGCGGAAACGTATGGTACAGTCCAATCTTTCATTATTTACACAATTGATGTAGAGGGGTCTGGCGAGACTGGTCACCGGGATGTTGAACTTGTTGACGAGAGAGGCCAAAATAAAATTTCCTGCAGATCCAGAGTCCAAGAAGGCCACTGTAGAGAAGGAGAAGGCAGAGGCAGACATCCGCACAGGCACAGTAAGACGTGGAGAAGCAGAGTAGACATCAAGGACAGTCTCACCTTTGTGCGGAGTCAGCGTACGTCTTTCCAGGCGGGGAGGACGGATAGGACAATCTCTCAGGAAGTGTTCGGTACTAGCACAGTACAGGCAGAGGTTCTCCATACGGCGTCGTGTCCTCTCTTGAGGTGTCAGGCGAGACCGGTCGACCTGCATAGCCTCCACGGCGGGAGGCACAGGAACAGATTGCAGGGGACCAGAGGAGAGAGGAGCCGAGGAGAAGAAACGCCTCGTGCGAACAGAGTCCATATCTTGGCGGAGTTCCTGATGCCTTTCGGAAAAACGCATGTCAATGCGAGTGGCTAGGTGAATAAGTTCATGTAGATTAGCAGGAATTTCTCGTGCGGCCAGAACATCTTTAATGTTGCTGGATAGGCCTTTTTTGAAGGTCGCGCAGAGGGCCTCATTATTCCAGGACAATTCTGAAGCAAGAGTACGGAATTGTACGGCATACTCGCCAACGGAAGAATTACCCTGGACCAGGTTCAACAGGGCAGTCTCAGCAGAAGAGGCTCGGGCAGGTTCCTCAAAGACACTTCGGATTTCCGAGAAGAAGGAGTGTACAGAGGCAGTGACGGGGTCATTGCGGTCCCAGAGCGGTGTGGCCCATGACAGGGCTTTTCCGGACAGAAGGCTGACTACGAAAGCCACCTTAGACCTTTCAGTGGGAAACAGGTCCGACATCATCTCCAGATGCAGGGAACATTGGGAAAGAAAGCCACGGCAAAACTTAGAGTCCCCATCAAATTTATCCGGCAAGGATAAGCGTATCCCAGGAGCGGCCACTCGCTGCGGAGGAGGTGCAGGAGCTGGCGGAGGAGATGACTGCTGAAGCTGTGGTAGTAACTGTTGTAGCATAACGGTCAGTTGAGACAGCTGTTGGCCTTGTTGCGCTATCTGTTGTGACTGCTGGGCGACCACCGTGGTGAGGTCAGCGACAACTGGCAGAGGAACTTCAGCGGGATCCATGGCCGGATCTACTGTCACGATGCCGGCTGGCAGGTAGTGGATCCTCTGTGCCAGAGAGGGATTGGCGTGGACCGTGCTAGTGGACCGGTTCTAAGCCACTACTGGTTTTCACCAGAGCCCGCCGCAAAGCGGGATGGTCTTGCTGCGGCGGTAGTGACCAGGTCGTATCCACTAGCAACGGCTCACCTCTCTGGCTGCTGAAGATAGGCGCGGTACAAGGGAGTAGACAGAAGCAAGGTCGGACGTAGCAGAAGGTCGGGGCAGGCAGCAAGGATCGTAGTCAGGGGCAACGGCAGAAGGTCTGGAAACACAGGCAAGGAACACACAAGGAACGCTTTCACTGGCACTAAGGCAACAAGATCCGGCAAGGGAGTGCAGGGGAAGTGAGGTGATATAGGGAAGTGCACAGGTGAACACACTAATTGGAACCACTGCGCCAATCAGCGGCGCAGTGGCCCTTTAAATCGCAGAGACCCGGCGCGCGTGCGCCCTAGGGAGCGGGGCCGCGCGCGCCGGGACAGAACAGACGGAGAGCGAGTCAGGTAGGGGAGCCGGGGTGCGCATCGCGAGCGGGCGCTACCCGCATCGCGAATCGCATCCCGGCTGGCAGCGGAATCGCAGCGCCCCGGGTCAGAGGACGTGACCGGAGCGCTGCCGCGGGGAGAGTGAAGCGAGCGCTCCGGGGAGGAGCGGGGACCCGGAGCGCTCGGCGTAACAGCCACATCACCGCAGCTTGGGTTCCTGGGCTGAGATCCCGACGGAGTCTGATGTGAGTACCCCGGCAGAAGCCGATTTTTCTACTCCCTCCTCCTCCAGCCCTGAGCCAGTACCTTAGGCCCCACAGCCTACAGCATGTCCTCACATCACAGCCCGCAGTACGTTCACCATCAGCAACGCTCCCTAGATGGATGTTTGGTGATGAACCAGCTCTCATTTGTTATATGCGAGAGCACACACTTCCCTTGCCTGGGAAGTCACTACCTCCAATCCCTCCGGCTATATGCGAAAATGCCTGATTCTGATCATTCCTCTGCTTGCTGATCTGGACCTTGACGTAACATTTTGGCATTGACTCTGCTTTGCTGACACTGAGTCTACAGTCTCCTCTATCCCTATCACTTGCAATTATTCAGAAAAGAAACAGTTGCCCAGTTGGAGGCCACTTTCTAGGACAAGTTTGCGGATGGAGAATAGAGCTTCTTGTCCCTCGCCTGTCCTGAAAATACAAAGGTGTTTCATGTTAGAATTCTTGCATTCAGCTGCATGAACCATCATATCTCAGTTTCTACAACTACACAGGGGCTCAGGGTTTCCTCAGAAGTCTTAGGCATGTCCGCAAATGCTAGGGAGAACATTGCATAAGGAAAGGTGTCTTTTATTTATTGAAAAATAAATGCACTGAAGGAAACGCGGGCAACCATTTTACCATTTTAAACAATTAGGGTGTATTCACATGGAAGCGCATCCGCAGTGTATTTGACGCTGCGGATCCGGTGTCTGCACTGCCAGTGGCAAATCTGCAATCACGAGCAGACGCACACAGAGCTATAGCAGCGGCAGCAGGTAGCTTGCTCTGCTGTAAACTGTGTGTGCCAACACCACATCCGCTGCCTCAAATACACTGTGGATGCACTCCTGTGTGAATACTCCCTAAAGCAGCATAGGTAATACTATATTAGCAAAGGTAGATTAAAGGGGTACTCAGGTGGAAAACTTTTTTATTTTTTAAATCAACTGATGCCAGAAAATTTAACAGATTTGTAAATTAGATGGATAGATAAATAGTGAAAAAAGGATGATATCCAGTGTGAATATCACAGTAAAATGTAGTAAATCAGTATTCTGGACCTGAAATATGGCTAACTAAGTTTACAATATTTATTATACATAAAATGTAATAAAATAGTAATCCGTTACTATCCAAGCAGGCCCATGCTATGGAAGTAGTAAGATAATAAGTTACAAATAGATATTTTTTTTAAAAATGTTTTATTATCTTATTGCTTCCATAGCAAGGGCCCTGCGGATTACTATTTTATTTTATTTAATGTATAATAAATATTTTACACTTAATTAGCCATATCTCAGGTCCAGAATACTGATTTACAATGTTTTACTGTGACATTCACACTGGATATCAGTCATTTGAGGACTGATTTACTATTTATTATAACATTTTAGGTCTATTTAGGGTTTAGATTACACCAGTTAACCTTGGGAACGTTCTTATGCTTTAGTGAGCTACAACCCCCCCCCTTTTATCCAGATTTGTAAATAACTTCTATTAAGAAGTCCTAATTCTTCCAGTACTTATTAGCGGCTGTATACTACAGAGGAAATACTTTTCTTTTTGTATTTCTTTTCTGTCACGACCACTGTGCTTAATGCTGACACCTCTGTCCATGTCAGGAACTGTCCAGAGTAGGAGAAAATCCCCATAGCAAACATATGCTGCTCTGGACAGTTCCTAAAATGGACAGAGATGTCAGCAGAGAGCACTGTGGTCGTGACAGAAAAATCCCAATGTGTAGTATACAGCCGCTAATAAGTTGTCACGATTCGGCTGGCTGGAGGTGGATCCTCTGTGCCAGAGAGGGATTGGTGTGGACCGTGTTGGTGGACCGGTTCTAAGTTGCTACTGGTATTCACCAGAGCCCGCCGCAAAGCGGGATGGTCTTGTAGCGGCGGTAGCAACCAGGTCGTATCCACCAGCAACGGCTCAACCTCTCTGACTGCTGAAGATAAGCGCGGTACAAGGGAGTAGACAAGAGCAAGGTCGGACGTAGCAGAAGGTCAGGGCAGGCAGCAAGGATAGTAGTCAGGGGCAACGGCAGGAGGTCTGGAACACAGGCTAGGAACACACAAGGGAACGCTTTCACTGGCACAATGGCAACAAGATCCGGCGAGGGAGTGCAGGGAAAGTGAGGTATAAGTAGGGAGTGCACAGGTGATAACACTGATTAGGCCTGATGCGCCAATCAGTGGCGCAGTGGCCCTTTAAATTGCAGAGACCCGGCGCGCGCGCGCCCTAAGGAGCGGGGCCGCGCGCGCCGGGACAAGACAGATGGGGAACGGGTCAGGTACGGGAGCCGGGATGCGCATCGTGAGCGGGCGCTTCCTGCGTCGCGAATCGCATCCCGGCTGGGAGTGATATTGCAGCGCACCCGGTCAGCAGGTCTGACCGGGGCGCTGCGAATGAGAGGATGCTGCGAGCGCTCCGGGGAGGAGCGGGGACCCGGAGCGCTCGGCGTAACAGTACCCCCCCCTTGGGTCTCCCCCTCTTCTTGGAGCCTGAGGATAAGACTTTTGTCTAGGATGTTGTCCTCAGGTTCCCAAGATCTCTCCTCTGGGCCACAGTTCTCCCAATCCACCCAAAAAAATCTTTTACCTCTGACAATCTTGGAGGCCAGAATCTCCTTCACAGAGAAGACGTCAGACGAACCGGAAACAGGAGTGGGAGAAACAACTTTGGGAGAGAAGCGGTTAAGGATGAGTGGTTTAAGGAGAGAGACATGGAAGGCATTGGGAATACGTAGAGAAGGAGGAAGAAGGAGTTTGTAAGAGACAGGGTTAATCTGGCACAAGATTTTGAAAGGACCAAGATAGCGTGGTCCCAGTTTGTAACTGGGGACACGAAAGCGGACACACTTAGCGGAGAGCCATACCTTGTCTCCGGGAGCAAAAATGGGGGGAGTTCTTTTTTTATCAGTAAATTTTTTCATCCGGGATGAAGCCTGTAAAAGAGAATTTTGGGTTTCTTTCCATATGGTGGAAAGATCATGAGTCACTTCATCCACAGCGGGTAAACCAGAGGGCAAGGGAGTAGGGAGGGGAGGAAGAGGGTGACGGCCGTACACCACGAAAAATGGGGATTTAGCAGAAGATTCGGAGACTCTGAAGTTGTATGAGAATTCGGCCCATGGTAGAAGATCTGCCCAGTCATCCTGGCGGGAGGAAACAAAATGCCGTAAATAGTCACCCAGGACCTGATTAATTCTTTCTACTTGCCCATTGGATTGGGGATGATAAGAAGAAGAGAAGTTTAATTTGATCTTGAGCTGTTTACAGAGGGCCCTCCTGAATTTAGACACGAATTGGACGCCTCTATCCGAGACGATATGCGTGGGCAAACCGTGAAGGCGAAAAATGTGTATGAAAAATTGCTCTGCACACTGAGGCGCTGAAGGAAGACCAGGAAGAGGAATAACATGTGCCATCTTGGAAAAATCGATCAACGACCACCCAAACAACTGTGTTGCCACGGGATGAGGGCAAGTCCGTAATAAAGTCCATACCAATCTGTGACCAAGGCTGTTCAGGAACAGGCAGAGGATGAAGGAGACCAGCAGGCTTCTGGCGAGGAGTCTTATCCCCGGCACAGACAGTACAGGCCCGCACGAAATCAACAACATCAGTCTCCAGAGTCGGCCACCAATAAAATCGAGAGATGAGTTGAAAGGATTTTTTGATGCCCGCATGGCCTGCGAGGTGGGAGGAGTGTCCCCACTTGAGAATCCCGAGACGCTGGCTTGGAGAAACGAAGGTCTTCCCTGGAGGAGTTTGCCTGATGGAAGCTGGAGAAGTGGAGATCAGACAGTCCGGAGGAATGATGTGTTGTGGAGAGACCTCTACTTCAGAGGCATCAGAAGAACGAGAGAGGGCATCGGCCCTAATGTTCTTGTCAGCAGGGCGAAAATGGATTTCAAAGTTAAAACGGGCAAAGAACAACGACCACCTAGCCTGGCGATGGTTCAATTGTTGGGCAGACTGGAGATAGGAGAGATTCTTGTGATCAGTGTATATAATAACTGGATATTTTGATCCCTCCAGCAGGTGCCTCCATTCCTCAAGCGCCAATTTAATGGCCAGTAGTTCTCTATCACCAATGGAGTAGTTTTTCTCCGCCGGATAGAAGGTCCTAAAAAAACCCCCACAAGTAACAGCATGCCCGGAAGAATTTTTTTGTAGAAGAACTGCTCCAGCTCCCACTGAGGAGACATCTACCTCCAATAGAAAGGGTTTAGATGGGTCAGGTCTGGAGAGCACGGGAGCAGAAGAAAAGGCAGACTTGAGATGTTTAAATGCGTCTTCCGCTTGGGGAGACCAGGACTTAGGATTGGCATTTTTCTTGGTTAAAGCCACGATAGGGGCCACAATAGTGGAGAAGTGTGTAATGAATTGTCTGTAATAATTGGCGAACCCCAAAAAACGTTGGATAGCACGGAGTCCGGAGGGGCATGGCCAATCTAACACGGCATATACTTTATCTGGGTCCATTTGTAGTCCCTGGCCAGAGACCAAGTATCCTAGGAAAGGAAGAGATTGACATTCAAAGACACATTTTTCCATTTTGGCATAAAGTTGATTGTCCCGAAGTCTCTGAAGAACCATGCGGACATGCTGGCGGTGTTCTTCTAAGTTGGCAGAAAAAAATCTGAATATCGTCCAGGTAAACCACAACACAGGTATATAGGAGATCACGAAAAATTTCATTAACAAAGTCTTGGAAGACTGCAGGGGCGTTGCACAGGCCAAAGGGCATGACCAGATACTCAAAGTGTCCATCTCTGGTGTTAAATTCAGTCTTCCATTCGTCCCCCTCCCTGATGCGGATGAGATTATAAGCACCTCTTAAGTCCAGTTTGGTAAAGATGTGGGCGCCTTGTAGGCGATCAAAGAGTTCCGAGATAAGAGGTAAGGGGTAGCGTTTTTTTACCGTGATTTTATTAAGTCCGCGGTAATCAATGCAAGGGCGTAGGGAGACATCTTTTTTGGACACAAAAAAAAATCCAGCTCCGGCAGGAGAGGAGGACTTGCGGATAAACCCCTTTTTTAAATTCTCCTGGATGTACTCCGACATGGCTTGGGTTTCTGGAGCAGACAGAGGATAGATTCTGCCCCGGGGTGGAGTAGTACCCGGGAGGAGGTCAATAGGACAGTCATAAGGCCTGTGAGGAGGCAAAGTCTCTGCTTGCTTTTTGCAAAAAACATCAGCATAGTCCAGATAGGCCTTAGGAAGACCAGATACCGGGGGAACCACAGGGTCACGACTGTGAGTACTGGGAACCGGTTTAAGACAGTCCTTGTGACAAGAAGTTCCCCAGTTCTTGATTTCTCCTGTTGACCAATCAAGGGTTGGGGAATGGCGTTGAAGCCACGGTAATCCAAGAAGAATTTCTGAAGTGCAGTTGGAGAGGACCAAAAATTCAATTTTTTCGTGATTGGGTCCGATGCACATTAGGAGAGGTTCCGTGCGGTAACGCACGGTACAGTCCAATCTTTCATTGTTAACAGAATTGATGTAGAGGGGTCTGGCGAGACTGGTCACCGGGATGTTGAACCTGTTGATGAGAGAGGCCAAAATAAAATTTCCTGCAGATACGGAATCCAAGAAGGCCATAGCAGAGAAGGAGAAGGTAGAAGAAGATATCCGCACAGGCACAGTAAGGCGTGGAGAAGCAGAGTTCACATCAAGAGCTGTCTCACCTTTGTGCGGAGTCAGCGTACGTTTTTCCAGGCGGGGAGGACGGATAGGACAATCCTTCAAGAAATGTTCGGTACCGGCACAGTACAGGCAAAGATTCTCCATGCGGCGTCGTGTCCTCTCTTGAGGTGTCAAGCGAGACCGGTCAACTTGCATAGCCTCCACGGCGGGAGGCACAGGAACGGATTGCAGAGGACCAGAGGAGAGAGGAGCCGGGGAGAGAAACCGCCTCGTGCGAACAAAGTCCATATCCTGGCGGAGCTCCTGACGCCTTTCGGAAAAACGCATGTCAATGCGGGTGGCAAGATGAAAAAGTTCATGCAGGTTAGCAGGAATTTCTCGTGCGGCCAGCACATCTTTAATGTTACTGGATAGGCCTTTTTTAAAGGTCGCGCAGAGGGCCTCGTTATTCCAGGATAATTCGGAGGCAAGAGTACGGAATTGGATGGCGTACTCGCCAACAGAAGAATTACCCTGGACCAGGTTCAGCAGGGCAGTCTCAGCAGAATAGGCTCGGGCAGGTTCCTCAAAGACACTTCGAATCTCCTTGAAGAAGGAGTGTACAGAGGCAGTGACAGGGTCATTGCGGTCCCAGAGCGGTGTGGCCCATGACAGAGCTTTCCCAGACAGAAGGCTGACTACGAAAGCCACCTTAGACCTTTCAGTAGGAAACTGGTCCGACATCATCTCCAAGTGCAGGGAACATTGCGAAAGAAAGCCACGGCAAAACTTAGAGTCCCCATGAAATTTATCCGGCAAGGATAATCGAAGGCTGGAAGCGGCCACTCGCTGCGGAGGAGGTGCAGGAGCTGGCGGAGGAGAAGATTGCTGGAGCTGTGGTAATAGCTGCTGTAGCATCACGGTCTGTTGAGACAGCTGGTGGCCTTGTTGCGCTATCTGTTGCGACTGCTGGGCGACCACCGGGGTGAGGTCGGCGACAACTGGCAGCGGGACTTCAGCGGGATCCATGGCCGGATCTACTGTCACGATTCGGCTGGCTGGAGGTGGATCCTCTGTGCCAGAGAGGGATTGGCGTGGACCGTGTTGGTGGACCGGTTCTAAGTTGCTACTGGTATTCACCAGAGCCCGCCGCAAAGCGGGATGGTCCTGCAGCGGCGGTAGCAACCAGGTCGTATCCACCAGCAACGGCTCAACCTCTCTGACTGCTGAAGATAAGCGCGGTACAAGGGAGTAGACAAGAGCAAGGTCGGACGTAGCAGAAGGTCAGGGCAGTCAGCAAGGATCGTAGTCAGGGGCAACAGCAGAAGGTCTGGAACACAGGCTAGGAACACACAAGGGAACGCTTTCACTGGCACAATGGCAACAAGATCCAGCGAGGGAGTGCAGGGGAAGTGAGGTATAAGTAGGGAGTGCACAGGTGATAACACTGATTAGGCCTGCTGCGCCAATCAGTGGCGCAGTGGCCCTTTAAATTGCAGAGACCGGGCGCGCGCGCGCCCTAAGGAGCGGGGCCGCGCGCGCCGGGACAAGACAGACGGGGAACGGGTCAGGTACGGGAGCCGGGATGCGCATCGCGAGCGGGCGCCTCCTGCGTCGTGAATCGCATCCCGGCTGGGAGTGATATTGCAGCGCACCCGGTCAGCAGGTCTGACCGGGGCGCTGCGAATGAGAGGATGCTGCGAGCACTCCGGGGAGGAGCGGGGACCCGGAGCGCTTGGCGTAACATAAACACTGGAAAGATTGAGAATTTTTAATAGAAATAATTTACAAATCTGTTTAATTTTCTGGCACCAGTTGATTAAAATAAATAAATAAATAAAAGTTTTCCACCGGAGTAAGTAAAATTCTCACAGTGTAAAACTTTTTTAAATTTTTTTTTTTTAAAGCTAGCACTAAAAAAGTTAATGTTTAACCCCTTGCCGCATATGGAAGTTTATAAACGTCCATAAGCGGCTCCCGATGTATGACGTGCATCATACCCGTTGTACCCACGGGTAATGCCCGACATTGCCGATCAGGCTGATGTCCGGCATTAACTCTTTAGACGCGCATCTAAAGTGAAAGTAAAAGCTTCCCGGCAGCTCAGTTGGGCTGATCGCAACCATCACGGTAAAATCGTGATGTCCCGATCAGCTAGAATGCAACAGGAGGGTGCCTTACCTGCCTCATGTGCGTCCGATCAGCGATTGATTGTTTCAATACTGAAATCCAGGCTTGAGCAATCATCCGCTGATAACACTGATCAATGCAATGGAAGTGATCAGTGTATTGAATCAATGTACTGCATGTTATAGTCCCCTATGGGAGCTATAACATTGCAAAAAAAAAAAAGTGAAAAAAAAGTTAATAAATATGATTTAACCCCTTCCCTAATAAAAGTTTGAATCACCCCCCCTTTTCCCATAAAAAAATGGTGTAAATAAAAATAAATATAAACATATGTGGTATCGCCGCGTGCGTAAATGTCCGAACTATAAAAATATATTATTAATTTAACCGCACGGTCAACAGCATACGCACAAAAAAATTCCAAACTCCAAAATAGCGTACCGATAAAAACTTCAGATCACGGTGCAAAAAATGTGCCCTCATACCGCCCCGTACATGGAAAAAAAAAAGGTATAGGGGTCAGAAGATGACAATTTTAAACATATCCTGCATGTAGTTATGATTTTTTCAGAAGTAATACAAAATCAAACCTATATAAGTAGGGTATCATTTTAATCGTATGGACCTACAGAATAAAGATAAGGTGTCATTTTTACCGAAAAATTTACTGCGTAGAAACGGAAGCCCCCAAAATTTACAAAATGGCGTTTTTTTCCCATTTTGTCGCACAATGATTTTTTTTTTCAATTTTGCCGTAGATTTTTGGGTAAAATGACTGATGTCATTACAAAGTAGAATTGGTAGCGCAAAAAAATAAGCCATCATATGGATTTTTAGGTGCAAAATTGAAAGGGTTATACATTTTAAAAGGTAAGGAAGAAAAAACTAAAGTGCAAAAATGAAAAATCGCCAGAGGGAAGGGGTAAAACAAAAAACAAAACAAAAAAAGTATAAATAACAGAATTTTTATTAAATAAAAAATTTATATAAACATATTCAGTATTCCTGTACTTGTAAAGACTTGTACAGTAAAATATTTTGTCAATAAGGCAAACTATAATAGCCTTTACCCATATAGCCAATTTTTATTTTTAAATTTCAGTTTTTTCCTTCTCAACTTTTAGGAGACATAAATCTGCCATTTTTTTTTCCACTCACAGAGCTTTGTGAGGGCTTGTTTTTTTGTAATGGCACCTTTCACTTTACCCTATAATGCATAGCAAAACCCCCAAAAAAATTTTTGTGGGAGGAAATTGAAAAAACTAATCTGCAGTTTTGCAACTTTTGAGGAGTTATGTTTTTACGCAGTGCACTTTATGGTAAAACTGCTATGTTCTTTTTATTATGTTGGTTAAAATGATTAAAATAATACCCAAATAATACCCAAAAGTCATACTTTTTTTTTTATTGGTATTCTTCAAATTGCCCTAGTCTAACCAATATAACTTTTTTTTTGTATATGAGACTGTATGAGGGCTCATTTTTTGTGCTGTCACCTATAGTTTTTATTGGTTCCATTTTTGTTAACATGGAATTGCTGATATCCGTCATTAGCGGTGAGTACCTGGCTACTGATAGTAGTCATCACTCACTCCATATGAAGTGAGCACAGCTTCTGCACTCACTTTATAGACACGAAATGCAACAGGGTATACAGGTATGTCCTGTGTCATCTTTAAATAAATAAAAAACATATAAAATTACAATGGCAAAATTGTTTTTCTCTTCTTTTTTGCTATTTAAAAAAATTCATCAAAATGAAACATTTAACTTATATGGTACATATAAGTTAAATGTTTCATTTTGATGAATTTTTTTAAATAGCAAAAAAGAAGAGAAAAACAATTTTGCCATTGTAATTTTATATGTTTTTTTTATTTATTTAAAGATGACACAGTTATTACATTTATATGTATGTAAGAATAGTTTTTTTGGTCTCTTGTGGTCTAAGGATTTTTCAATTTTGCGGTACGGTACGTACCGCAAAATTGAAAAATCCTTAGACCACAAGAGACCAAAAAAACTATTCTTACATACATATAAATGTAATAATTGTGGCTGATTGACTGTGGTGAGGTAAAAACTAAAATATTTCTGTGATCTTCAAACTTACAATTGTATCAGTTTTAAATGGGTAAAATAGTCTTTCTTGTTAATCACTGTCAAAAAGCCTAAATAATTCCAACGTGATTCATAGTTGCTGCACAATAAGTCTTACTGTGAACACAAACTACAAAAAGTTTTAGTGACTAACTTAACTCTCAATGCTTCCCAACTCCTGAATACAGTAAAACAAGTGTTCTTCTGATATATCCACAGCATTGCAATGACAAAGAATAATGCAGTTTGTTAGGGCTATGTTAGATGACACTGATTGTGCTACTTATAACAAGTGGCCAAACACTAAAATGCTTCGCACTAAATGCATTGATCGCAGGGACAGGATGTTGAATGTTCCATTAAGCAATATACACTGAATGCTGAATACACCATTTAACACACAACTGTCACTAACAAATACCCCCTATAAATAAGCACAGTGGGGGAGATTTATGAAAAACTGTACAATGGAAAAGTTGACCAGTTGCTCATAACAACTAATCAGGTTGCTTCTTTTATTTATTTTTTTTTATTTTTTTTAAATAAAAGAAGCAATCTGATTGGTTGCTATGATCAACTGGTCAACTTTTCCTCTGTACAGGTTTTGATAAATCCCCTCTAGTATGTACAAGCTGTGTAAGGCGATAACTTTGGCTGCTTGTTTGCTTTAATTGCTCAAAAATCACTTTTGTCCACTGTCAGGAACAGTCAGAGAGACGTGGCCAGAGATCTGCACTATGTCAGCGCTTGGCCTGCTGTGTGATTGACACATGTGCCGTAAATTGCCTGCTGCAGCGCGGCCGAGGTATGTGTCTCTGCAAACGCTCGCTTCCAATGCCTCCCAACGTGCATACGCAGTAAAAGAGCAGAGAGTGAGCTCACAGAAATGGACGGTGCAAGTGCAGAGGCCATGTGTGTCAATCACGCAGCATGCCAAGCGCTGATGTAGCCCTGGAGCATTGCAGACCCCTGGCCATGCCTCTCCACTGTTCATGACTGCGGACAAAAGGGATTTTTGAGCACATAGAACCACCAATGAAGCAACCAAAGGTATAACTGCATTACACAGCAACACAACACACATACTGTGCTTACTTAGAGGGGCTATTTGTTAGTGATAGTTGTGCTTTAAAGGAGTTATCCAGGAATAGAAAAACAGAGCTAATTTCTTTCAAAAACAGTTCTACACTTGTCCCCAGGTTGGGTGTGGTATTACAACTTGGCTCCATTCGCTTCAATGGAACTGACCTGCAGAACCACACCCAACCTGGAAACAGATGGGGAACGTTTTTTTTAAACAGAAATTAGCTCTGATTTTCTATTCCTGGATAACCCCTTTAATCAAGCCTTGACAAATTCTTGCCAGATCTTGGCAAAACAAATAAATGAAAATACATCCTCATATGGCACCTCTGTGCAGCATCATATTATGGAAAGTATGAAGTTGGAGAAAGTATGGACACCACAGCCAAATAGATACACTGATAGTTTCTAGTAAGATATGTTTTCTGTATTCTGTTTAGATAAGAGAAAGCACTGGAAAAAAAAAAAGCAATGGAAAAACAATTGATCTGAATTCCTTGCGGTATAGTCTGATCTTTTATCTAGCCCAAAAAATATCACTTGCAGTTGACCTAGTTAAAAGAAAAAATTTATTTTGTTGGTGTGTTTTATCTTACGAGTGAACAATGTTTCCTTTGTTAATTGTAATTTAATTTTAACCTGATAAATCAACGAGAAAACAAATTGTCTTTTTTAAAATTTGTACTAATAGCTTGTCTAGTTATGTTGGCATGAGATCAATTTAGCTTAATCTAAAAGAAAGGAGTATTGATGGGAGCTACAAAAGACCCAATAAGGCTGTAACAACCAATTCATTTGTACAAAGCACCTGATTATCTCACTGAAAATCTCTCTTTACTGGGTGCTCTCCTGAGCAGCACCAATAAGCTTACAATAAATATTTTTCTAGCGCATTGATCGGCTGTATTTGCTACTCCTTGTGGACATTAAGTTCTTATTCCTTGCTTAGTCCATTCAAGTACTTGAACTTCAAATCAGATTTTGGATTTAGGCTATGTATGTAAAATCTTTCTTTAGTTAGTGAGTAGCAATACACTGCACTTCGGAGATCTGTCCTTCCAAAGATCTTCTTCTACTACTTCTTGCACGCTGGAGGGAAAAGGGAGGTGATTCAATTTTTTATTAGGGAAGGGGTTAAATGATCTTTCTTAACTTTTTTTTCCACTTTTTTTTTTTGCAATGTTATAGCTCCCATAGGAGGCTATAACACTGCACTCACTCATCTTTTACATGGATCAATGGTTTCTTATGGGAACATTGCAAACAGCCCCCTGAGCAAGCCGGGGGCAGTTTAGTTTCACTTTAGACGCAGCAATCAACTTTGATCGCCGTGGCTAATAGCGCACTGATCGTGGTGCCGTGCGCTATTAGCGCACAGCACCACGATCAGTGCGCTATTAGCCACGGGTCCCGGCCGTTGTAAAAGACCGGGCCCGACCCTCTATGACGCAGGGCCACGCTGTTGCCCCGCGTTATAGAAAGGGAAAGGACCCAAGACGTATGGGTACGCCCTTGGTCCTTAACATGTTAAGAACCTGGAAAATTTATGTTTTAGCACTTTTGTTTTTTCCTCCTTCCCTTCTAAAAATCATAACACTTTCAATTTTGCACCTACTTTTTGTTTTTTGCGTCACCAATTGTACTTTGTAATGACATCACTTATTTTATAACATAATCTGTTTTAAAACAAATTTTATAACCAAAAAAAACCTATCCGTGGGGTTAAAAAAAAAACACCATTTTGTAACTTTTGGGGGCTTCCGATTATACACAGTGCACTTTTTCAGTAAAATTACACATTATCTTTATTCTGTAGGTCCGTATGGTCACAAGGATACCTAATTTTATAGGTTTTGTTTTACTACTTAAAAAAAATTATAATGACATGCACCAAAATTATGTCATGAGCGAAAGATCACCAATAAGGCTTAGATATCAAATCTTAATTTAATTAGTTATAAAATTGTTATCAAAAGGTGTTAACTAATAGTGGGAAGGGGGTGAGGATACAGGTGAGTGCCTACACTCAGAGCCCTACCTATCTAGGGGGGCTCCTAAACTAAGTGTGGATAGGAATAGGGAACATAGAGACAATACATACAGATAAGTTAGCCTCTTCTACCAACGCGTTTCGCCTAATGTGGATACATAGGCTCATCAGGGGACAAGAGGACAACAAATATATACAGCGATAAGAAGATATTAGTACATTAGAGCATTAGTGAGTTAACACTTATAATGAACGATTAACATAGGACAGATGCATTCAGATAGATAAAGATAGGTAAAAATCGGTCTCAGTGGTCAGGGACAGTCAAACTTAAATAAATGTCATTATAGCGTCAGTATCTAAATGTCAAAATATAGATGAACAGAGACATTAGAAATGGGATATAGGACAAAGTATCAAACATAAACGATGTGTAACAATGTCATATACAGGTTAATAAAGAAATAATCTTCAGAGTATTTCTAGGTTCACTCCATGTAATATTTCATGCTGCAAAAATAAATTACAGAACATGAGACATCCAATCTCAAAGGGTATTCATAGAATTAATCCAAAATCGGTTAGCAATTTATCTTACCACAGTTGTTAGTTAGTGTTAAGCGGCATAGGCCATATTCGAATTCGCGAATATTCGCGAATATATGGACGAATATTCGTCATATATTCGCGTATATTCGCATAGTCGTTATATTCTCGTTTTATTTTCGCATATGCGAATATTCGCGTATGCGAAAATTAACATATGTGAAAATTAGCATACACAAAATTAACATTCGCGAACAATTCGCATATGCGAAAATTCGCATGTGCTAATTTTCGCATATGCGAATGTTTGCACGCCAGTCTCACACAGTAGTATTACAGCCTTCTTTACACCACACAAGCTGGAAGCAGAGAGGGGTGATCACTGTGATGTGTACTGTGAAAAAAAAAACACGAATATTCGTAATTACGAATATATAGCGCTATATTCGCGAAATTCGCGAATTCGCGAATATGCGTTATGCGCGAATAATATTCGAATTGCGAATATTCGCGAGCAACACTATTGTTAGTATGTGGTGGGCGCCATGATCGATAAAAAATGGTGATAGACCAAAGAGCAACGTTAGGTCTAGACAAAAAGATAAATGCAAAAATTTTAGTATACAACCACAGTATAACACCAAAGAATAAAGACATTGGAGCCATTGCATACCCTGATACGGAGACCTGTTCATTTTAGATATCCCATATAGACCAGATTCGATTGGTTCCAGATCTAATTGATGACTGTGAACCCAAAATTGAGAACACAATCAAGTCATATTCTCCATGTGTTTCAAATAGAAGATATATATAATAATAAAAATAGAAGCCAGTTCCACTGACCTGTCCACAGCAAATAGATAGAGTCAGCGTGTAGACAGATAGAATCGGGCCCCATCAGCCCGAGGTGAGTCCCAGGTAGCTGAAGAAAAATGAGGCCAAATCAAAGTTGAAGAAGGAAGCTGTATAGAAAAACAATCAATGAGGTGCATAGTATAGCCCATTTAAATACCTTATTAGATGTAGGTATGATGTCTGCTACCGAGGATGGTGAGCACCAGCATGCTGCTGGATACCGTGGCTCTCCCGGCATTTAAATGGAGATCCCGGGCGTCTTTGATGATGCTGCTTCCGGTATGTGGAACGCAGCAAAGACGTCACATCCGGTAGGATGACCCGCAGGGTGGGCAGAGCCAAATAACGGCACTACTTACAATATGTGGAGCGCAACCGGAAATGTATTGTGGTACAATGGACCGCAAAACAAGGCAGCTCCTAATGCCTGGAACGCAACGGGACGTAACTTCCGGTCCCCGTGGACCGCAAGAAAGGCGCAGTTAGGATTAGGTACTGTCCGCCTATAGCCCAGATGCTGCTATCAATCCACGTAGTGACACATCACATCACATCGGGTTACGATGTATAGACCGGCGTGATACTCATAAGTAATATAGATTTAACAAGAGAAATAGATAGTATAAGAAGAAAACAATAAAGGCAACAAGAGCCTTCCTGAAAAATAAAAATATATTAAACACACATGGAGAATTATTGATAGTTTGTCTGTTCAAGCACCGCTGGGGCCCAAGGATATAGATGGCATGCAATTAATAGAAGGAGGGGTAATGGGGGGGGGGGGGGGGGGACAAAATGTAAAGTCCCATGATCCCTTAAGGTATTAAACCATACTTTAGATGAATGATGCAAATGAAATCGCATCATTGAGTCCGAAGGGGACATAAGTCTTCAACTGATAAATCCATTTGATCTCTATTTGTAGAAGTTTTTTGTCTAAATCCCCACCCCTACTATCTAGTTGGACTGTGGTAATACTCTGGAACATTAGATTAAAAGGAGAATCCGGGTGGAAGAGATGCATATGATTAGAGAGGGTTTTATCCCTTTTGTTTTAAATGTCCCCTATATGTTTAAGAATACGTCGTCTAACTTGTCTACTTGGTTGTCCGATGTATCCCTTGGGACAGGTACAGGAGGCTAGATAAATGACACCCATTGTTTTACAATTCGCATAATTCCGATTGATGTAGACATGATCATCAGTGTAGCGTTTAAAGGTTTTTGACACTTTTATGTAGTCACAGGCTTTGCATCCACCACATCTAAACGTGCCCTTGATATTTTGGTTAAGCCACGTAATTTGTTTCGGAGTGGAGAGGTGACTATGTACCAATAGGTCCTGTAGATTTTGGGACCTTCTATAGGTCACTATTGCTCTATCCTCAATTAGTTGCCCTACCAGTAGATCACTTTTCAGGATGGGCCAGTAGTGATTGATTATTGATCTGATGTCTGCCGCTGCCGCATCAAAGGTGGCAATGATACGTGGAGGGGTCATCTCATCTAGGGTCCTGTCCTTAGATTTAAGAAGACTATTTCTGTCTTTTGTCCATGCATTTTGATATGCTTGTTTTAGAACTCTATCGGGATATCCTCTTTGTCTAAAGCGTGACCTAAGATCACTGGCCTCTGTTCTAAAGGCCTTATCAGATGAACAGTTTCGTCAGATACGATGATACTTCCCTTTAGGTATGCCCTTTTTTTTAAAGGGACAGGATGATGACTTTCCCACCTAAGTAGGTTGTAACCTGCTGTCGGTTTCCTGTACACTTTAGTATGGATAGTACCATCTTCACTACGTTCCAATGTAACATCTAAAAAATTTAGAGAATTTTTGTTGATCTCATATGTGAACCTTAGACCAATATTGTTCACATTAATATCTTTAATAAAGTCATGAAAGGACTCAGATGTTCCAGACCAAACGACCACTACTCAATGTACCACGATTCCATCACACTTTGGGCACGCTATATTGACGATATAGCGTGCCCAAAGTGTGATGGAATCGTGGTACATTGAGTAGTGGTCGTTGAAAATAACCGTTTCCTCCCACCAACCCAGGAGCATGTTGGCGTAAGTGGGGGCCACTGGGGACCCCATAGCCGTGCCCCTGAGTTGGTGGTATATTTTACGGTTGAACAGAAAAAAATTGTGTGTCAGGATGAATGATAGTAATGTCATAATTAGATTATTATGGGGTGTCAGATGTACACTTCTACTTTTCAGGTAGAAATCAACTGCCTCCAATCCTGACTTGTGGGGAATGGAACTATAGAGTGCTTCCACATCGATCGTGCACAGCCAGTGATTTTGTTCCAGAGTAATACCATCCAATTTTAGTAGTAGGTCAGTTGTGTCTCTGGTGTATGACGGTAGACTCAGGACAAACGGTCTTAGTATTTTGTCCAAATAAATACTTATATTTTGGGTCAAGTTGTCTACACCAGACACAATTGGGTGACATTTAAGAGGTGATAGCCCTTTGTGTACCTTTGGTAATCCATAAAAAGTGGATGTCCGTGGGTGGAGAGGAAGTAAGAAGGAGAACTCATTCTCATCAATTAGTTTAGAAGATTTCGCTTCAAGGAGGATATTTTTTAGTTCCTTATGATATTTCATAGTGGGATTGGAGTCTAGGATTCGATAGGTTGTATTATCGTTCAATACCTCCAAGCACATTTGAACATATTGGTCCTGATTCATAATCACCAAATTGCCTCCTTTATCAGATGGTTTGATAATTATATCAGTGTTACTTTTGTGGGACTCTAGCGTGACCGATTCCGATCTTGATAAATTGTAGCTAGGTATTTGGAAATTAGAAAGAGTAAGTTCAATATTTCGACAGACTATGTCGACAAAACTGTCGATACAGTCATGATCTCCCACCGGTGGGAACCGGGTACTTTTAGGTTTTAAATTAGTGAATGGGCCTTCTCCTGGGACCCTATCACTTTCTGATAACAATGAGTTAAGTGTAGCTATTCCCTCTAGATCCGATGGAGTAATACCGAGGGTAGTACATGTACGTGTATCCTGCATTTTGAAGAATTTTCTCCACTTTAATTTTCGACCAAAGAGGTGAATATCTTTTATCCAGTCAAACATTTTGGGGACAGCTGTCGGTACAAATGATAGACCTTTATTCAAAACAGCTCGTTCATGCTCTGTAAGAACGTGTACAGAGAGATTAATGATCTGATTGTCCGTTGATTCCACTAGCTCCGGGGTAGTTGTCCTTGTGGCCCTTGCTCCAAAAAAGAGGGAGAAGATGATGCATGTGATTGTGATTGTCCAGCCATTTATGGATGGGGGGATGAGGAAGGGATAGAGGAAGTTTGTCCAGGTGGTATAAAGGACCCTCTTCCTCTGGGGTTCCTGCCCCTGCCCCGTGAATTGTGATTCCATCTCTGTCCGCCGTATCTCGTTTTATACGGTGAACGGTAATTGGGATTTCTAGATTTATCAGAATCCGATAATTCCGCCTCTGAAGAAGAAATGTCAGTATCGGTAATTCTGTTGGGCTCCTGTCCAATAAAGGTATATGCCCGATTGTCCCTAAATTCTGTAAGGTCTCTTTTAAATTGTTTGTGTTTTTGTTCTTTCAACACAAATTTATATTTCTCTATGTTGTTCTGTAACTCACCCTCTTTTTTGGTAAAGTCTGGGTCACTTCTCAGTGTGTTAGCAGTCTTTATCAGATCTTGTAATTTGGTTGTAACTGTATCTAAGTTGATTTTTTCTTCATCTAGAAGGAGCTGCATGAATCTAATAGAAGCAGAAGTCGCTTCTTTTTCCCATTTTGTCATTAATTGTGGAGTCCTGGATCGGACTGCTGGAATTATAGAAATTCTCAGACCCTTTGGGACAATATTGTGAAGGATATAATTCTCCAGCGACTTGACCTCCCACCAAGATTTTAGTTGGTCTTTATATGTTATATACAATTCTTTAAAGATAGTAGTAAGTGTTGGGATGGATTTATTAGTTTGAATTAGTTCTTTCTCTGAGAAGACCTCTCTAGCCTCCTCATTCCAACCTTCCGTATTTAAGGACTGAAGGATCTCAAGTAAAGATACTCAAAGTAGTAGCCTCTAAAGGGGCTAAATAATAAATCAAAGACTCAAGAGAAAATATAGATAATTGGTTTTCTCAACCCAAAAAAATGATATAGATATCCCTTGGTGAGAATAAATAGTATATGTCATGAGCGAAAGATCACTAATAAGGCTTAGATATCAAACCTTAATTTAATTAGTTATAAAATTGTTATCAAAAGGTGTTAACTAATAGTGGGAAGGGGGTGAGGATACAGGTGAGTTCCCACCCACCATGGCGCCCACCACATACTAACAACTGTGGTAAGATAAATTGCTAAGCGATTTTGGATTAATTCTATGAATACCCTTTGAGATCGGATGTCTCATGTTCTGTAATTTATTTTTGCAGCATAAAATTTAAATGGAGTGAATCTAGAAATACTCTGAAAATTATTTCTTTGCTACCACTTTAACCTGTATATGACATTGTTACACATCGTTTATGTTTGATACTTTGTCCTATATCCCATTTCTAATGTCTCTGTTCATCTATACTTTGACATTTAGATACTGACGCTATAATGACATTTATTTAAGTTTGACTGTCCCTGACCACTGAGACCGATTTTTACCTATCTTTATCTATCTGAATGCATCTGTCCTATGTTAATCGTTCATTATAAGTGTTAACTCACTAATGCTCTAATGTACTAATATCTTCTTATCGCTGTATATATTTGTTGTCCTCTTGTCCCCTGATGTGCCTATGTATCCACATTAGGTGAAACGCGTTGGTAGAAGAGGCTAACTTATCTGTACGTATTGTCTCTATGTTCCTTATTCCTATCCACACTTAGTTTAGGAGCCCCCCTAGATAGGTAGGGCTCTGAGTGTAGGCACTCACCTGTATCCTCACCCCCTTCCCACTATTAGTTAACACCTTTTGATAACAATTTTATAACTAATTAAATTAAGATTTGATATCTAAGCCTTATTGGTGATCTTTTTCTCATGACATATACTATTTATTCTCACCAAGGGATATCTATATCATTTTTTGGGGTTGAGAAAACCAATTATCTCTATTTTCTCTTGAGTCTATGCACCAAAATGAGTACCGTATATACTCGAGTATAAGCCGACCCGAGTATAAGCCGAGACCCCTAATTTCAACCCAAAATCCCAGGAAAAGTTATTGACTCGAGTATAAGCCTAGGGTGGGAAATACCTCATCCCCCCCTGTCATCATCCAGACCCGTCATTAACATCCTCATCATCCCCTTGTCATCATCCCACACATCCCCCCTTCATCATCCCCTTGTCATCATCCCACACATCCCCTTATCATCCCACACATCCCCCCTTCATCATCCCCTTGTCATCATCCCACACATCCCCTTATCATCCCACACATCCCCCCTTCATCATCCCCTTGTCATCATCCCACACATCCCCCCTTCATCATCCCCTTGTCATCATCCCACACATCCCCTTATCCCACACATCCCCCCTTCATCATCCCCTTGTCATCATCCCACACATCCCCTTATCCCACACATCCCCCCTTCATCATCCCCTTGTCATCATCCCACACATCCCCCCTTCATCATCCCCTTGTCATCATCCCACACATCCCCTTATCATCCCACACATCCCCCCTTCATCATCCCCTTGTCATCATCCCACACATCCCCTTATCATCCCACACATCCCCCCTTCATCATCCCCTTGTAATCATCCCACCCCCCCCCCTCATCATCCCCACCCCCCTTCATCATCCCCACACCCCCCCCCCCTTCATCATCCTCTTCTCATCATTCGCCCTCAGTGGTCTTCAACCTGCGGACCTCCAGAGGTTTCAAAACTACAACTCCCAGCAAGCCCGGGCAGCCATCGGCTGTCCGGGCTTGCTGGGAGTTGTAGTTTTGAAACCTCCGGAGGTCCGCAGGTTGAAGACCACTGCGGCCTTCAACATGCGGACCTCCAGAGGTTTCAAAACTACAACTCCCAGCAAGCCCGGGCAGCCATCGGCTGTCCGGGCTTGCTGGGAGTTGTAGTTTTGAAACCTCCGGAGGTCCGCAGGTTGAAGACCACTGCGGCCTTCAACATCATCCAGCCCCCTCTCACCCCCTTTAGTTCTGAGTACTCACCTCCGCTCGGCGCTGGTCCGGTCCTGCAGGGCTGTCCGGTAAGGAGGTGGTCCGGTGAGGAGGTGGTCCGGGCTGCTATCTTCACCGGGGGCGCCTCTTCTCCGCGCTTCCGGCCCGGAATAGAGCCGTTGCCTTGACAACGACGCATCTGCGTCGTTGTCAAGGCAACGTGACTATTCTGAGGCCGGGCCCGAAGCGCTTAGAAGAGGCCTCCCCGGTGAAGATAGCAGCCCGGACCACCTCCTCACCGGACCACCTCCTTACCGGACAGCCCTGCAGGACCGGACCAGCGCCGAGCGGAGGTGAGTACTCAGAACTAAAGGGGGTGAGAGGGGGCTGGATGATGTTGAAGGCCGCAGTGGTCTTCAACCTGCGGACCTCCGGAGGTTTCAAAATTACAACTCCCAGCAAGCCCGGACAGCCGATGGCTGCCCTGGCTTGCTGGGAGTTGTAGTTTTGAAACCTCTGGAGGTCCGCAGGTTGAAGACCACTGCGGGTGGGGGAGTTCACTCGAGTATAAGCCGAGGGGGGTGTTTTCAGCACGAAAAATCGTGCTGAAAAACTCGGCTTATACTCGAGTATATACGGTATGTTTAAAATTGTCATATTCTGACCCCTATAATTTTTCCGCATATGGGGCTATATGAGAGCTCATTTTTTCCCGATGTGGTCTGTAGTTTTTATCGTTACCATTTTTGTTTTGATGGGACTTTTTGATCTCTTTTTATTATTTTTTTATGAAGTGACCAGAAATGCACAATTTTGGAATTTGGTATATTTTTTTACGTGTACACCATCGACCGTGTGGTTTAGCTAACCTTATATTTTATCAGTTTGGATGCAGGCAGCGATACCACATGTTTATTTTTACTTTTAATTACATTATTTAAAAAAGAAAATGGGAACTGGGGGGGGGGGGGTGATTCAAACTTTTCTTAGTGGAGGGGCTTATTCACATTTATTAACCTTTTTTTTTTTTTTCTTCTTTTTTTACACTTTTTATGTTTTATTTTAGTTCCCATAGGGGGCTATACCAAGCAATATTTCAATTGCATACGCTGTTCAATGCTGAGCTTTTGCTCAGTATTGGTTATTGTTATTGGTGCTCTGCTGTTCCAGGCTGCAGAGGCTGGAAGCAGCAGAGGATCACCGATAGGATGACGAGGAGGCAGGTAAGGGCCCTCCCTTGGTCCTCTCAGCAGATCGGGACATCGTGGTTCCGCAATCAACTTTGATCGTGGTGTCTAAAGGGTTAATGCTGGGCATCGGCCTGATCGGCAATGTCTGGCATTAACCCTGGGTCCTGGCTGCTGATAGCAGTCGGGACCCACTGGGTTTGAAGCATGCGCAGCTCGTGAGCACAATTTAAACCCCAGTAACGGGACCAGGGCATATAGGTACACTGTGTCCTTAAGTACCAGGACGCTAAGGCGTAACCATACTCCATGCGTCTTTAATGGGTTAAATATGTGATGCCAGACAGGATTTGGTGGAGGAAACATGTACTGACCCTTTAAGTTACAGCCAGCGCTCTCATTTGGCCTAGAGTGCAGAGCAGGAACTGCAACAATGGTATTAGCAGCATGAGTGAGTCCAGAGGAGGAAGCTCAGGGTCTGTGGAGCAAAGAATGCGTCTGTGAGAGAGTGCCAAGATACACAGTATCTTGGACAGCAGAGGAAGGCTAAGTGCCGAAACGTGTCCTGTGATTTTGGATATACAATAAATCAAATTGCTTGCATCGGTGAGTGCTGGGACCTCCTTTCTATATTTCATGACTGTTTCTCCTCGTGCTCCACCACTACTCAGTCAGTGCCGACCTTTTCTTTTTTTTCCAAGATACACAGTATGTCAGCGTTACACAATGCCATTTCCAGTATCTCGGAGAGATACCTGCTGCAGTGTCTGCTCGTCACCCCAACGAGATCCTTATGCAACTCTCTCCACATCCCTAGCCCAGGTTCCGAAATACCCAAGTAGGGAATATTTTGGACTCTTTCTAGAAGTCAGAAATTCTGTATGGTAAATACACTGGCATAATTTTTGTATACTGACAGTTTCTAAGCATAAACGGGATGTGAATAGGCCTTTTGACATCTGCAAAATCTCAACCCTGGCTAGAAGTTCACATACAATCCCTAAAACAAAATACAACTAAAACTATCACACATTCTCAATCCATCTTCCTTTTTTGAATAACTCTTATCTAATTCTTGCTTTGAAACAAGTGACATTCTCCAAGTTTCTGTAGATCGAGATAAGCTACAACCTGCCACTTCTAGCTGTAATCAGCTCACTCAGGCTCTGCTTGTCTAAACTTTTCACGCTTCATGGTATATCATATTTGAACTTCATTGCTAACTTTCTTATAACTGTGCAATACTTCACTTGTCACCTCCTTTCACCTCCACTGCCATTCTACCCTTGCTTATAGTTGATATTGTATAAATGCATTTTGTCTCTGACAGGTCATATGTTAAAACCATCTTATTACTCTTTATCTGTTCTGTATCATTCTCAATAAAAAATGCATTTTTAAAAGAAAAAACTGGAAACTAACATGGCAGATGCTAAAATGGAATCTTAGCATCCTGCAGATTCACAGAAAATCTATGATCTCAATTGGGCGATGCGTTGAACATTCACTACAAACAGTGTGAACATAACCAAAAGCTCATAATATACCGTATTTTTCGCCATATAAGACGCTCCGGCATATAAGACGCACCCAATTTTAAAGCATAAAAATCTAGAAAATAAAGATTCTAAACCAAATACAATGTAAAGTATAGGACAGTGATCTTCAACCTGCGGACCTTGGATGTTGCAAAACTACAAATCCCAGCATGCCCGGACAGCCGTTGGCTGTCCGGGCATGCTGAGAGTTGTAGTTTTGCAACATCTGGAGGTCCGCAGGTTGAAGACCACTGGTAAAGGAGGTAATACTCACATGTCCCCGCCGCTCCGGACCCTTCACCACTCGTCACCGTTGCCCTGGATGTCGCCTTCCATCGCTGTCGCCGCGTCCACGGGGAGTCCCCGTCACTCCGAAATGTCTCTGCTGCCTGGTATCTTCGCTCTCCGCCGCTCCTATTGGATGACGGGACGGCGTGCGCGACGACGTGATGACGACGAAGGAGAGCGCCGGACATGCAGGGGATCCTGGCACGGAGCAGACACCGAGGAAGCAGGTAAGGTCCCTCCCGGTCTCCTGTAAGATGTTTGGGACACCACAATTTCACCGCAGCGGTCCCGAAAAGCCCGACTGAGCAGCTGGGTTAGTGTCACTTTTGCTTCAGACGCAGCGGTCAGCTTTGATCGCCGCGTCTGAAGGGTTAGCCGCGGGTCCCGGCTGTTGATGGCCACAGGGACCTACGGTTTTAATGTGTATTTGCCGTATAAGACGCACCAACTTTTCCCCCCCAATTTTGGGAAAGAAAAAGTATAGGGCGAAAAATACGGTATGTAGAATTTTATTTCAATTGAACAATTATAATGTTGCATTTGTATTCTGCCATATAACAGGGTCAATGTACCAAATTGTTTTATAGCTTCTGTTTTTAGGAAAGTATTTTTTCCTTCTGAAATTTGTATCTAGCGCTAGTTCCTGTTGGTAGCATTCCATGGTCCTTAATAAGAAAGCTTCCTTTATGTAGTTGGGACTGTTCTTCCACCCACAAAAAAATAACTTCCTGTTTCTCAATTGAACTATAAATGTAACTTGTTATTATAAATAGAAATAGTAGGCTTGTTAGAATACATGATCCACCAAACCTAATATATATCATACATGAAGTTTCCCAACTTTTATAGTTCCAAGATATTCTAAGACCGGGTGTTACCAACTAAACTACTGTACAGCTGCAGACTGAAGCCTCAACAGTGCTTTAAGGTGGTTTTAAAGGGGTATTCTGGCTTTATACATCCAAAGAATAGGGGATAAGTTGTATGATCGCAGGAGTCCCAGAATGCCAGGGGCTGCAACGAGATTGCAAGGGTTTCCAGCGGCGGAACCCCATACATCTATACATGTATAAAGCCGGAATACCCCTTTAAGGCTATGTTAATGTCAAAGTTATGACAACTTGGTAACTAACAGCTTGTTTAAAAACACACTTCCCTAGCAGATTTTGTATGATTTTAGCTCTAAAATAAAGGTGCATAAGGATGCCTACTGGTGTTGAACAAGAAGTTATCAGAAGACACAATGACTTTGTCCAAGCATTCTAAAATGGCTTCCTTTTCAGGAGTAGCAACAGGTTTTAAAGGGGTACTCCGGTGCTTACACATCTTATCCCCTATCCAAAGTATGAGGGATAAGATGCCTGATCGCGGGAGTCCCGCCGCTGGGGACACCCGTGATCATGCACGTGGCACCCTGTTTGTAATCAGTCCCCGGAGCGTGTTCGCTCCGGGTCTGATTACGGTCGACCGCAGAGCCCCTCAATGCAAGAATACGGGAGGGGGCGTGATAGCTATCCGAGGACTGATTACAAACGGGGTGCTGCGTGCATGATCACGGGCGTTCCCAGCAGCGGGACTCCCGTGATCAGGCATCTTATCCCCTATCCTTTGGATAGGGGATAAGATGTGTAAGCATCGGAGTACCCTTTTAAAGGGGTACTCCGGTGAAAACCTTTTTTCTTTTAAATCAACTGGTGGCAGAAATTTAAACATATTTGTAAATTACTTCTAATAAACAATCTTAATCCTTCCTGTACTTATTAGCGGCTGAATACTACAGAGGAAATTATTTTCTTTTTGGAATGCTCTTTGTGACATCACGATCACAGTTCTCTCTGCTGACGTTATTATAATAATAATAACGCTTTATTTATTGTTGTCCTTAGTGGGATTTGAACCCAAGTACCCAGAACTCCAAGGCAGCAGTGCTAACCACTGAGCCACCATGCTGCCCTTAGCATACATCTGCTATGCATGGTTACTAAAATGGATAGAGATGTCAGCAGAGAGCTCTGTGTTCGTGATGTCATCAGTGTTCCAAAAAGAAAGGAATTTCCTCTGTAGCATTCAGAAACTAATAAGTACTGGAAGGATTAAGATTTTTTAATAGAAGTCATTTACAAACATGTTTAACTTTCTACCACCAGTTGATTTAAAAGAAAAAAGGTTTTCACTGGAGTACCCCTTTAAATCCGGCAAGTGAAGACTCAATGAATTCTACAAATTGTGGTCAATGCTTACCGGACAACGTACTTACCGAACATTGTTCTAGCAACCTTACCTAACGGTCTGAGGTGTGCCAAAAACGTGAGGGCACGCCTATAGAGGGCAAAAACACACAGATAGGGTTTGAAAGGTTTATTTCCAGAAACAACATTACAAAGCCTAAAACATAAATACCTCGGCTAACTCAGCTTAGGGGTTAGTGATATAACGTTCAAAACAACCAGAATCCCACCTGCCCAAGCTTTTAATCAAATGAGCGGGCACTTTGTGACGTAATGCGGCAGCCACTGCCCCCATACGGAATGAGTGCCCAGATATGGAGTTGGGATCGTGGCCCAAGGCGGCTACTAGTGTACGAATGTGTTTAACGAACCAAGAGGTGGTGGTTGGTAGGTTATTGTGCGGGAGTAATGGAAATGTAAGGACCTGAGCTGATAGTGCCGCCAGCAACTGCCGCAACACAGACACACCTCGGAACAGTACACCGGAAATGGGGACTCGACTAGGGGACTTGCCTACTGATAACTTGAGAATACCCCTTAAAATAGCTCTGATTGGATGGGCGGCAAACAAGGATGGCCTACTAGGATGTCTGAGGGCCATGTGGTGTTGGATACCTGCCAAGTAGTTTTTGATGGTGCTATGTGACAGATGAAAAGTAGAATGGCAAAAAGCCACAAAACAAAGTAGGGAAGATATATAGTCCTCCGTGTCTTAAGGGTTAGTGGCTAGAAAATTCTGATAAGCATCCCATGCCACCCGATAGGCCCTCCTGGTGTTGGCTGACAGTGAACCGATGATGAGGCCGTTTGCAATGTGTCTGTAGGAGCTCAACCCATTATCAGGGACTGAAAAGGGGGGACCGGAGAGCCCGCTGCGTCTGCCCCGGGCATTGTCTGAAAGAAGAGATGAAATTTAGCTCTAGACAGGGAGTCTGCAGCAACATTGTTAACCCCTTCTATGAACTGTGCGGTGAATTGGAAATTATGCAATAACGATAAATACACAAGCCTCCTGAGAAAGTGCATGATTTGAGAGGACTTTAATCTGCCTTTGTTGAGTATTTCCACCGTGGCTGCGTTATCACAGACAAAGTGACCACTTTCCTGGACCAGAGCCTACCCCACAGCTGGGCTGCTACTACTACAGGGAAGATCTCAAAAAGTGCAGAACACGTTGAAAAACCTTGAATACCTCTAACCTGCTCCGGCCACGTGTCGGCCACCCAATGGCTGTCAAAAATTGCTGCGAAACCTATAGATGAAGAGGCGTCGGAAAAAACCCTGGGAGAGTCTAATGAGACACTGGGCACAAAAAAGGACTCCCCATTCCAGTTCTGTAAGAACTCCTGCCACATGAGCAGATCAGCTATCACCTCGTGACCCAGATGGACCGCAACCTCCTGACTAGGGGCTAGCGGCAATAGTTCCAAGAGACCTGACACAAAGGAGAAACCCTGTGGTATAATCCTCATAGCAAAAGCTAACATACCAAGCAAGCTCTGGAGCTCTACTCTGGCGGTTACCTGGGACCTCGTGAACCTACCAATCACGGAACGGATCCTGTCCAGTTTGTCTGAAGGTAGCCTAGCCTCCATCTTTACTGTATCCAATACGACCCCCAAAAAGGTCAGCGCACTCACCGGACCTTCCACCTTTTTTGGGGACACGGGCACCCCTAAATGCTCGAAGAGTGCTAGACACTCCTGTAACTGGAAAGGAATTACCCCTGAAGGCTCAATGACGAGGAAGTCATCCAAATAATGGAGTACATTCCTGCACCCGACAACTTTCTCCATGGCCCAATGTAAGGGAATGGCCAACTGATCGAACAGCCAGGGGTTGCTCTTTGAGCCAAACGTTAGCTTAACCGCAAAGTAGTACAGCTGCTGGCATTTAATGCCGTACCACTGCCAGAGGTCCTGCCTGACGGGCAACAATTTAAAAGCATCGGTGATGTCAATTTTAGACAAAAACGCCCCTGGGCCTAGCTGCAAGATCATGTGAATGGCTTGATCGATGGATGCATATTTCATGCCGAATTCCTCTGAAGGAATTAGGGAATTCAAACTGGGGATTAAGGATGAATGAGGTGCGGACAAGTCATAAATCATACGTTTTTTATTATTAAACTTACCCCTCACTACTCCAATTGGGCTGACCCTCCAGGAGATAAATGGTGGAACACAAAAGAGGCCAATGACAAAACCCTTAGTCACCTCCGCCTGTAACAGTTCCGTCACTGCCAGTGGATCCGCCATGGCGGACCTGAGGTTATCACACTCATGTGTGGATTGAGGCAATGCCACCAAGCCGGTATGGAAACCTTGCCGGAACCCGGTGAGCAGCCAAATAACCCATCCTCGGTCAAGGTGTTATCTCGCAAGACCCTGTCCAGTGCCATCACCTCAACCCCGCCTAGTCATGCCTGAGAAGCTTTGACAGGGCATAGAGACTGAGGATGAGCCCGAAAACAATTGAAGCAAACGTGAAGAAGTCTACATTGATTGTAGTTGCATGTTGATATATTAAAATTATTACAAATCTGGTTGCTCCCCAGATACCTGACCGGTCTCCCCAACTTGTCGACATTGGCCACGCCTTTCTGACCGCCGCCAGCCACTGCGTCAAACCCTCTGCCCACCTGGCTGTCCTCTTGCGCCAGGGAACACCCCACAGCCGTATGAGAGATGGACTGACACAGGGTACAGGCAGGAGCCCTCAAGCCCACGAAATGCCTACAGAAGAGGTCAGTATCGACCCTGGACCAATCAGTGACGTATCCGTACTGGGCAAAAGCGGCCGCAGCCTTAGCTGCGAACGACTTGTGGTAGTCATAAAAATATGATCCGGCATATCTGTAACCTAGATCCGTCACGTCAAGGAGGTACATATCTAACTCCTCCCTCCTGTCCGGTCTGGCAGAACAGATAACATCACGGAAAAGGCTAAAGGCAATCACAAACTCAGGTATGGACAACTTCCGGTTCAGCCTGGCATCCTTAATCCTGAAGGTTACCGCCAGCTCCCCACAAGACACCGTTTTAGCCTCCGTGATGTCATGGGTGGATATGAGGAGAGATGCCAGATTGACATCCCTGCCCTCCAGAATATCCTTGCGGATGCTGGCCATGATGAAATGGGAAGGAGCTACCCTGGGAGGTTCCTTCTGCGTACCTGCAGCGGGTGTCAGAAATAAGGATGCAACTGGCATCAAAGCAGCACTAGGCCCCGGGAGAGGCTGACCAGCCGGCTCCATGACAGGAGTGCTGGCAGCTTGTGCGGCCTGGGCGATGCTTCTGTCCATGGTGTCGAGCCTAGCCTGGCAGACCGCCATGGTATTCATGACAGACAACATCATATCCTGCATCTGACTCCCAGAAGCGGGCTCTGGAGCCACCGGCTCCGGGTCCTGGCCAGAGCCAGCACCTGACTCGGCAGGCAGTAACCTATAGAGTTCCACTTTCCGGGCGCACGCAGGGTACGCAATGCCTCTCCTGCGGAGCTCGTCCATCAGCCTGGGGATGGTCCACAAGCTGTACTGCAACCCGCTGTCCCTCTGAGAACTTCCCAGCGGGGTAGCTGGTAGAGACATCGTCTCTTCGATGTCCGAGCTGTGTGACATATCCGCTCCCAACTGATGAAAAGCCACTAGAACCGTAAGCTGCTCCTACAAGACGTAAGCTCAATCTGCACACAACTGAGCACTTGCTGGCAGCCCGACAAGAAACTGTGGTGAGACCACCGACCTCTGACGACCACAACTAGATAGACAGAAAGACAATGAGGATGAGAGCCATCTGTCGGCACGTATACTACCCCTGACCCAAATAACCTTCTTATTAACTATATATATATATATATATATATATATATGTATATATATATATATATATATATATATATATATTATTATTATTATTTTATTTTATTTTTTTATTTTTATTTTTTGTTACCCTTGTGGTGCATACTCACTCATGCGTATTGTAGTGTGTTCCCCTACCCCTGGACGTGTATAACCGTATATGACTGCACTGAAGACGAGTCAGGAGGCAGTGATAACGTGATTGTACTGAAAGAGACAGTAACAAATACCCCAGTATGAAATGTTAGATTAACTGTACTGAGTGGAGTCAGGAGACAGTTTCAACTACGAAATTGCACTGAAAACGTGTCAGTAACAAATAATTGTGTACGTACGGATTGCTGCTCTGAAGATGAGTCAGGAGTCAGCATGAATGAAAATTGCTCTGAAGACGAGTCAGCAACAATTCCCCGAATGGGTATCAACTTAAACTGCTCTGAAGACGAGTCAGCAGACAGTTCGACTACTTAATTGCTCTGAAGACGTGTCAGTAACAATTAATAGGATGTATGTAGGGAATAACTACTGCTCTGAAGACGAGTCAGGAGACAGTAATGATAGTGCCATCGCTCTGAGGACGAGTCAGTAACAATGACAAGGTAGGCTGTGTTGCTGCCGTGACAACCGAGTCCGTGGACAGCAAAGCATGAGATTGCTCTGATGACATGTCAGTAACAATATATGATGCCAGGAGTGTACCCACTCTGAGGAAGAGTCAGAGGCAGCTACTGAGGTAACTAAAAGCCCTACCTGACCGAGTCAGGAATGACCTCATGTGTATTGAAAATACGTACTGGTGTGTACCTATGTCTGAGTATATGTAACGTGTAGAGGCCCCCCTTTCCCCCCCCACTACCCATACCCGAGCACAACCCTCCACAGTCTCCCCCTTATTAATATTTATATATTTATATATATATAAAAAAAAAATATTTTCTCTTTTTTATTTCGTAACCCGTAGCAACCAGGCACAAACTAACACAAACAAACCCCAAGAGTAAAAATGAATGGGGAGGCAACGCACCTGACACACTAAACCAAAGACAACACTGTAAAAAGAAGAAGACAAGAGGGGGAGAAGGTATAAGAAAACAGCAGGCTGCAGGTCACGTGGCAACCTGAAAAACCCCCACCAAAGTCGTGTGTAACATGACCCCTGCGGCTGCCCATACAGAGAGCCCGGGGGGAGCGTACGCTGAGGCTGACCACTGCCGGCGGCGTGAGGACCACGTGCCGTCCCCCCAGGCCGGGAAAGGAGAGGAGCGCTACAGCCGCACCACCCCAGTAAAGGAGTAGCGCATCCCGAGAGCCCGCCGCCGTCCCCGACCCGAAGGCGCACACCTGCCACTCCCCCCGCCGGACAGACTTGCACCAGGAGCGGGGTTATGCCGCAGCCACCCCGAGAAGCGCGGCTGCTGCTGCAGCGAACAAGCAAAACACAAAGCACCGAACCCTCTTCCCTACAACACCCGGCGCGGCAGCCGGTTAACAAAGCTATGCCGACGAGCGGCACTTACCTGATACAGCAATGAAACGGCAATGTAAGAAAACCGAGCACCGGGAACACCAAAGAACGCCAGGAATGTAAGAGCTAGTGGCAATGTACTATGAAGAAACACTGCTGAACGCTACATACGCACCTGTTGCAGGTAAGGGGAGGGTATATGTAGGGACTCCCAGCTCCTCCCACAAATTAAGCCCGATGGGCTTCCACTTAACAGGATTAGTATCCCAATAATAGCTTTTGTCAACATTGAAAAGTTGAATTATTTTTTTTAATTCTATTTTTTGGGGAGTTGCAAGAAGAATTGGCTTTTGCAAACATGACATTTTTTTTTTTATTTCCTTTTTTGGGGATCATGCCAGGTTGTGTATGCTTAGGCCTGAATAGTAGTAGCAGTAGATTCCTTTGTACTTTTCATCCCAAGTATTCTAATGTGAAGAGGCTGCTGCCGCTGGTTGTCAGTCTCCTCCTCCCTCCTCTTCCCCTTTCTGTGCGCTCTAAAGTGTTCTGCAAGAGTCAAGATGCAAATAGGAGATAGAAGGTGTGCTGTGGCACATCGAATCAGCAACCATCTCACAGTGTTCTACGAAATGAAAACTTAAGATCACCAGCCCGGCTTTCTCTTGTATTTGTAAAAGCTTTCTGGGATCAGTTGTTTCACAGTGAGTTCCTCTGTGCACTGCTCTCATTATTGGCGGCCACAGTGGAGTATGTAGGGTTTTATCAGTCTCTTAAACCCTCCCTTAGGCCATGTTTACACGTCGGATTTCCATGCTAGATTCCGCATTGGAATTTGGTGCAAAGATTCTGCTGCAACAGAGTCCCGTTGAATTCAACAGGATTGAATGGCGGAATTTCCATGCCAGCTGTTTCCGGCATGGAACTTCTATTTTCCGTGTCCACAGAAAAGAATGAACCTGTTCATTCTTTCTGCGGACATCGCATGGAATGCATAGCAGTCTATGAAACGGCACATTCATATGTGGTTCTAGCCTTGGCATATTATGCCGGCGCCCACAGAGATTTTCCATGTGGACATTCCAAAGTGTGAACACAGCCTGAGGGTACGTTCACACAAACAGGAGCTGCTGCGTAATTTTGCTTCATATTTTGTGTAGCTGATTTTTGCTACCCATTAACTTCAATGGGTAGCAAAAACAGCTGCAGAAAAGGTGCAGCAAAAATATACAGCAGAACCTCCATGTGTGCACTTACCCTTATGCTGTCTCCTGATTGGCCTGGGAGCTGTATGTAACATAATGCAAGCAATGATTGGCTAACCTGGGCTCATGTGATCTTACTGCTAGCTGCAAAGTATGCAGGGCTAACCTGATGTCATCCTCATCTTATCATGCATTCAGGCACCAAAACGCTTTGTGATCCCTATCCCTTCTATCATATCAACGTTGCCAGGCTCCCAGGAGCCAAGCCTGGCAAAGTTCAGATGTTTGGGCAGGCAGTGGCCGGGCCCAGCTTGGGTGCCCACTACGGCAGCAGCGTGGGCCTGTCACCGCCTCATATTAGCATACGGCCGCAGAATGGCGGAACTGAGACCTATAAGCTCCCAGCTCCGCCACTCAGTCCACTCATCAACTGCGAGGCTGCGCAGGACGTCCGGCGCATAAACGTCCACGTCATAGTGTAGGCGGCGTGATAACGTCATATCATGGCGCCGGCTCATGCCATGATATGGACGCTTATGCGCCAGATGGAACGGCTCTGTATGGGTGCGGTGGAAGGTACGTTTTATTTTGTTTTTTGTTTTTTAAAGCATGCAGCAAGTTGGGGGGGGGGGAGAGGATGTCTACAGGGGGGGGGGGGGGCGATCTATTTATTTATTGGGGTGGGTGAAGCCTACCTGCCTCCTGCCTGCCTAAAGTGGAATATCTATCTATTGAGGCTGGGAAGAAGGGGGGGGGGGGGGGGGTGAAGCCTATCTACTTGCCTGCCTGCCTGCCTAAAGAGGGGGGGGGGATATCTACAGTCATGGCCTTAAATGTTGGCACCCCTGAATTTTTTCAACAACAACAAAATGAAATATTTCTCACAGTAAAGGATTACATTAACACATGTTTTTCTATACACATGTTTATTCCCTTTGTGTGTCTTGTAACTAAACCAAAAAAGGGAGGACAAAAAGCAAATTGGTCATAATGTCCCACCAAACTCCAAAAATGGTCTGGACAAAATTATTGGCACCCTTAACTCAATATTTGGTTGTACAGCTTTAGGAAAAAATAACTGAAATTAGTCGCTTCCTATAACCATCAATAAGCTTCTTACACCTCTCAGCCGCAATGTTGGACCACTTTTCCTTTGCAAACTGCTCCAGGTCTCTCTTATTGGAAGGTTGCCTTTTCCCAACAGCGATTTTAAGATCTCTCCACAGGTTTTCAATGGGATTTAGATCTGGACTCATTGCTGGCCACTTCGGAACTGTCTAGCGCTTTGTTGCCATCCATTTCTGGGTGCTTTTTGACGAATGTTTGGGGTCATTGTCCTGCTGGAAGACCCAGGATCTCGGACACAAACTCACCTTTCTGACATTGGGCTGTACAGTGGGACCCACAATCCGTTGGTAATCCTCAGATTTCATGATGCCTTGCACACATTCAAGGCACCCAGTGCCAGAGGCAGCAAAGCAACCCCAAAACATCATTGAACCTCCATCATATTTCACTGTAGGTACTGTGTTCTTTTCTTTGTAAGCCTCATTCTGTTTTCGGTAAACAGTTGAATGATGTGCTTTTACCAAAAAGCTTTATCTTGGTCTCATCTGTCCACAAGACGTTTTCCCAGAAGGATTTTGGCTTACTCAAGTTCATTTTGGCAAAATGTAGTCTTGCTTTTTTTATGTCTCTGAGTCAGCAGTGAGGTCCTCCTGGGTCTCCTGCTGTAGCTTTTCATTTCATTTAAATGTTGACAGATAGTTCGCACTGACACTGATGCTCCCTGAGCCTGCAGGACAGCTTGAATATCTTTGGAACTTGTTTGGGGCTGCTTATCCACCATCTGGACTGCGTTGACACCTTTCATAAATTTTTCTCTTCCGTCCACGCCCAGGGAGATTAGCTACAATGCCATGGGTTGCAAACTTCTTGATAATGTTGTGCACTGTGGACAAAGGCAAATCTAGATCTCTGGAGATGGACTTGTAACCTTGAGATTGTTTATATTTTTTACCACAATGTTGGTTCTCAAGTCCTCAGACAGTTCTCTTCTCCTCTTTCTCTACCTACCTACCCTGCTTAGTGTGGCACACACAGACACACAATGCAAAGAGTAAGTGAACTTCTCTCTTTTTTATCTGCTTTCAGGTTTGATTTTTATATTGCCCACACCTTTTACTTGCCCCAGGTGAGTTTAAAGGAGCATCACTTGTTGAAACAATCTTATTTTTCCACAATTTTGAAAGGGTGCCAATAATTTTGTCCAGCTCATTTTTGGAGTTTGGCGTGACATTTTGTCCAGTTTTCTTTTTTCCTCCCTTTTTTGGTTTAGTTCCAATACATACAAAGGGAATAAACATGTGTATAGCAAAACATGTGTTACTGCAATCCTTTTCTGTGAGAAATACTTCATTTTCTTGAGAAATTTCAGGGGCGCCAATATTTATGGCCATGACTGAATCTATGAAGGCTGGGAAGGGGGGTGGGTGAAGCCTACCTGTCTAAAGTGTGTGTGTGTGTGTGTGGGGGGGGGGATATCTATCTGTGGAAGCTGGAAAGGGGGCGGGTGTAGCCTACCTGCATGTCTACTTGCCTGCCTGCCTAAAGTGGGGGGGGGGGGGATATATATCTATGGAGGCTGGGAAGGGGGTGGGTGAAGCCCGCCTGCCTGCCTAAAGGGGGGAATATCTCTCTATGGAGGCCTGAAAAGGGGGTGGGTGTAGCCTGCTTACCTATTTAAAATACAGGGGTGGGTGGAGAGAGAGAGAGGGGGCGCAGAGAAGCCTACCTACCTAGTATAAAGAAGGGAGAAATCTACCTGTTATAACTGCTATATGGTTGCACAGAAGGGGACCTATCTACTGTATGGGGGCACAGAGAAGGTCTAAATGCTAAATGGGGACACTGAGACAATATTGATGGCAAGTTTGTGGAAGGTGCTGAAGCAAGGAGCTCTATAAGTTTGTCTGGAAGATTCTGTGATGCCAATTCTTGGCTGGGAGAAGTCTTCATGATGCCAAGGACAGATGGAAAAGAAAAGCAAAAGCGAATGACTGAGATCAATGAAGATGTCGCCTGTGATTCACTGGATGTAACAGTAAGTATTTATATAGCGCTTGTGTAGTGTTGGTATCTACCTGTATATGATTACTATATGGGGTTAACCTTGGTCTTTGCATAGTGGATTTTTTTTAAAGTATTAACAACAAACAGAACATGAACTAAGTAAGGGTCTATTTACATGGCAGAATTTCCACCTGCGGAATTTCCGCCTCTAATTACCGTATTTATCGGGGTATACCACGCACCGCCCTATAACACGCACCCTCATTTTACCAGTGATATTTGGTTAAAAAAGTTTTTTACCCAAATATCCTTGGTAAAATGAGGGTGCGTGTGTATGCATGTGTATACCACGATACACTGTTTCTGACCCAGCAGAAGCCCCCAGGAAAGGCAGGGGGAGAGAGGCCGTCACTGCCCACTTCTCCCCCCCTCCCTTTCCTGGGGTCTAGAGCCCTGCTGCCACCGCTTCTCTCCCCCTGGCTATCAGCGCCGCTGCCCCATTGCCTCCCCCATCCCGGTTTTATGATTACCTGTTGCCAGGGTCGGGTCTGCGCTGCTTCTGGCTCAGGTCCACGCTGATTATGGCTCCGGTGTGGCGTCTATGCGTCATTGCTATGCGCTGCACTACGCAATGACGAGTGACGTTGCGTCACTCGTCATTACGCCTCGCAGATCATATCAACGAAGCATAGACGCCACACCGGAGCCAGAAGCAGCGCGGACCCGACCCCGGCAACAGGTAATCAGAAAACAGGGGATTGGGGAGGCAATGGGGCAGTGGCGCTGGCAATGGGGCAGCGGCACCGATAGCCAGGGGGAGAGAAGCGGCGGCAGCAGGGCTCTAGACCCCAGGAAAGGCAGGGGGAGAGAAGCGGGCAGCGACAGCCTCTCTCCCCCTGCCTTTCCTGGGGGGCTTCTGCGGGGTCAGAAAAAACGGGGGGGGGGGGGGGGGATGGGTTAGGTAATGGGGCAGCGGTGCCGGCAGTCTCTGGACCCCAGGATAGGCAGGGGGAGAAAAGCCGGCAGCGACGGCAGGTCTCTGGACCTACAAAAGCCTCTGCAGTTCATTGCTTTAAAGCGCCCGCTTTAAATCATTGAACTGCAGCGGCTTATCGGCGTATAACACGGAGATAGACTTTAGGCTAAAAATTTTAGCCTAAAAAATGCGTGTTATACATCGATAAATACGGTAAAGCCCATAGACTTCCACACTCCCTTTCAAACTTCTGAATTTCCGCTTGCGGAATTAGTGTGCAATCTGTACGGAAATTCCGCAAGCGGAATTTCAGAAGGTTGAATAGGAGTGCGAAATCCTATAGAAGTCTATGGGCTTTAATTTGAGGTGGATTTCCGCAAACGGAAATTCCGCCTGTGTGAATAGACCCTAACAGAGAGGTTATCTGATAGATATATATATATATATATATATATATATATATATATATATATCACCCAGTTTTATAAATCCCTTTAAATTTACTCCACAGACCCCATTTGTACTCAAAAGAGAGAGCCTGTCTGCTATTAATTCAGCAATGGTTGGGATTTTGTCAGATTTCCATTCTTTGGATATTTCTGTGCGTGTTACAAAAAGAATATGTCACATAATTGTAACTTTGGGTATCCAGTTTTAATGATAGTAATGCAACTTTGGAGCCACATGGTATTTGACCACCTACCACAGAAACAATTATAGAATGAACTTCCCTCCAACATTTTTGTACTATAGGACATTTCCACCAAATATGGTCAAGGGTTCCCACTCCCCGTTTACACCTCCAACAGTAAATGGATGACTGTCCTGACATTAAACAGGCTTAAACAACAAGGGCTCAGATACCACCTGTACAGCAGTTTTCTAGATACCTCTAGATGGTTTACACAGTGGGAAACGTTAGTGGAAGCATAAACATTGATTTACATTTCATGCTAAGCCTGCTGTCTACAGTTACACACAGATGGGGAATTTACAAAGTGTTTTCTGCAACTATTTAAGAGAAAAAGCCACAGATTTTGCCTAGTCTGCCATCTTGTGCAAAAAATGTGCAACTTTTTTTTAAATCTTCTGCTTCTCTTACCAAAAGGGTTTACTGGGAGGAGCATGGCCTGACAGTTTTACTACAATTTTGGACAAGTTGTCTCAAAGCTGCTGTTGATATTAGTTGATATAAGTGGTGCATAGAAAGTCCAAGATGTGCCAAATTTTTTAAGAGGCAGCATAAGTAAATCTGCCCCATTGGATTTTACTTACTGCACCAGATTTTTTCCAAAGCTAAATGTATTGGTATTGAGCCCAGTCTAACTGTAAGACACCTGGCCTTAAACTAAGTCATAGGGTACACCTGTAAAACATGATGTAAAATCTTCCCAGTAGGGAGGCACAGTTCGTGAATGGTTTAACAGTATAATTTGTGGTGCTTCTCACTCGATGTAGCTAAAAGTAGGAAGGTCCATTTCATGTATTTCCTGCCTTGACTGCTGTAGGAAGCACTCTTCCTTCACACACTCAATGTCTGTAGGCTCCTGGGTCCAGGGATGATCCGGGCACTGCTCTCTAGGTACCCTCCATACAGCAAGACAATATGTCGGCCCTACAAAAAATGATTCACCAGGTGCGTTAACATGTCCGGGCAGTAGGTTCATGAACCTCATTGATGTGTGACCAACTGGAGCACATGGCCTAACTCTCAGCAGATGTAGGAGGGGCTTGTGCCTCATATCATGGTCTCAAATTCAAGCTCAGTAGCAACTTATAGTATTTGAGGTGCTACCCTATGGAAAAGATCTGTAGACTACTGTTCTCCCAGACAAGGAGCCCCATTAGTCGGGTAAAAGAGTCACACAAAAAAGGCCACTTACTGGTTACTGATGCAAGGGCAGGCTAGGTACCCATTCCCATTATTATGCAGATCAGTCACATTGCTGTATAAGGGGAAGTCGCACAGATGCAAAATACTGATGAACAACCACTCACATGCCTCCTACTCATGAGGGGGATAGCTGCTTAGTATTATAGTTGCACACAGAAAAGGCAATATGCAGGGTGCCAGTAACATGATAACGTGTAGTGCACCATGCTGGTTTACAACCTATTAGTAACGGCCATAATATTCGATCAGGCGGGCTGCCCAGTATCTTTTATGTGCATCCCACAAATGCACTGACACCACGGGCTCCCCCTGCATCACAAGACCCGACCACATCACAAAAAATATATATATATTAGTTGATATTTTGGCCAAAATACGCAAGCTCGCAACCCACGTCAACTAATACCTCATGAGTATATATATATATATATATATATATTTATATATATTGTCATGTAGTCTGGCCTTGTGATGCTGGGGGAGCCCGGGGTGTCAGAGGGGTGCACATAAAAGATGTTGGGCAGCCCACCTAATGGAATAGTATGGGCATTACTAATAGATTGTAAACCAGCATGGTGCACTACATGTTATCATGTTACCGGTACCCTTTGTATGCCTTATCTGTGTGCAACTATAATACTATGCAACTAACCCCCCTCCTGAGTAGGAGGCATGTGAGTGGTTGTTCCTCAGTATTTTGCCCCTTATATAGAATTGTGGCTGATCTGCATAATAATGGGAATGGGTACCTAGTATCAGTAACCAGTCAGTGGCCTTTTTTCTGTGATTTCTTTAGTGATCTATGTTCTTTTTTTTTCTGTGTTTTTTCCCATTAGCCAGGTATCTTTATGACTTGGGAGTAACTCTTCTGGTGCCATGACTACCCACCAACGGACGGGGGCAAGGAAAGTAGCTTATACAGTAGCTCAGACAGAAACTCCAGAAAGCCTCATACATTGCCCAGTATGAACTTGCAAAGCAAGGGAAAAGTTCTCACATTGACAAATAAAGTGACAGGACAAGTTTACTGTAGTAAAATTCAGCGAACAATAAGTGCAACTACACTACACAACTGTCTCTTCCAAATGCAGCTGTAGCTGTCATCTGACAAAGATGAGTTGGTTTATGTCTTAGTCTTTAACCCCTTAACGACGCAGGACGTAAATGTACGTCCTGGTGAGGTGGTGCTTAATGGACCAGGACATACATTTACGTCCTAAGCATAACCGCGAGTATCGGAGCGATGCCCGGATCATGCGCGATCCCCCGGATGTCCACCATTAACCCCTCAGATGCCATGATCAATACAGATCACGGCATCTGCAGCATCGTGGTCACTAAAATGGATGGTCGGATCGCCCGCTGCGCTGCTGCGGCAATCCGATCATTCAGCACGGCAGACGAACGTCCCCTCACCTGGCTCCACTGCCTTCCCGTCGTCTTTTGCTTGGATCAGCCTTCCCGCAGACCAGAGCAGAAGATGACCGATAATGCTGAACAGTGCTATGTCCTATACATACCACTGAACAGTATTAGCAATCGAATGATTGCTATAAATAGTCCCCTATGGGGACTATTAAAGTGTAAAAATGAAAGTAAAAAAAGCAAATAAAGTAAAAAAAAAAAGTGAAAAACCCTCTCCCACAATAAAAACGTAAATTGTCCCATTTTTCCCATTTCACCCCCAAAAAGTGTTAAAAAATGTTTTATGTACATATTTGGTATCGCCACGTGCGTAAATATCCCAACAATTAAAATGTTAATGATACCGACGTGAACGTAAAAAAAAAGTCCAAAATAGATGCTTTTTTTATAACATTTTTTTCCCAAAAAATTAATTAAAAATTTATTAAAAGTTCTATATAAGAAAATATGGTATCAATAAAAAGTACAGATCACAGCGCAAAAAATGAGCCCTCATACTGCCACTTATACGGAAAAATGAAAAAGTTATAGGTCTTCAAAATAGGGGGATTTTAAACGTGCTAATTTGGTTAAAAAGTTTGCGATTTTTTTTAAGCACAACAGTAATAGAAAAATATGTTATCATGGGTATCATTTTAATCGTATTGACCCAAAGAATAAAGAACACATGTCATTTTTACCATAAATTGTACGACGTGAAAACGAAACCTTCCAAAATTAGCAAAATTGCGGTTTTCTTTTTAATTTCCCCACACAAATAGTATTTTTTTGGTAAAGTGAGTGTTGGCATTACAACGGACAACTGGTCGTGCAAAAAACAAGCCCATACTAGTCTGTGGATGAAAATATAAAAGAGTTATGATTTTTTGAAGGCGAGGAGGAAAAAACGAAAACGTAAAAATAAAATTGTCTGCGTCTTTAAGGCCCAAATGGGCTGCGTCCTTAAGGGGTTAAAGGGGTACTCCCGTGGAAAACCTTTTTTTTTTTTTTAAATCAACTGGTGCCAGAAAGTTAAACAGATTTGTAAATAACTTCTATTAAAAAAATCTTAATCCTTCCAGTACTTTTTAGGGGCTGGATGTTAAAGCGAAATCCAAAAAATAGATGCATTTCCTCTGATGTCATGACCACAGTGCTCTCTGCTGACCTCCAGAGCAGGAGAAAATCCCCATAGCAAACATATGCTGCTCTGGACAGTTCCTAAAATGGACAGCAGAGGTCAGCAGCCACCAGGAAGAAGGCCTGGCCTGGACTAAATACATGACACCACCACTCATTCTATCAGCAGCCTAGGAGGGACATTGATGCAGCCAGAGATTAGCTGACCAGCAAAGTGATGTCAAACCGTAACGCAGGGGTCCTAAGGCGAGCTCAGGGAGGACAGAAACCTCCCGTGGAGCAGAAGGGCAAAAGGAAGAAGACCACAAAGGATGGAAGACCGATATCGGTGGCACTGGGGAGTGGTAGAAGGTAATGCAGAAAAAAAAAATTCACTGGAGTACCCCTTTAATAAATCTTGCTTTTCAGAGCCTACCTGTGCACTGTGCTTTGAAATCTACTGCAGCCCAGTGTGGGCTTTAAGCTATAGTTTATGCCAGCTTTCAGTTGTAAATTGTAATAAATCTGTCTCCCCTTTTGTGTTAAACCTTGCCCACTTTTTTTTAATTTTTTTTTTTATAATTGCATGGCTAGCATAAAAATGTAAATAGTTAAACATTTTTGTTTTTTAATTTTATCAAAACTTTTGCAAAAATTCCTCCAATGCCTCTTTGTTCGCCATTTGCACCTAAAATTCTGCCATTTTCTTGTAATATTTATGTAGTTAATTTGTACCCTGGAGACATGTGACTCAAACCACGGAGCTCAAACTGTATAACTGTCATCTGTAGGAGGGTGATTTTGACAAGGCATTACATTTTTTCTGTTAAGAAAAAAAAAATGCCCCAAAGCCACCACAATGCCTTTTCTGTGTCCTCTGCAGTTATTCCTGTTGTCTCCTAAATATTATTTTTCCTTGCTTGCAGCCCAGACTACAACTCCCAGCAGTCAGTCCGGCTCTGTGTAATGGCTGCCAGCCAATTGCTCTTACTATCTGTGTGCATGCTGTGTTGTTGTCAACAGCACACACTGTACATGTCTTCTTTAAAATGATCCTTCCCCCCCAGCAATGAATCATGCTATGCTCTGAATGGCAGCAGTCAGCGATAAGATCTACAGCAGGAAAAGAACAGCGTTATGTGCTGAGGAGAATTCTTTGCTGGCAAGTTCCTCACACAGGGAGGGGGAGGGGAAGTGTGGCTGTGAAGCCAGAAATCACGTGGTGTTTGTCTTCCAGGCAGGTGGGGGCTAGTCTCACTGAGGGGTTTGCACAAAGACAAGGATGATCTGATTATGACATCTTTCTGTCACTCCCCGCGTGTAAGTGACAGCTGAAAGAGGGAAACTGCTCCATATAGCTAATGAATGATATTTAGACAGATAAATAGCTTGGTGAGAGGGAAAGGATGGGCTATGGGTTTATTTCCCCAGAGTACCCCTTTAACTTTCATGAATTTCATGAAACTTTTTTAATTTCATTTTCATGTTTTGCATGTCAATTTCTAGAAAATATACTAAAAGATTTGGATGTTCACTTTCAGTCATCCAAGGGATCAAAGTTTATGAAGTCAATAAATAACAAGGTTAATAGAAGAACTGAGTTACTTATCTCATGTCTGTAAGACAGTAGCTTCAATTAGTTTTATGATGTGTTTTCTTTTAACTTTTCTTAGTTTTTAGATGTAAAAGCAGCAAAACGTATTATCAAAAAATTATGTTGTCATGTAATTTAAAAGTACAAAATAGGAAGTTAAATGAAGTAAGGTGACTGGAATTATAAGTAATGTGATGATGCCCCATCCATATATCAAACAGAAAAAAATTACATAAAATTGGAAGCAGTAAAGACTGCCTAAGGATAGGTTCACATCTGTGTTATAAGCTCCATTTGGAACCTCATCTTCAGAATCTGTTTGAATAATGTGCCAAAAAAAATGCACACTGAATTTTTTGTCCCATCAGAATTCTGCAAAATGATGCACACAACCTGAAAACCCACCAGTAGTCCCATTCATTTCAGTGACAACATTCGAGCCACTTTATGCTGTGGGGCTCAATATTGTAGTCCGCTGTGATTTTGAGTCCTGTTAAATTAGTGTAAACAGCTAAAGCTGCCCAAACTTAGTAACTAGGTGACTATGTTCAGGCCATTGAAATTAATGAGTCCTCTGCAGTATGTTACAGTCATATACGTTATAAATACTATGTCAACCTAGCCTAACCTTGCTGTGGACCAAACACTACTTCTGCATTTTGTCAGTTTAGGGTTCTGCTCCAGTGCTCAATGGCTTGGCAATAAGTTTCAGTACTACTGCCATCTTGATCATCTGCTAGTTTACCATGATGGACAAACTCTACCCCAAGGACTTATAGTACAGCAGAAAAGAATGACCAGCAAGGAAAAGTAAACAAGCATGTATCTGTAATGTAAGCGCTGTTTTTACTATGCATGTGGGAATGTTTTCTTTAGAAGACACTTGTTAGGGTCACACACTGCAGTCACAAAGTTTTACTTGGAAGCTGGACATTGATGTGATTTTGCCCTAGATGTTGCATTGCACTTGATTAAGAGAACCCCCAGAGAGAGGAAGACAGGGCGTATTCAGTCCTAGGTGATTGTGTGACGACAGATATATCAACCTATCACATGATCATACAACATAAGATTTACTGGACATAACTATGTTTTTTACCATATATGAGGTGAATTCTAAGTAAAGAAAAGCCCATATTTATTTGAAATGGTTAACAGTTCTATAGATCTGAAAACACGTGAGAAAGGGGCTTTCCCATAAAGATTTGATCATGATTTAATACTGTAATAACCCCCAATGGTACAGTGAAATGTGGTAATTTATCGATAACATAATTCAAGTAATGAATTTGGTGTTGTATTTCACTGCAAACTATGCATGTCCAAATATATATCAAGCTAGTCACTATGAATCCCTCATCCAAAGAAAATATATTTTCTGTGGAAATTCATAATTCAGTCCTTGATTCATTTATTGATGTAGTATAACTAAACCATCCAAGTGACATTGTTTAACTTATACTGTATAACTAGTCTAAAAAGGGCTTTATAAGAGACCTTATGAGATTGCTTTGACATAGGCTAGTAAAATCATCACATTCTACACCATTGTATTTCTAGACCATCTTTACTGTTTTCTAGCTTTTTGCTATTATATGTTTTCACAACTTGCTTCTTCTCTTCTAAATTACTTATTTACTACACAAGGTATAATATAATGAGAAGTGCATAAAAACAGCTGCAGAGGAGAAAAAGAATTCCACACATCACTACTTTCTGTTATTGATATCACTCCTATAGCTAAAGACAGTAATACTGATAAACCACATTTCTGGGAAACTGATGTTTATAAAGGTTGTATGGGTAAACACATAAATGGCCTATCATAAGGATGTCAATGTTTAATTGGGGGGAGGGGGGATCCAACCTCTTGGACACAACTGATCAGCAGAATGAAAGTGCCATAGCTCACTCTGGATCTATGTCTGAATAAATATTTTAGGGTTACAGTCATCCACAGAGAGATATGTCTGTTTAAAACTGGAATTTTACTAGAGTAAGTTGCTAAAAAGGAAGTGCATAAATCTAAATTACTGAGTGGGGAATTGCCATTTTTTGTTAATTTTGATAATGATACATGCCTGTATGATTACCCTACTATAATCCTGGGGGTATCTGACTGTTAGGAGCCATTTTAGGACTAAGGAAAAGTGACAGCCAAGTTTTTTTTGTCCAGCGACCCACCAGTATCATTAAAGGGATTAATGGAGCACAGGGCCTGCCCAAGACCTTGTGCTGCATGGGTCCAAGAGTGAAATGCCTCCCCAAAACAAGTATTATGCCATTCACCACATTAGGTAGGCAGCAGTTCCCCCTCATTAGCTAGGCAGAAGGCTTCCCTAAATTAGGTAGGCAGCAGTTCTGCCACATTAAGTAGGCAGCAGTTCCCCCTCATTAGCTTGGCAGCAGTATCCCCACATTAGGTAGGCAGCGGTTTTTCCCACATTAGGTAGGCAGAAGTTTCCCCACATTAGATAGGCAAAAATCTTCCCCACATTCAGTAGGCAGCAGTTCCCCCACATTAGGTAGACAGCAGTTTCCCACATTAGGTAAACAGCAGGCCCAACCAAGCCCCCCCCCCACCCCTGGTAAACTTACCTCCTGCTGGTCCTCTTCCCTGTTGACTCCTGCAGCTCCCTCAGTGTGGCCTCCTCTTCCTCTGCACTCCGGCGTCTGATGACATCACTCTGTGCCGGAGAGCAGATGAAAAGTTTAGCCTCTTCTGTCTGCTGGCTTAATTCCCATGGGCACAAGAGTGATTGATGGGATGAGAAGCCAATGGCTCTTTACCCATCAAACTTCCCACTGAGTGCCACATTTAACTGTAGGCGCTTCATAAGAAGGCATGTACAGTTAAATGCTGGACATGTGGGGGCTGTTCCGGGACAGCGGAACATCACGCCAAAAGGAGAGTTGGGAGCTATGTTATAAATCTTCTCAGGGCACAACTATGTTCTTTGGATACCAATTTAAAGTCAGATTTTTGCAAAAAGTTTACAGGAGATTTTTTTGTATTTTGACAGTTTTTACCCCAAATCTGCTATTTTTTTAAGGGCCATTGAAATGAAGGCCAGTTTTTAGCCTTATTTGTGCACTGATTGCTGCTTTTTCCACTGACTACAATGGAGCACATTAATATAAAAAAAAGTATTTATTTTATTTTACTTTGTGTGAGCATAATCTGAGTCTCTTTTAATCCTGTGACCTTTCTCTGATCTGACCACTAACTCACACTCATTACAACTGTCCTATACACCTTCATATACAGTATATACAGCAGCACTTTCTACAGATATTGCAGGAATAACGTATGTGTCTCCAATGTAGCTCACCCAAGGAAAACTTTTTTCTTAACAATAACATCACTTTTCAGGGCTGATAGAATATGCATTGATGCATTGAAGCTTTTTATGTTCAGTTTAATGGAGTTGGGGATTGGTTGGAGGATAGCATGGGACGCCCCTGCTTCTAGGTGTGGTATTTGGCTCCTTAGTGTTAGAGAGAGATAACGGAGATCCGATTCCTACTCCTGCTTTTGTGAATGCTTTTTTACATATATGACACCTTGAGAAAATATCAAACTGACCATTCAATAATCTATCTCTGACAAGCCAGAGCCAGATCTAAATGGTTTAGGAAATCTCAGTTTGGATGAGCTTAGCAATTTTGCAGAGAACTGTTCACTCAGACATCTTCAACCTTCAGCAATGCAAATTAAACGGCATCTTAATTTAGTTCTGAACTAGGAATTTCTAAATATTCAAGTCATATTCTCCTGTATTGCATCTACTTTTAGCTTAGTTTACCTTTTCGGCTTATAACCAAAAAGACTCAATGTTGCATATTGTGTTTACCGATATGTGCTGTGGCCACCTATATAGAATAACCAAAGCTTGGTTGATGGGTATGCAGGAGCAACAGAGCTAAATGTGTAACTAAACCTAACCACAACAAATGTACACTGCTCAAAAAAATATAGGGAACACATGTAAATCCAAGTCAATCACGCTTCTGGGAAATCACACTGTCCACTCAGGAAGCAACACTGATTAACAATCAATTTCACATGCTGTTATGCAAATTGGGCAGACAACAGGTGGAAATTATAGGCACTTAGCAACCCCCCAATAAAGAAGTGGTTCTGCAGGTAGTGACCACAGACCACTTCTCAGTTCCTATGCTTCCTGGCTGATCTTTTGGTGACTTTTGAATGCTGGCGGTGCTTTCACTCTAGTGGTAGCATGAGACGGAGTCTACAACCCACACAAGTGGCTCAGGTAGTACAGCACATCCAGGATGGCACATCAATGCGAGCTGTGGCAAGAAGATTTGATGTGTCTGTCAGCTTAGTGTCCAGAGCATGGAGACGCTACCAGGAGACAGGCCAGTACATCAAGAGATGTGGAGGAGGCCGTAGGAGGGCAACAACCCAGCAACAGGACTGCAACCTCCGCCTTTGTGCAAGGAGGAGCAGGAGGAGTACTGCCAGAGCCTTGCAAAATTACATCCAGCATGTGTCCACTCAAACGGTCAGAAACAGACTCCATGAGGGTGGTATGAGGGCCTGACGTCCACAGGTGGAGGTTTTGCTTACATCCCAATACCGTACAAGATGTTTGTCATTTGCCAGAGAACACAAAGATTGGCAAATTCGCCACTGGCACCCTGTCGCTCTTCACAGATGAAAGCAGGTTCACACTGAGCACATGTGACAGGCGTGACAGAGTCTAGAGATGCCGTGGAGAATGTTCTGCTGCCTGCAGCATCCTCCAGCATGACCGGTTTGGCGGTGGGTCAGTAATGGTGTGGGGTGGCATTTCTTTGGGGGGGCCGCACAGCCCTCCATGTGCTTGCCAGAGGTAACCTGACTGCCATTAGGTACTGAGATGAGATCCTCAGACCCCTTGTGAGACCATATACTGGTGCAGTTGGCCCTGGGTTCCTCCTAATGCAAGACAATGCTAGACCTCATGTGGCTGGAGTGTGTCAGCAGTTCCTGCAAGAGGAAAGCATTGATGCTATGGAATGGCCCGCTCGTTCCCCAGACCTGAATCCGATTGAGCACATCTGGGACATCCTGTCTCACTTCATCCACCAACGCCACGTTGCACCACAGACTGTCCAGGAGTTGGCCGATGCTTTAGTCACCTCATCAGGAGCATGCCCAGGCTTGTAGGGAGGTCATACGGGCACGTGGAGACCACACACTACTGAGCCTCATTTTGACTTGTTTTAACTACTTATGGACCAATACCATTTTCACCTTAAGAAGCAGATTATTTTTTGCACATCTGACCATTGTCACTTTAACCCCTTAAGGATGCAGGGTTTTTCCGTTTTTGCATTTTCATTTTTTCCTCATCACCTTCTAAAAATCATAACGCTTTCAATTTTGCACATAAAATTCCATATGATGGCTTATTTTTTGCGCCACCAATTCTACTTTGCATTGACATTAGTCATTTTACCCAAAAATCCACAACGAAACGGAAACGAAATTCATTGTGCGACAAAATTGAAGAAAAAATTAAATTTTGTAACTTTTGGGGCTTCCGTTTCTACGCAGTGCATTTTTCGGTAAAAATAATACTTTATCTTTGTTCTGTAGGTCCATATGGTTAAAATGATACCCTACTAATATAGGTTGGATATTGTCGTACTTGGGAAAAAAATCATAATTGCATGCAGGAAAATTTATATGTAAAAAATTCTCATCTTCTAACCTCTATAACTTTTTTATTTTTCCACGTACGGGCCGGTATCAGAACAAATTTTTTGCGCCTTGTTCTGGAGTTTTTAATGGTACCATTGTTTTATTGATCAGACTTTTTGATCGCTTTTTATTAATTTTTCCATGATATAAAAAGTGACCAAAAATACGCTATTTTGGACTTTGGAATTTTTTGTCCGTACGCCATTGACCATGCGATTTAAGTAATGATATATTATTATAGTTCAGACATTTCCGCAGGTGGCGATACCACATATGTTTATTTTTATTTTTATTTACACAGTTTTTTTTGTTTATGGGGTTAAATGACCTTTGTTAACTTTTTTTTTCACTTTTTTTTTTGCAGTGCTATAGCTCCCATAGGGAGCTCAAGCACTGCACACACTGATCTCTTATGCTGATCCCTGCAAAGCCATAGTTTTGCATGGATCAGCAAGATATGGGCTCGACTGCTCATGCCTGTAGCTCAGGCTTGGAGCAATTAAACCCAGATCGGACCCGGCGGAGACAGGTAAGGGGACCTCCGCTCGCATCCTAGCTGATTGGGACATCGCAATTTTATCGCGATGTCCCGATCAGCCCGACTGACCCCGTTTTAAACACCGGGCATAGGGCGTACAGGTACGCCCTATGTCCTTAACAGGTTAAGCATTAATAACTCTGGGATGCTTTTACTTATGAGTTCGATTCCTAGATTATTTTTTCGTAACATATTCTACTTTAACATAGTGGTAAATTTTTGTCAATACTTGGCTCATTTCTTGGTGAAAAATTCCAAAATTTCATGAAAAAATTTAGCATTTTTCTCATTTTGAAGCTCTCTGCTTGTAAGGAAAAAAAGACATTCCAAATAAATTTCATGACATGTTGACATGTTTTTTTTTTTTTTTTTTACTATTGGAAGACATCAGAGGGCTTCAAAGTTCAGCAGCAATTTTCAAATGTTTCACAAAATTTTTAAAATTGGAATTTTTCAGGGACCAGTTCAGTTTTGAAGAACCGTATTTATCGCCCTATAGGACGCACCGGCGTATAAGACGCACCCAATTTATAGGTGCAAAATCTAAAAAAATAAAGATTTTGAACCCAATAGTGGTCTTCAACCTGCGGACCTCCAGATGTTGCAAAACTACAACTCCCAGCATGCCCGGACCCGTCACCGCTGCCCTTGATGTCGCTCCATCGCTGTCGCCGTGTCCTCGTCGCTCCGGAACGTCTCTGCTGCTGGCCGGGTATCCTCGCTCTCCGTCGCCGCCATCACGTCGTTACGCACGCCGATGCACGTAGGCAATGACCTGATGACAAGGAAGGAGAGCGCCGGCCATACAGGGGATCCCTGAACGGAGAAGACACAGAGGAGGCAGGTAAGGTCCCTCCGGGTGTCCTGTAAGCACTAACCCGGCTATTCAGTCGGGCTGTTCGGGACCAACGCGGTGAAATCACGACGGTCCAGAACAGCCCGACTGAACAGCCGGGTTAGTGTCACTTTCCCTTCAGACGCGGCAGTCAGCTTTGATCGCCGCATCTGAAGGGTTAATACAGGGCATCACCGCGATCGGTGATGTCCTGTATTAGCCGCGGATCCTGGCCGTTGATGGCCGCAGGGACCACCGCGATAGGGGTGTATTCGCCGTATAAGACGCACCGACTTTTTCCCCTCAGTTTTGGGGAAGAAAAAGTGCGTCTTATACGGCGAAAAATACGGTAAATTTGAAGGGCCTTCATATTAGAAATACCATATAAATCACCCCATTATAGAAACTGCACCCCTCAAAGTATTCAAAATGACATTCAGAAAGTTTGTTAACCCTTTAGGTGTTTCACAGGAATAGCAGCAAAGTGAAGGAGAAAATTCTAAATCTTCATTTTTTACACTCGAAAAATAAAATTTTTCATTTTCACGGACCGCTGTTCCAAAAATCTGTCAGACACCTGTGGGGAGTAAAAGTTCCGTTATTCTGGCACTATGGGGGCTTTGTAAACACATGTGTCCTTCAATTCCGGGCAAATTTTCTCTCCAAAAGCCCAATGGTGCTCCTTCTCTTCTGAGCATTGTAGTTCGCCAGCAGAGCACTTTACATCCACTTATAGGGTATGGACTTACTCAGAAGAAATGGGGTTACAAATTTTGGGTGGCTTTTTTCCTATTTTCCCTTGTGAAAATGAAAAATTTAGGGTACCACCAGCATTTTAGTTAAAACATTTTTTTTTCATTTTCCCGTTCAAATTTCGCGAAAATTTGTCAAACAACTGTTGGGTGTTAAGGCTCACTATACCCCTTGTTACATTCCGAGAGGGGTGTAGTTTCCAAAATGGGGTCACATGTGGGTATTTTTTTTTTTTGCGTTTATGTCAGAACCACTGTGCAAATCACCAATTTAGGCCTCAAATGTACATAGTGCACTCTCACTCCTGAGCCTTGTTGTGCATCCGCAAAGCATTTAACGCCAACATATGGGGTATTTCTGTACTCAGGAGAAATTGCGTTACAAATTTTGGAGGTCTTTTTTTCCTTTTACCTCTTGTGAAAATAAAAAGTATGGGGCAACACCATCATGTTAGTGTAAAAATTTTTATTTTTTTACACTAACAGGCTGGTGTAGACCCCAAATTTTCCTTTTCATAAGTGGTAAAAGGAGAAAAATCCCCCCAAAATGTTTAGTGCAATTGCTCCTGAGTACGTAAATACCCAATATGTGGCCCTAAACTGTTTCCTTGAAATACAACAGGTCTCTGAAGTGAGAGAGCACCATGCACATTTGAGGACCATATTAAGGTTTGCATATCGGTAGACATAGGGGTATTCCACGCCTGTGATTCCCAAACAGGGTGCCTCCAGCTGTTGCTAAACTCCCAGCATGCCTGGACAGTCAGTGGGTGTCTGGAAATGCTGGGAGTTGTTGTTTTGCAACAGCTGGAGGCTCCATTTGGAAACACTGCTGTACGATACATTTTTCATTTTTATTGGGGGGGGGAGGGACAGTCTAAGGGGGTGTATATGTAGTATTTTAGCCTTTATTTTGTGTTAGTGTAGTGTAATGTAGTGTTTTTAGGGTACATTCACACAGGCGGGGGTTCACATTGAGTTTCCCACTAGGAGTTTTTTTTGCCGCAGCTCAAACTTCAAGCAGGAAACTCACTGTAAACCCGCCCGTGTGAATGTACCCTGACAGACCGTGCATGCTGGGAGTTGTACTTTTGCAACAGCTGGAGGCACATTGGTTGGAAAACCTTCAGTTAGGTTAGGTTCAGCATATACTGATTGCCGAAGGGCATGCTGGGAGTTGTAGTTATGCAACAGCTTAGAGACCACCGCACAATGATCTCCAAACTGTGGCCCTCCTGATGTGGCAAAACTACAAATCCCAGCATGCCCAGACAGCAAACTGCTGTGTGGGCATGCTGGGAGTTGTAGTTTTGCAAGATCTAGAGGGCCACAGTTTAGAGATCACTGCACAGTGATCTCCAAACTGTAGCCCTCCAGCTGTTGCAAAACTGCAAATCCCAGCATGCCAAAACAGCAAACAGCTATCTGGGCATGCTGGGAGTTGTAGTTTTGCAACATCTGGAGGGCTACAGTTTAGAGACCACTGTATAGTGGTCTCCAAACTGTAGCACTCCAGATGTTGAACGTGATTGACGTGGTCTAAGGTGATACAAAGTACTCAACTCCAAGTGCAGTTGTGCACCTACGTTGGCGTGGAGAACCTGCACCTATGGATCACAATGTGGTTTCACTGCTGTGGTTAATGTAAACAATGACATTAGCTAACCCTCGAAACTGATGTAAAATTGAGACATTAGGTAGTATATTCTTATATGAAGGACACACTTGAGCCCGTACACCACGCCAAGGTTTCTCAAATGGTGCGGGACCTATCAACTAACCTACCTGGCCAGATAAATAAAACCAGGAACCAAATTACGGCAGCCTTAGGTCCGACTTGCAGATTGCTCCTCAGTTACCTCCAGTGTGGGCTAAGCACACATACAATGGGAGGGAGGAGAAAAGCTACAAGCCCAACCCTGGTTGGTTCATTTATAGCAGGCCTCACAGGTGAAACCCTAATGCTACCCAGCAAGATAAAAGGGTGCATTAGTATAAGCCCTAAGCAAAGACATGTTGGCTTATAAATGCATAAACATGGTTATAGCAGGAAACTCTCAACTCCAAGTGCAGTTGTGCACCATCGCTGTTGCTAGGCAACAACTCACCAGATTCCGTTGGATTGCCGCACCAGGGAGCCACACCAGGGAGCCACATCGCCGTCCTCTGCCACCTGCCTCCGATGGTAAGTGACCTCCAGCGCCAGTCACATCACGGTTCCCCTGCTCTGCCCGGACTACAGTGGGTGGGCATAGCGGGGGAACCGAACTTTAACCCCCCCACCCCGATCTGCGATTGGTTGGTCACTTTTGACTGACCAATAGCAGGGACAGGAGGGGTGGCACCCTCCTATCCCTTCAAGACAACCCCGATCCCCCTTATTTTCAGGTCACTGTGGTCACTAGAGACCCGTGTGACCCGGAATCACCGCGGATTGCCGTTCTGAATTGATCGGCAACATCAATAGGCCCCCCTAGGGGTTTGCACAGGGTGCCTTCTGAATGATTTCAGCAGGCATCCCGGTCCGGTCCCCACTGCTCACTGGTACGCCCGTGGTCCTTAAGTACCAGGGAGCCAGGGCGAACCTGTACGCCCTTGGTCCCTAAGTGGTTAAGGACATTACATCAAAGTTGGATCAGCCTGTAGCGTGGTTTTCCACTTTGATTTTGAGTGTGACTCCATATCCAGACCTCCAGGGGTTGATAAATTTGATTTCCATTGATAATTTTTGTGTGATTTTGTTGTCAGCACATTCAGCTATGTAAAGACAAAAGTATTTCTTATGATTAGTTCATTCATTCAGATCTAGGATGTGTTATCTTTGTGCTCCCATTATTTTTTAGAGCAGTGTATTATCTTTATATTGAGGACCATTTTGGGTTCAAGCACAATGTGGTGGTATAAGATAGTACACTGTTTTAATGAAAATAGAAATAGAAGTATTTTGCCAAGACATTACCCAGTCTTCGATACTGTTTAAAAATAAACATAAGAAATTCTAAAAATATTCATATTATTCCAATTAATTTTATTTGTATCCTGCCTTATTATGCTTGGCTTATACCATGGGGAACATGATCCTAGACTAGCATTGCATGTTTCAGTTTTTGTATTGTTTTCATTGTGAATAATTCCTCAGTTTTTACAACATTTTCACTTAATCCACATTATCCCATGTAGCAGCTAGAATGACATGGAGCAAAATAAAAATAATGTTTAGTACATTGATACCGTAAATGAACTGGACTAAAGCAAACAGCAATGTTATTTCTTTCTATCTACAGATATCTGTTGATTTATGTGGAAACATGAATCATACATTTGCAGTGACAAGATTTACAGCATAGAGAACAGGCCAGTGTTTTCTTTGTGCATTTACAGACTTTGCTATTTTACAGCAGAAATCTGATACTTTTCTAAGTTCTAATTTACCTGATTAAACATTTGAGAACTCACTTCCTTGTGAAGCCTTGTAAAGTTAGCCCAGGATCAAGAGACATGAGCTTTTCTTATAAAGTACATTTTATATGTTATTAATTTTTATTAGATTTGTATCACAAATTTGTGCTTCAACAATGCAAGGTTCATAGTAATTGCAAATAATCATGACAAAAGCATTATCAGTTATCCAAATAGGCAACAGGTTAGCATAATACATCTACATTTCCAAGGACTATAACTCCTACTTACTAAGGAGGAAGCATTGGAAGCATGCTTCATAGACGGTGAGTTCTGGCTGCTGTCAGGGGCCAACACTCGCTGTCAGTGACCGATGTCAGGGATAAAGCTGATGTCCTACATTTAACTCTTAAATGCTGCAATAGCAGTCACAGCATTTAAAAGTAGGTGAAGACTTCCAAGGAACAGTGGGTTACCGCGGTACTGACCAGGGATAGGCACGTCAGGTCAGTGGAAAAGAAGGATTTATTTAAAACAATACAACGCGTTTCACCGCGCTTGCACAGTTTCATCAGGCATGCCTGATGAAGCCACGCAAGCGCAGTGAAACGCGTTAAATTGTTTTAAATAAATCCTTCTTTTTCACTCACCTTATGTGCCCATCCCTGGTCAGCGCCGCGGTAACCCACCGTTCTTTGGAAGTCTTCACCTACTACTGCTCATTTGGTTGGGAGGCTGCAGACTGGGCCTTACACTCACCCACGCTGACCATTGTTGTGTGTGAGCTCACACAACCGCCTGTGGTAAGGGTTACTCCAAATTATCCTTTACTCTCACCCAGGCGGTTTTAAGCTATGGAGCGCTCTCTTTTTTTAACAGTATTTAAAAGGCTGAATGACAGGTGCCACTTCTGTCTAGTGTAAGACTAGAACAAAAGCAAATTGATAGTAGGATGCCGGTCAGTTACTGTGGCAGTCAGAAGCCTTTACTAGGCCTCTGTGACTGGCAGAGTAGACCAGCAGATACAGCCTGTTTCAAGCAGGCTGTACTAGCCAAGCACCAATCTAACTCATCAATGCTGTGTAACAGCAAAGCATTGATCGGCATAAGCAGTCTATTAGTATATTGTTTTATTTATTTTTTGTTTTGTTTTTTATAAATATCCCCTTAAGAGACTTAAAAAGTGTAAAAAAAATTATAGTGTAAAAAAAAAATTATAAAATATTTTTTTAAATATTAAAAAGTACCTCCCCTGATGGAAATTACCTCCCCTTTCCCATTTTGTGAATAGAAAAAAAATGTATAAACATGTTTGGTATCACAGTGTGCAGAAAAGTCCTTACTATCATAATAAAATGTTATTGATACCACACGGTGAACAGGGATAATGAAAAATTTAAAAACCTTAAATGCCAGAATTGCTGATTTTTGACACATCATGAGGTCAGAAATGGGTGATTTTGAGCATTTTTTTTAAATAGTAGTAAAATAAAACAAAAGCTATATAAGTCAGGTATTATTGTAATTGTATTGACTCATAGAAAAAAATACCCCCCCCCCCCTTTTCATTTACATTTTATTGTCCAAAAAACATCCTTAATAGATCTTTAAATGAGTAACGTCTTTTTTTCTGTAAAGGGCACTATGTAAAAAAAATTAAAAAAAAATAAGAATTTGCAATATCTTTTCAGTTTCATCTCACAAATATTTTTTTCAGCCTGCATGGCAAAATGAAAGATGTCATTACAAAGTGCAATCGGACTTGCAAAGAAAATTAGCCGCCTCAATATGGGACTGAATGACTCTGCGAATGAAAAAAAATAAAAGAGTAATGGCTATTAAAAAGCAGGGATGACGAAACAACAGAGCAAATATCTCCAAAATTGGCCTGGTTTTTAAGGGGCTAGACACTAGAACTTAGTGGGGTTATCCACCATAACGTGATTTCTGTATGTATCTGCCAGACAGTAATGGACATGCTTAGGAAGGATTCGTACTTATCCTGGCTATGTTGTGAGATTACTATAATGCTGAGGCTATCTTTTTGTAAACTTGCTATTTCCTGTTGGAGTTCATTCCCTCAAACTACAATTCCCATAGTTCCTTGTTTGTAAGTGTAAGGCCACTTTTCATTAAAATACACCCTTGATCCTTTCCATGCAATAGAGCAGTTTTCTGACCAGGGTGCCTCCAGCTGTTGCACAATTACAATTCATGCAGAATGATCTTCCTCCCACCCAGCGGTTGTTCCACCCATTGAAGCGAAGACAGGCTCACTTTGAACACCTGACTAGTGATGTAATGTCTTGGGTCACAGTGCAACCTGGGAAAACCTGAAACAACACTCATTTTGTATGCAATAAAAAAAATAAACCTTGGGGCAAAAATCACATAAGAATTACGAGACCACCATGAAACATAGGCATGGACAATATGTTATGAACTTTACAGCCCCTGTAGAATAGTCAAATAAAAAAAAAAAAAAAAAATTCTGGAACACCCCTTTAATCATGTGTGATTGATGGAATACTTTTTTTTTTTATTGGACATGTTGGGGTGGTGAATGCCTCTATTTGGTTATGCACTCCCGCCTAAGTCTGTTTTTATGTAGAGAAGAGAAAAGCTGCTTTCTAACTATCTTGAGTCTATACAGTGTAGAGACCTCCTGTTTGCGGTTGCCTTGTTGTGTCAAGTGGGCTTACTCAATGTGATATTACTCAATGTGTGGCAAGTGGGCTTACTCAATGTGATATTACTCAATGTGTGGCAAGTGGGGTTACTCAATGTGATATTACTCAATGTGATATTACTCAATGTGTGGCAAGTGGGGTTACTCAATGTGATATTACTCAATGTGTGGCAAGTGGGGTTACTCAATGTGATATTACTCAATGTGTGGCAAGTGGGGTTACTCAATGTGATATTACTCAATGTGATATTACTCAATGTGTGGCAAGTGAGCTTAATCAATATTTATACGTATAGTAAATATACTATTCCAACTAATTCATATATCCATTTTACTGTTTTGCATTGTCATTTATTTCAAGTGCTATTTTTGTTTTTATGAATGGAATACACAAAATACACCAGTGACCAGTTCTTCTCAGAAGGTGGGGGCCGGAGAGTGGGCCCTGTTCTGGAGATCTTTGGGGGGTCCCAGCAGTTGGACCCCCATGATCAGACACTTATGCCCTTTTCCTACGGATAGGGGATATTCTTGTCCTCAAGTAGTCCTGGTCTTCTACCTGTAAACAAACAAACAAACAAAAAATGTAAAAACAACCACATCTTCTGTCAACTAAAGCAGAACATTTCTGGCTCTGGTAATGCTGTAGCTTTTAGCAATAGCTGCTCTGGCTTGCTGTCTAAGGCTGGAGAAAGACTCTGCGGGTTGTACACAGTGCGTCTGGCCCATGGAAACTATTAAAAGTAATATAAAGTCATTTTTAAATGTTTGCTCATCTATACTCCTAATGCTTTTCTTGTCCTTCATCCCACAGCAGTTTAGCAGGGTACCCTTTGGTAAGTATTTTTAGCCCAAATCAGAAATTGGATCTACACAGAGAAAAACTATAATGCAAAGATTTACACCTTTTTTTGTGTCTTGAACCCACTCCTGGTTTTGGCTACAAATACTGTGTGTGAAGCCAGCATTAGCATGCAGTTTGGAAAGCTGAGTGCAAGGAGTTCGGATGTAGTGAAATTGTCTTTTACTGTGTCTATACACTGCTCGGGGGAGGGCTTGTATCCCTTCATTCTAGCGATCAGTGGGGGTTTCAGTATCAAGACCCCATCGATCACAACTTCTGATGTGTCTGACATGTCAGAGGTTATGTGAATGTTTAGGTACACTGTAAAGCTACCTTTTTGTTGTATGTCCACAAGGAGAATCAGTGTTCTAGTGAGACCTGTACAATGTTCAGTAGCTTGATGTACACTAAAATGAAAAAGTCCTAATCCCAATCTGTAGCTTTAAGACATACCGTAAATTTTACTAATGTCTACCATTTTTTCCCAGTCCTAAAGAATTGAGACAAACATTCTTCACGTTCACTTTGCCAGTGAGAATTTTCTAAGCAAAATACACTCATATAATTTGTGAAAACATTTAAACCTGGCAACGTAAAATAATGTATTATTATTACTTTTCCCAAGACACAACTTTGGAAATGACCGTTGAAGAACGTCTACAGGACTGCCTCAGCCCCAGTCCCCAGTGTGCATTTATCTGCATAGAATTATTACTCACAAAACACAGATGCAGTGACAGGCAGTGCTTAGAAATGTGTGGCACACAAAGTAAATCAGCTCATTCCTAAAAAGGTGATGATAGGTACAGGTCAGAGGTCCTGGCTTAACAAGAGCTAAATCCAGTCCTTACCAATTTTCATGCCACATAGCAACGTAGATGACTTCATTCCATTATTTTCATTGGAAAGCAGTATTAAATCATTGAAACATTCAAGCTTCAATAGTTTGCCTGAACAAATCTGCTGCATGTATAACATATTATTAAGCTCCATGTTTTGTGATTTTAATTACATAAAAATTTGTAAAAAGTAGCATCCAATATGACAATCGGCTGTTGTAAGAGGGAAGTCACATGGGTTGTAAATACGGCGCAGGGCAAGTGGATTTTAACAAACCTCATATGCTGCAAACATTTTCTGTGCAGAAAATAACCTGCACATGTATTTCTGTTCCATGGGTTTTTTGTAGACTCCATTGACCTCTGCAAGTTATGTATTTTTTTTTTTTTTTTTTTTTTACTTCTTTAAAAACTGCACCAAATCAACAAGAAATTCCATGTGTATAAAGTGCATTTTTGTTTTCCAGATTTACTTGCGGATGGTTTGCTGGAAATGCTGTGTAATCCACCCATAGAATAGTTAAAGGGGTACTCCTGTGGAAAACTCTTTTTTTTTTTTATCAACTGGTGGCAGAAAGTTAAACAGATTTGTAAATGATTTCTATTAAAACATCTAAATCCTTCCAGTACTTTTTAGGGGCAATGTACTACAAAGGAAATACTTTACTTTTTAGATTTCTCTGATGTCATGACCACAGTGCTCTCTGCTGACCTCTGCTGTCCATTTTAGGAACTCTCAAGAGCAGGAGAAAATCCCCATAGCAAACATATGCTGCTCTGGACAGTTCCTAAAATGGACAGCAGAGGTCAGCAGAGAGCACTGTGGTCATGACATCAGATAAATCTAGAAAGTAAATAATTTCCTCTGCAGTATATAGCCCCTAAAAAGTACTGAAAGGATTAGGATTTTTTAAGAAAAGTAATTTACAAATCTGTTTAACTTTCTGCCACCAGTTGATTAAAAAAAAAGAAAAGTTTTCCACGGGAGTGCCCCTTTAAAAAAATAACATAACCTATTTTACTACAAGATCTGCACAAGAAATGTGAGGCTGACTCTTGGCTTTTATGGCAGATGTATACTTTGACTTTCTGTAGATTCACATGAGAATTTCCCCTATTTATTGAAGCTAATCTTCCCGAGCAAATCCACATTTTTTTTCCAATGTGGAATCTGTGGGATTTTTGACCATGTGGTCATTTTGCATACTATGTAAATAGGGTTGGGGAAACACCATTCGCAAGCATGACATGTGGAATATTATCTGATTTGTTTTGAACTTGGAGACCACACCACAGTGAAAATGAAAGGACTACACAACTTCCTGTCAGGGTAAATCATGCAAAAGCCTGCTAAAGCCACTACAATTTGTGATAACACTATATTAGTAAATTGTATATTTTGGGGTGATAGTAATGTAACCCCTTTTTGAACCGTGGAATTAAAATTTTTGGTTTACGTTTTGTTCCTCCTCACCATAATTTTTTTTTCCATTGACAAAGTTGTATTAAGGCAAGTTTTAATTTTTATTGGCACGCTTTATTTTATTATATAATGTTTTGAAATGCCCAAAAAAATCATAATTACTATTCCTTGCTTTGTGCCTGGTTTTCGATAATCCCTGGCCTCCGTTATATGCAAATGTGGAGCTTGGCGCACGGGGGGGGGGGGGGGGGGGGGGGGTTGGGGGTTTGGTGGTTTGGGGTTGAGGGTGTTCCCAAGTCCTTGGTGCACAAGTGATGTTCAGCCTTCATCTTCAATGTAACGCCTCCTCCCCTGTGCTGAGCTTCCTCTGCTGCAGAATGGAGCTCCCAGAACTTTGACACGATTCTAAATAAGAAATTTCTTCATTAGCAACACCCTTGCAATCATCCTGTATAATGTATAGATGCAAGCGGCTTTCTCCTGCGCTCACAATAGATAGAACGATTGCAGCGGGTGTCAGGAGTGAAACCTGCTGTGATCTGTCCTCAACTGCAGGTACTACTGCTCCCAACATGGAGCACACTCTGCTCCATGCTGGGAGCTGTAGTACCTGTATTAATAGACAAATCACAGCGAGTGTCACTTCTGAAACCTGATGCGATCGTCCTGTACTGTATAATGTATAGATGCGGGCGACCGGCTGCCCTTCTCTGGTCCCACTGTAGTATGAGTATATACCGTATATATACTTATTATTCATATTTCCCACAGAGAGCTGTGAGTTGCTGGAACCATCTGGCCAATCACAGCTCTCTACAGGGAAATATGAATAGGTGTATATAAATGGCAGTGCAGGGGACCATAGAAGAGCGGCCGGCCGCATCTGTACATTATACAGGAGGATCGCAATGGGTGTCATACGTGACAATCAAGATCTGTCAATTAGTACAGGTACTACAACTCCCATCATGGAACAGTGTGTTCCATGCTGGGAGTAGTAGTACCACCTAAAAAATGTTTTAAAAAAAAGTGAAACACACATACACTACATTTTTATTATTGTCGGCTACATTTTTAGTGCCCTGCCTGCCCACATAAATTGATCCCTGTTTAAAAATTAATTAAAATTTCGTTATAAGAAAGATAAATTTTGTTAAATAATATTTTTTCCATCACTATTGTATCTTTTTTTATTTTTATTTTTTAATGGTACCACATGAAATTTTATTAAAAAAGGTATCTCCATCACTTTTTTGGATCGCTAAAGTTCATATTTTCTCCATTATTGCCTCCTAAATGGACCGTTCTAATAACAGATGCAAACTGATGCAAATAGATGCCATATAGTGGCATCCATTTGCATCAGTTTTTTATCCGTTGGTATCAGCCGTCGGCAGACTCCCGCAGCTGGGACTACTACTACTCCCATCGTGGAACAGGCTTCTTCCCATAATGGGAGTAGTAGTTCCCTGGCTGCGGGAGTCTGCCGGCGGCTGGGGAGGCTACATTAGTGTTTGTTCTACTACCCCCATCATGGAACAGACACTGAGGGATTGATTGCACCGGGTCGATTGATCGCGGGGGCATGTTCCACTCCCCTGCAATGTACAATGTATTTTTACTTTCATTTTTAAATTCCGCGCCGGGAGCCCTGAATGGCCGGTGCTGAGGAACCATTCAGGGCTCTTGGCGGGGTTTTTAAACTTACAGTGTGCCTAATTACTGTATAATCACATTCCCCTTGCCTTTAGTATATAAATGTTATTCCCCCATGTGTATATGTATGATTCCCCCCCTGCCTGCTGCACGGTCATCTTCTAGCGCTGTCACAGCACACAGCAGGGACATGCAATTCCATTCCCTGCTGCTCATCTCCGTATCTGACAGAGAGGAGCAGTGGAGAATGGAGGGACCTGTTTACCCTGCACGCTGTTAAAGCACTCCATTCCCCACCGTGGGTACCTGACCTGTCCTCCTGTGCACAGTAATTAAGCACACTGTAAGTTTTAAAACACCGCCGTGAGCCAGCGGGGAATTTAAAAATGAAAGTAAAAATACACCGTACATCGCAGGGGAGTGGAGCATGCAGCCCGCTCCCCTGTTTAATAACTTCTGATCGCATGGGTGCGATCAATCCCTCTGCCCCTGTACTGCAGCCCCAATCATGGAACATAGTCTGTTCCATGATGGAGGTAGTAGTACAAACACTAATGTAGCCACCCCAGCCACAGGAAGACTCCCACAGCAGGGGGACTACTACTACCATCATGGAAACAAGTCTGTTCCATGATGGGAGTAGTAGTCTTGGCTGCGGGAGTCTGTAGGCAGAGGTGTTAAAATGGCCATAAAATAACGGTACTTGACGGATGTTATAAACGGCCCGTTATTTTGACAGAAGCTATTCAGCCTTTAGCGCCTGTTATTTCATCAGTTATTATACATCCGTTTTTTAATTACATAATACAGAAAACTGATGTTTAGTAATGAATGAATAATCTATAGTGTGAAAGAAGCCTGATAAAAATGTTGTGTGTGTGTGTTTTTCACTTTTTTAAGAACATGTTTTAGGTAGTACTACTGCTCCCAGCATGGAACACACTGTTCCATGATGGGAGTAGTAGTACCTGTACTAATTGACAGATCGCCCGTGTCACTTCTGACACCTGTTGCAATCCTCCTGTATAATGTATGCATGCGGCCGGCCACTCTTCTATGGTCCCCTGCACTGCCGTGTATATACACCTATCCCTATTTCCCACAGAGAGCTGTGATTGGCCAGATGGTCCCAGCCAATCACAACTCTCTGTGGGAAATATGATTAGGTGTATATATACGTCAGTGCAGGGGACATTAGAAGAGCGGACGTCCGCATCTATACATTATACAGGAGGATCACAACGGGTGTCTGGAGTGACACTCGCTGCGATCTGTCTATTAATGCAGGTACTACAGCTCCCAGCATGGAGCAGAGTGTGCTCCATGTTGGGAGCAGTATTACCTGCAGTTAAGGACAGATCACAGCGGGTGTCACTCCTGACACCCGCTGCAATCATCCTTCATCCCTGAGATGTGGAGCGGCTTTCTCCTGCTCTCTCATCTCTGCTCTGCACTCTGGTCGGCCACTTACCATTCATATTTCCCGCTGAGAGTGGGGATTGGCTGCCACCATCCGGCCAATCCCTACTCTTGGCGGAAAATATGAATGAGTGATGGGAATTTCTATTCACATCAATAGTTGGCTGGAGTATAGTGCAGAGATGCGAGCGCTGTATAGAGCCGCTCCGCATCTCTGCTATAATATGTACGATCGCATCAGGTGGTAGGAGTGACACCCGGGGCAATTTGTCTATTAGTACAGGAACTACTACTCCCATCATGGAACATTGTGTTCCATGCTGGGAGTAGTAGTACTACCTAAAAAATATAAAACAAAGATACACACACTACATGTTTATTATTGTCGGCTACATTTTTAGGTCTCTGGCCGCCCACATAAATTCATCCCTGTTTAAATATTAACATTAACATTTTTTTTCTAGTTTTCGTTCTAAATCATAGTTTTTTTTTATTTTCACTTTACTTTTTTAGCCCCATTTTTTATATTGATTGCTGAATTTTCTGGTCCCTGCTCGCTCCTGAAAATTGAAAGACAAAAAAATGTTAATGTCAATTTTTAAACAGGGATCAATTTATGTGGGCGGGCAGGGACCTAAAAATGTAGCCGACAATAATAAAAATGTAGAAAGGGCCATTTAAATGTAAGAATAATATATTTCTAATAATATATATATTTTTTATTAGTAATGTATTTTAATATTGCGTTTAATAAAGTGTGTGTGTGTGTTTCCCTTTTTTTTTTCTATATATTTAAAAAAATTTTAGGTAGTACTACTACTCCCAGCATGGAACAGACTGTTCCATGATGGGAGCTGTAGTACCTGTACTAATATACAGATCACAGCAGGTATCACTCCTGACACCCAATGCAATTGTCCTTTCTATTGCAGAGATGCAGCGGCTTTCTCCTGCATTCGCATCTCTACACTATACTCTGGTTGATCAGTGATGTGAATAGCATTCACATCCCTTATTTATATTTCTTGCAGAGAGCTGTGATTGGCCAGATGGTTCCAGCCACTCACAGCTCTCTGCGGGAAATATGAATAATAGGTATATATATGGCATATACTCATACTACAGTGGGACCAGAGAAGAGCGGCCAGCCGCCCGCATCTATACATTATACAGGACGATAGCATCGGGTGTCAAAAGTGACACTCACTGCGATCTGTCTATTAATGCAGGTACTACAGCTCCCAGCATGGAGCAGAGTGTGCTCCATGTTGGGAGCAGTATTACCTGCAGTTAAGGACAGATCACAGCGGGTGTCACTCCTGACACCCGCTGCAATCATCCTTCATCCCTGAGATGCGGAGCGGCTTTCTCCTGCTCTCTCATCTCTGCTCTGCACTCTGGTCGGCCACTTACCATTCATATTTCCTGCTGAGAGTGGGGATTGGCTGCCACCATCCGGCCAATCCCTACTCTTGGCGGAAAATATGAATGAGTGATGGGAATTTCTATTCACATCACTGGTTGGCTGGAGTATAGTGCAGAGATGCGAGCGCTGTATAGAGCCGCTCCACATCTCTGCTATAATATGGACGATCGCATCGGGTGTCAGGAGTGACACCCAGGGCAATCTGTCTATTAGTACAGGAACTACTACTCCCATCATGGAACATTGTGTTCCATGCTGGGAGTAGTAGTACTACCTAAAAAATATAAAACAAAGATACACACACTACATGTTTATTATTGTCGGCTACATTTTTAGGTCTCTGGCCGCCCACATAAATTCATCCCTGTTTAAATATTAACATTAACATTTTTTTTCTAGTTTTCGTTCTAAATCATAGTTTTTTTTATTTTCACTTTACTTTTTAAGCCCCATTTTTTATATTGATTGCTGAATTTTCTGGTCCCTTCTCGCTCCTGAAAATTGAAAGACAAAAAAATGTTAATGTCAATTTTTAAACAGGGATCAATTTATGTGGGCGGGCAGGGACCTAAAAATGTAGCCGACAATAATAAAAATGTAGAAAGGGCCATTTAAATGTAAGAATAATATATTTTTAATAATATATGTATTTTTTATTAGTAATGTATTTTAATATTGCGTTTAATAAAGTGTGTGTGTGTGTTTCCCTTTTTTTTTCTATATATTAAATTTTTTTTTAGGTAGTACTACTACTCCCAGCATGGAACAGACTGTTCCATGATGGGAGCTGTAGTACCTGTACTAATATACAGATCACAGCAGGTATCACTCCTGACACCCAATGCAATTGTCCTTTCTATTGCAGAGATGCAGTGGCTTTCTCCTGCACTCGCATCTCTACACTATAATCTGGTTGATCAGTGATGTGAATAGCATTCACATCCCTTATTCATATTTCTCGCAGAGAGCTGTGATTGGCCAGATGGTTCCAGCCACTCACAGCTCTCTGCGGGAAATATGAATAATAGGTTTATATATGGCATATACTCATACTACAGTGGGACCAGAGAAGAGCGGCCAGCCGCCCGCATCTATACATTATACAGGACGATCGCATCGGGTGTCAAAAGTGACACTCACTGCGATCTGTCTGTTAATGCAGGTACTACTGCTCCCAGCATGGAGCAGAGTGTGCTCCATGTTGGGAGCCGTAGTACCTGCAGTTAAGGACAGATCACAGCAGGAATCACTCCTGACACCCAATGCGATGTCCTATATAGATGCAAGAAAGCTGCCCGCATTTATACATTATACAGGACGATCACAACGGGTGTTAGGAGTGACACCCGGGGCATTCTGTCTATTAGCACAGGTACTACTACTCCCATCATGGAACATTCTGTTCCATGCTGGGAGTACTAGTACTACCTCAAGAATGTTTAAAAAAAAATATGGAAAAAAATGAACCAAACACACACTTTATTAAACACATTATTAAAATAAAATACTAATAAAAATTAGCCACAAATTTATTCTGATCGAATTGATTTTTTCAAAAATTTGCTCATCTCTACCAAATATGCGTCACTGTGCACCAGGGGTGAGGAACGGTAAGAAGGATTTTCATTAGTGTCACCCACAACACAAGCCGGTACCTACAGGTTCATGTACTTTTCATTTTTGTGTTTAAGTGTATGATCCTATTGCATATATTTTGATATTATTGATACAACATGCACTTTCTGCACACTGCACTTTATGTCATAAAGTTTTCATGCTATTTAGTTATCTAATTGTCATTGTTGAGTTGTGTGCTGCCCTGGATACATTTTGTATTTAAAACTCATAGCATTCACATCCCTTATTCATATTTCTCGCAGAGAGCTGTGATTGGCCAGATGGTTCCAGCCACTCACAGCTCTCTGCGGGAAATATGAATAATAGGTTTATATATGGCATATACTCATACTACAGTGGGACCAGAGAAGAGCGGCCAGCCGCCCGCATCTATACATTATCCAGGACGATCGCATCGGGTGTCAAAAGTGACACTCACTGCGATCTGTCTGTTAATGCAGGTACTACTGCTCCCAGCATGGAGCAGAGTGTGCTCCATGTTGGGAGCCGTAGTACCTGCAGTTAAGGACAGATCACAGCAGGAATCACTCCTGACACCCAATGCGATCGTCCTATATAGATGCAAGAAAGCTGCCCGCATTTATACATTATACAGGACGATCACAACGGGTGTCAGGAGTGACACCCGGGGCATTCTGTCTATTAGCACAGGTACTACTACTCCCATCATGGAACAGTCTGTTCCATGCTGGGAGTACTAGAACTACCTGAAGAATGTTAAAAAAAAAATATGGAAAAAAAATGACTCAAACACACACTTTATTAAACGCATTATTAAAATAAATTACTAATAAAAATTAGCCGCAAATTTATTCTGATCGAATAGATTTTTTCAAAAAATTCGCTCATCTCTACCAACTAAGCGTCACCAGGGGTGAGGAACGGTAAGAAGGATTTTCATTAGTGTCACCCACAACACAAGCCTGTACCTACAGGTTCATGTACTTTTCATTTTTGTGTTTAAGTGTATGATCCTATTGCATATATTTTGATATTATTGATACAACATGCACTTTATGCACACTGTACTTTATGTCATAAAGTTTTCATGCTATTTAGTTATCTAATTGTCATTGTTGAGTTGTGTGCTGCCTTGGATACATTTTGTATTTAAAACTCATATAATGTGTTCATTTTGATGCAGAGCTTCTGGTCATGTTGAGTTTTTTTATACATTTACTAAAGTGACTTCATCCATGTTTCTTTTTGGGTTATATGCTGGATTGGGAGTTCACATTATACTGTGCCTAATTATTATAAAGGGGCTACATTTGTTGTATTACCGATATATGTTGGATTTTTTCTACTCAATAATTATACAGGGACTATGTTTGGTGTATTATTGATCTATGCTGGCTTTTTTCTACTCAATAATTCAGTTTGGATAAATCATGTAAATTCTGTTAAGATTTAGAATACAAATGTAAGGTGGGAGCCACTGGTCAATAGATATGGACTTCAAAGCACAGGATCCCTGGGTTGGAGTCCCCAGAATAGTCTTAGATTGGTAATGGTGTCACAGATGTATGAATAGTAAGGATTAATAGCTGGAACAGAGCAGAATAAGATGGAGTTATAAAGAGAAGAATGCAGAAATGTAGTCTGGAGTGAGCCAATTTTAAATCCCAAAATCAAAACCACAAGTACCAGAATGGCTAAACAAGAGGGTAACAAGATCAAAACAAATCCCAAGTCAAAATGAATAAATCGGGATACAACCAACCAAGTACATCCTAGAAAGGAATGTCCAAACAAATCATGTGAATTCTATGTACGGCCCTGTTTGTTCTGAACTATGTGTGAAATATTTCTGTAGACACTGAATGAAAACAGAAATATTCCAAAAAATTGGCTGAACTATTTTTATAATGGATATTGTAACCATTTGAGAGTATTTTATGTAGAATTTTAAAGGGGTACTCCGGTGAAAACCTTTTTTCTTTTAAATCAACTGGTGGCAGAAAGTTAAACATATTTGTAAATTACTTCTTTTAAAAAATCTTAATCCTTCCAGTATTTATTAGCTGCTGAATGCTACAGAGGATATTCCTTTCTTTTTGGAACACTGATGACATCACGAGCACAGTTCTCTCTGCTGACATCTCTGTCCATTTTAGCAACCGTGCATAGCAGATGTATGCTAAGGGCAGCATGGTGGCTTAGTGGTTAGCACTGCTGCCTTGCAGTGCTGGGGACTTGGGTTCAAATCCCACTAAGGACAACAATACATAAAGTGTTATTAGTATAATGATAACATCAGCAGAGAGAACTGTGGTTGTGATGTCATCAGAGAGTGTTCCAAAAAGAAAAGAATTTCCTCTGTAGTATTCAGCAGCTAATAAGTACAGGAAGGATTAAGATTTTTTAATAGAAGGAATTTACAAATATAAGTAAGGCTGGGTTCACACTACGTTTTCTCCCATACGGGAGCGCATACGGCAGGAGGGAGCTAAAAGCTCGCGCTCCCGTATGTAACCGTATGCGCTCCCGTATGTCATTCATTTCAATGAGCCGACCGGAGTGAAACGTTCGGTCCGGTCGGCTCATTTTTGCGCCGTATGCGCTTTTACAACCGGACCTAAAACCGTGGTCAACCACGGTTTTAGGTCCGGTTGTAAAAGCGCATACGGCGCAAAAATGAGCCGACCGGACCGAACGTTTCACTCCGGTCGGCTCATTGAAATGAATGACATACGGGAGCGCATACGGTTACATACGGGAGCGCGAGCTTTTAGCTCCCTCCTGCCGTATGCGCTCCCGTATGGGAGAAAACGTAGTGTGAACCCAGCCTAACAAAGGAAAAGGTAGTGGCACCGGTACCTTAAACCTCCTGAAACCATGAGATGGAAATGGCGTCCCGCAGATCTGGAAACCCAACCCTGGCAGCGGAGGTGCTAGCACAGTGAAAACAACAATCACCGAATTGTAATAAACAAAGGACAAAGGTGCCCTGCACTCACCGCTATAATCCAGGTACTCCTGCTCCCATCTCAGGTCACGGCTCGGACAGTGGAGCGCTCAGAGGCGACTGCCAGCGGTTTCACGCATAGGAATGCACTTCATCCGGCCTCGTTCAAACGAGGTCAGATGAAGCGCATTCCTATGCATGAAACCGCCGTGTCCGAGCCGTGACCTGAGATGGGAGCAGGAGTACCTGGATTATAGCGGTGAGTGCAGGGCACCTTTGTCCTTTGTTTATTACTATTCGGTAATTTACAAATATGTTTAACTTTCTGCCACCAGTTGATTTAAAAGAAAAAAGGTTTTCACCGGAGTACCCCTTTAAGTAGGTAAGGTGTCATGGCAAATACTTCGGTCCAGGCAAACACAATTTTTAGTGTAAATGTTTTTAGTGTAAATGTATGTTACGAATGATTATGGTTTGCTATGTTTGGTAATGACATGTTAAATGCCTTGTATTTGTGTCTGTGTGTTCTCAAAAACATAAGACTTTGAATGTAGTAGATAGGAGGTCATTCAGGACAAATGTGTCTAGACACTAGAAGCTCTCCACATTAACAACTAGTGTACTTTTAACAATTGTCCCATTATGACCAGTTAGTTTTAGTTTTTAATAAATCTCATTAATCTTCTTATGTTCTTATGAAAGTGCGAGTGAGCACCTAGATTATGGGTAGACTAAGCCCTGTATGTTTGTAACAAATTGTGACACATATCACCCACTAATATGGTTATTAATCACATTCCTCGGACTTGTCATAATATTGATTACAATGGCATGTTCAGCATCATCAGGTTAACTTAATTGCTCTACAGCCACTTGACTTTATCCACAAACTACAGCAACCCCCATTAACTCCTACTCCTGTTATGATAACATCCATCAAAATACATAAAAAGCATAGCCTACCTGTCTCTGCCTTCCCATAAACTCTGAGGAATTTCTGCTTATTCACCCTTTACGATATAATTAATATGATAGATCAAAGTAAGGGATTATGATGTTAAGGTGCAGTGCTACAAAGACATTGGCGTAATGAATACAGGTCTCAGCCCAGCTCTCTATCTGACTGCTGTTCATAGTCAATAAATGATGTGTGAGTGTAGTAAGCAACTTGCATGAAGGGAGTGCTCTTGGCAAATACACCCCATTCAAATACTGGCATTGTAGAATGGTTTTCTTGGTATATTTTCTAACTTAATCACAGATATCATTGCTGGGATACAGATTTGCTTCTGAAGGGCAAATGTATGTAAATGTATTTTACATGTATTGTATTTATTATGGAAGTATTTTCCAAACCACCAACTTTCAACACTGTATTATATGTGTAAGGCCCCTTTCACATTGCCGTTGCTCCTCGTCAAAGTCTCTTTTTTTTTCTTTTACTTTAACGGCTGTTCTTGTGACGGGGAGTAATGGGCAACAACGAGTCCCGGCTGCTTCCATTTGCTATTATGGGGGTCGCGGGGTGCAATTTTTTTTTTTTACAGGAATAGTGGGAGAAAAAGACGGCACAAGCAGTAATTTTTCTACCGCTATTTCCCCAGGCTCCCCGACGGCCATCACACTGCCGTGTGCTAAAGGTAGTGTGAAAGAAGCCTAAGACCTCAAGGATGTAGACCCTTCATGGATGAACCAATAGGGGGTGCAAAGGTAACAGTTGAATAAGGGCCCTGGTGCTAAGTTAGCCAAAGCCCATAAATGGCTTCAGTATCACAGCACTTTATTTTTTAAACATTCTCTCTCAACCTCCACCTCCATCTTCCCCCTACCTGTGCATGACCATCTCACATCATTATTGGATTGGAATTATGATGTTATAAATGAAACCTCTTTGATTGGCTCCTGAACCATTTTACAATCTCGTTACATGTGTCATTTTCCCACCAGAATTTTTCAGAATTTTAAATTGGGCCAAACATTTTTCATTTTGGCACAAAATAAAAAAGGCTGTGTGAAACTGGAAAAAGCAACATACAGGGGCCTTAGCAAAAACTGCAGATAATGCATTTTTCTTTAAAAGGTCACATAGTAGGTAAGTAGGTGAATGTGTACACTGCTAATTTTAGAATATCAATATGAAAAGTCTTTATGGCACCACAGAACTTGGGACTCCTCTCCTGTCGGTGGCGGTTTTTAGTGGTCTTAGTTGTACTAACAAGGGTCTGCTGTCCAACAGAAGAGAGAGCCATGGCAATTTTAAATAGGCCTATAATATTCTTACCGAAACCATGAGAATTCTTAGGAAGTTGCTGCTGAAATGGTTTCATGGGCAGAGCATATTTAATAGATTAGAAAGATAGATAGACTATATGGACAAAAGTTTCAGGTTCCGATTCTTAATAATTGAATTCAGGGATTTTGTCCAGCGACCAATTCTGCCTGCCTTTACAAACATATGGGAAAGAATGGGTCATCCTAAAGAGCTCACTGAATTCCAGTGTGGTACTGTAATATGATACCTCTACCGCAACATGTCAGTTTGTAAAATTTCTTCCATACTAGATCTTTCATGATCAACTGCGGGGGGTATTATTGAAAAGTGGAAGCGTTTTGGAACCAAAGCAGAGCAGAGTGCTGAGGCGCATAGTTAACCAGCAAGTTACATGAAAGCTTTACATCTGACACGCTGATAACCAGGGTTTGGCAAATGCTAGGAGAACGTTACGTTCCTGACTGTATTGTGCCAACTTGGGGAAAGAGACATATTACTATAAGAATGGATAATACCATACTCTGGGGTCTGCTGGAAACATGGAAAAAACTTCTGGCAGATGTGGTGGTATATCAACAGTGACTGAATATAAACATGCTTGGGATAAACAAAAATCTATTTTATGATGAAAAAATGAAATAATATAAAGAAGACTAGATAATCCAGTTGGTGTTTTCTGCCAATAATCTTCTATGTTTCTATTGGTTATTTTTCATGTCCCTAGGCCTCTTAGTTGGAGTGAATGGAAATCTTCATGCTTAAAGGGGTTATCCAGGAAAAAACTTTTTTTTATATATCAACTGGCTCCAGTTAAACAGATTTGTAAATTACTTCTATTAAAAAAATCTTAATCCTTTCAGTACTTATGAGCTGCTGAAGTTGAGTTATTCTTTTCTGTCTAAGTGCTCTCTGATGACACCTGTCTCGGGAACTGTCCGGAGTAGAAGCAAATCCCCATAGCAAACCTCTTCTACTCTGTGCAGTTCCCGAGACAAGCAGAGATGTCAGCAGAGAGCACTGTTGCCAGACAGAAAAGAACAACTCAACTTCAGCAGTTGATAATTATTGGAAGGATTAAGATTTTTTAATAGAAGTAATTTACAAATCTGTTTAACTTTCTAGAGCCAGTTGATATTTAAAAAAAAGTTTTTCCCTGGAATACCCCTCTAAGCATACCAAGACATTTTATCTAATCTTATGCTTCCAGCTTTGTGGGAACAGTTTAGCTTTGTCCCTTTTCTGTTCCAACATGACTGTGCTCCATTGCACAAAGCAAAGACCATAAAGGCATGGTTTGCTGAGTTTGGTGTGGAAGAACTTTGCTGATCCTGACCTCAATCCCATCCAACACCTTTAGGATAAACTAGAACAGAGATTTTGTGACAGGCCCTCTCATCTTACCTGTGTTTGACCTTGGAAATGCTCTTCTGGACCAAGGGGCAAAAATTCCCACAGACACCTACAAAATCTTGTAGAATGTCTTCTCAGAAGAGTATAAGCTCATAACTGCAAAAAAGGGATAACCAACTTCATATTAAAGGGGTACTCTGCCCCTAGACATCTTATACCCTATCTAAAGGATAGGGTATGAGATGTCTGATCGTGGGAGTCCCGCCACTGGGGATCCCGCGATCTCCCTGCAGCACCCGGCATCCCTTAGGGCATTGGATGCAGTGCCATAGGCTCGTGATGTCACGGCCACACCCTGTTTGTGACATCATACCCCCTTCTATAGACTTGCATAGAGGGGGCATGGCCATGACATCACAAGCGGAGCGTTACCGTGACGTCACGAGCCTCCGCCCCGCATCGCCAGTCATCCTTCACGCAGCAAAGTTCGCTCCATGCACCGGATGTCTGGGGTGCCACAGCCGAGATTGCGGGGATCCCAGGCGGTGGGACCCCCGCGATCAGACATCTTAAGATGTCTAGGGGCGGAGTACCCCTTTAATGCCTATAGATTTCGAATAAAATGTCCTAAAAGCTCCTGTAGGTATAATGTGTAGGCATCCCAATACTTTTGTCCATATAGTGTAAATAGATACTTTGACATATGTGGTATACATATTTCACCAGCTTTACCATTTGCCCATGTGTTATACAGGGATAGATTCTAAACATATAAAGATATTTCTCACAAAATAGATATGTATGATCCAAGTCCACATACAGATTATATGTCCCCATGCAACGGAACGCGGATAGCCACTCTGTAAGCTTCAGAAGCAGCAAGCAAGTGGGATTCCAGCATGGATATCGGTAAAATCACTTTTTTCTAAATAATACATATATATCTGGTGTAAACAACATCTTATGCGGTTGATGTTATATACACTGAATACATGTAAAATTTAACAAAATAAAGGAGTGATTTTACCTATGTCTGTGCTGAAATCCATCATGCTTGTTGATCTTGGAACATATAACTTGCCTGGCACAATGCAACTTTTAGTATATCTACATTTTGCACACCATGAAACAGTGAAAGAGAAGGATGAGGTAGCATGCTGCTCTTTTCATTGCTCATTTGTGGATGGTTCCTGAGCTGCAGAAATCAATAGTGATTTATTGGCTCTTGTTCATCACCCACTTTTGCAGTTCCAGTCCAATAGTTTACACCTGATAGCGCCTTTGTGATGTTTGTGACAAGATCCACACAGTAAATAATGGTGTAACTGAGAAATGGAATAGATGATTTTACCCTGACTGAAAATCTTCTAAGACAAATGGCTTATTGATAGATTTGATTTCAATTTGTTGCCAGATCTAAGGATCCAAGTTCCTGGTCATGTGACTGAGTGCGGACTAATTAGATGTTTTCTGCCTAATGACTCGAAAATTACAAGACAAGTTAAGAATGATTTGATCAAATGAACGTTGTTTGTCTTCTGTCAGGCTGAACAACCAACTAATTTCTAAATGTATGGGTTACTGTGTTACCAGGCCTATAGTCTGGGATTATAGACTATGCTACATGTACTGTATGGTATAGTTCTCCTGACCTGCAAGGTATACAAAAGTATCACAGTACTTTGTGTTATAGAAAATTAGGAAACCTCAAAATTCCCTTGTGCAAGACCTGTGTCTAACGAATAGTTTTTTTGTTTTGTTTTTTAAACTTTTTCACTTATTGGATTAAATTAACTTTAAGCACTCCTATCATTACAGTATATATACATACTTGCTGAGTACCCGGCGTTGCCCAGTTTTTCCTTCCTAATCTTTGTTGGGGAGGAAAATCAACAAAGAAGGAAGCTTTTGACTTCATATCCCATCCTCATATCTCAACCTCATATCCCGTCCTTAAATCCCGTCCTCATATCTCAACCTCATATCCCCACCTCCTATCCCGTCCTTATATCCCGTCCTTATATCCAGTCCTCATATCTCGACCTCATATCTTGACCTCATATTTCGATCTCATATCTCGACCTCATATTTCGACCTCATATCTCGATCTCCTATCCCAACCTCCTATCCCGTCCTCATATCTCGTCCTCATATACTGTCCTCATATCCCGACCTCCTATCTTGTCCTCATATCCTGACCTCATATCCCATCCTCATATACCGTCCTTATATCCCGTCCTCATATCCCGACCTCATATCCCGTCCTCATATCCTGACCTCATATCCCATCTTCATATCCCATCCTCATAGCCCAACCCCATATCCCGGCCCCATATCCCGACCTCATATCCCGTCCTCATATCTCAAATTTTATCTAGCTTTTTTTTGTCTATTTTTTAACGCAAAAATTTGCGCAAGAGTTTTTTTTGCCTTTTTTTTTTGCGCAAAATCTGATAGAATTCTTCATAGCCATGTCTACGGTTAAGTTTACCATAGAGCACTTTCTACTGTAGAATCAAATTTATTAACTGCATTTTTTTTTTTAAAGGCAAAAAAAAAATGCGCAAATGCACTTTTCTTGCGCAAATATACACCACCTCGGAGGACACGTACCAAAGTGTTCTTAAGCATCTGAGAATTATATTAACTATTTTGGGACAGTTAGGACTACTACTCCCATCATGGGCAGACTCTGCCCATGATGGGAGTTATACTCCAGGGGCTGAGGTGCAGATCGCATCGGGTCATTCTCCAGAGACCCCCTGCGATTCGCATTTATTAACTGTAAAAGCTGGTGGCACATGCGGCTACACTGCGCTGCCCGCCGGCTCCTGTATATAGCTGTCACATTTCATAATCCCCGCCCGGGAGACGGGAGCTCCGGTCTCCTGGCTGTGGCGATTATGAATTATGAGCGATGTATACAGGAGCTTGCGGGCAGCGCAGTGTAGCCGCATGTTCCGCCGGATTTTGCAGTTAATGAATGCAGATCGCAGCGGGTCTCTGGAGATTGACCCAGTGCGTTCTGCACCTCAGCCCCTGGACTATAACTTCCATCATGGGCAGAGTGTGTCCCATGATGGGAGTAGTTGTAGAACCGCAGCGCTGAGGGATGGCACTTGCACATCCTCCGGCTGCAGGACTTTTAGGACTACTACTCCCATCATGGTCAGACTCCATCCATGAAGGAAGTTATAGTCCAGGGGCTGAGGTGCAGATCGCAGCATGTCATTCTCCAGAGACCCGCTGCGATCCGTATTTATTAAGTTAACAAGCCGGCGGCACATGCGGCTATAATGTGCTGCCCGCCGACTCCAGGCTCCTGTATACATCTCTCATAATTCATAATCCCTGCCGCCGGGAGATGGAAGCTCTGAAAGGTGAATAGCTATGCACCAATCAGAGCTGATGTCTCCTGGCAGTGGCAATTAGGAATTGAGCGGTGTATACAAGACCCGCTGCGATCCGCATTTATTAACGGTAAAAGCCGGCGGAACATGTGCGTACACTGCGCTGCCCACTGGCTCCTGTATACACCGCTCATAATTCATAATCGCCGCTGCCGGGAGACAGAAGCTCTGTTTGGTGAATAGCAATCAGAATTTGTGAATTTATCAAGCAGAGTTCCCGTCTCCCGCTCAGGGATTATGAAATGTGACAGCTCTATACAGGAGCCGACGGGCAGCGCAGTGTAGCCGCATGTGCCGCCGGCTTTTACAGTTAATAAATGTGGATCGCAGCGGGTCTCTGGAGAATGACCCAGTGCGATCTGCCCCTCAGCCCTTGGACTATAACTCCCATCATGAACGGAGTCTGTCCATGATGGGACTAGTAGTCCTAAAAGTCCCGTGCAAGTGCCATCCCTCAGCGCTTCAGTACTACAACTACTAGAGACTCTGTCCATGATGGGAGTAGTAGTCCAAGGGCAGAGGGACAGATCGAGCTACACAGTCCAGGCCTGACTCTGTTCTCATTATGCATTTGCATAATGGGAACAGAGCCTATCTGGCAGTGTGTTCCCAAACAGGGAGACTACAGCTGTTGCTTAACTACAGCCCCCATGATGGGAGTTGCAGTTTAGCAACAATTGGAGGCTCCCTGTTTATGAACACGCTGAAAAAATGTACTAACCCATATTTCTTGTTTTTCTTTTCTTCTCATTTCAGATACCTGAAGGCAGAGGACTACGTCATATTCGGTGGACTGCGACGATGACCAGCGTTTTTTATTTCAATAAAATGGTTAACGAGGGCTGTGGGTGAGTTTTTTTTTATAATTTTTTTTCAATGTGTTGTGTTTTTTATAATTGAATTTTCAGGCTTAGTCGTGGAAGCCGTCTTGTAGACGGAATCCATTACTATGCCAGGGCTTATTATTACCCCAGTACCCACCACCACAGGGGTGCCGGGAAGAGCCAGTGCCAACAGGCCCGGAGCGTCAAAAATGGCGCTTCTGGGCCTAGGTGGTAACAGGCTGGCATTATATAGGCTGGGGAGGGCCAGTAACAATGGTCCTCGCCCACCCTGGTAACTTCAGGCTGTTGCTGCTTGGTTGGTATCTGGCTGGTACTGAAAATAGGGGGAACCTTATGCGTTTATTTATTTTTTATTATTTTTAATAAATAAATAAAAAGTGTGTGGTTCACCCATTTTTTCATTATCAGCCAGATACCAACCAAGCAGCAATATCCTGACATTGCCAAGGGGAGTGAGGACCACTGTTTCTGGCCCTACCCAGCCTAAATAACACCAGCCTGTTACCGTCTAGGCCCAGGAGCACCATTTTTGATGCTCCGGGCCTGTTGGTACCGGCTCTTCCCGTCACCCCTGTGGCGGTGGGTACTGGGGAGCATTAATTGGGGGTTAGCGCTAACTGGTTTGTGGCTAACACCAAGCCCCAGCTTAGTACTGGATTCTGTCTACAAGATGGCTTCCACTACTAAGCCTGAAAATTCAATTATAAAAAACACAACACATTGAAAAAAATGTTTTATTTAAAAAAAAGACACTTCCCCACAGCCCTTGTTAATCCTTTTATTGACATTTAAAAAAACGCTGTTCATCATGAATCTGAAACGCTGAATCTAACGTAGTCCTCCGCATTCACATATCTAAAATGAGAAGAAAACAAAAACAATAACACTACAACCATTTCTGTGATTTCTACACAAAAAGCTGGTGTGAAATTTTTGATGTAAACTGGACTCTTACCCCTTTGAAAATATCATGTAAAGCAGACAATATACGTGGACATGCCCACTTTTACAAAACTGAGGTGAACAGTGTAAACCGCGGCACAAAGCACTTTGAAAATGTGGTCGATACTTTTTTTTGGCACAAAATTCTTTGGGAAACTCCCCCCTCTGTGTACTCTAACCCCTTAACGACCAAGGACCTATATTTACGTCCTTGGCCGGCTCCCGCGATATAACGCGGGGTCACGCGGTCATATCGGGTGGACATGTATCTGAAGCCGGGGCTAATAGCTCGCGGCAGCGATCGCGGTGCCGCGCGCTATTAACCCTTTAGACGCAGCGTTCAAAGTTGAACACAGCATCTAAAACCAAAGTGAAAGCTGCCCAGCTGCTCAGTGGGGCTGATTGGGACCACCGCAGTGAAAATGCGGTGTCCCGATTATCTGGGACACGAGCGGAGGTCCTCTTACCTGCCTCAGGCGTGTCCCTTCGGCATTTGATTGCTCCAAGCCTGAGATGCAGGCTTGAGCAATCGACCGCCGATAACACTGATCACTGCAAAGCTATGCCTTTGCAGTGAACAGTGCTGGCAATCAGTGTGTGCAGTGCTATAGGTCCCTATGGGAGCTATAACACTGCAAAAAAAAAAAGTGTAAACATTTTTTTTTTATAAATGTGATTTAACCCTTTCCTTAATAAAAGTTCAAATCACCCCCCTTTTCCCATAAAAAAAACACCATGTAAATAAAAATAAATATAAACATATGTGGTATCGCCGCATGCATAAATGTTCAAACTATAAAAATATATCATTAATTAAACCACACAGTCAATGGCGTACGCGCAAAAAAATTCCAAAGTCCAAAATAACGTATTTTTGGTTGCTTGTTATATAATGAAAAAATGAATAAAAAGCGATCAATACAAAGTCCCATCAATACAAAAATGGTACCACTAAAAACATCAGATCACGCAGCAAAAAATGAGCCCTCATACCGCCCCACACGCAGAAAAATAAAAAAGTTATAGGGGTCAGAAGACGACAATTTTAAACGTATAAATTTCCGTGCATGTAGTTATGATTTTTTCCAGAAGTACAACAAAATTAAACCGATATAAGTAGGGTATCATTTTAATCGCATGGACCTACAGAATAAAGATCAGTTGTCATTTTTACTGAAAAATGTACTGCATAGAAACGGAAGCCCCCAAAAGTTACAGAGTGGCGTTTTTTCTTCAATTTCGTCGCCAAATGATTTTTTTTCCATTTCTCTGTAGATTTTTGGGTAAAATTACTGATGTCACTGCAAAGTAGTATTGGTGGCGCAAACAATAAGCCATCATATGGATTTTTAGGTGCAAAATTGAAAGGGTTATGATTTTTAAAAGGTAAGGAGGAAAAAACGAAAGTGCAAAAACCGAAAAACTCTCAGTTTTTAAGGGGTTAAAAAGATTTATGATTTTACTATTGTGCAGAGTTTTGTTCGGCACACACTTCTGCTCCGACACTTCTAGCTATGTGACCGGTGTACAGTGGGAAAATGCCATGGAAAGTGGGAGGTAGAGAAGGAATGTATGATAGAGCGAGTGGGGGCGTTTCTATATTTGGACAAAATTTATCAAAGGAGTGCACAACTTTAGTAAATCTTGAGCAAGAGTGTAAATTAGACAAGCAGTGTAAAGGGGTAGATCTGTGTCTACAATAGACACCTAATGATAAATCTCCCCCATTGAGTTTTATTTATCTATATAGATATAAATCCATTATGACAATCTGAGCCACTTTTCAATTTATTTAAGTTCCCAATTCAGCATTGCATTCCATTTTGTAACTAGTAGTCTTCTTCTTTCCATCCTTACCATCCCAGTTCTTTCAGCCCATCTGTTCTGACGCCTATGCAGAGAGTTGGAATGAGCACAGCACATATGGCTGAGAGACACAGCACAGGAAGAGAGAATCTCATTGGTTCCTACAGGAGTGCTTGATAAGCTGGCCATGAAGTAATTGGATAAGTACAATGTCCCAAAGTAGTGAAAACCAGTATGGAAAGTAAGGGACTGTAAACTCTCACATCATACAGCTGGCAAGCCGCATGCTACATGGGAATGTCCACTGACTAGGAGATAAAGTAATATTATCTTCACTTGTGGTCTCTCTATATTGATTCCAATTCTGTCTTCTCCTTGCCTTGCGTCTTTCCTCTGCCCACGTGTAAACACGGTCCAATTGGTAATCTCTAGTATCTCTTTCAAACTTTTGCAATTTCACCTGTAAAATAGAATTCCTCAACTTTGCAATATTATCTCCTTTTTTTTTAGGAGAAAAAGTAATCCAGAATAAAAAATATATATACATTGTTACACAACACTTACTACACATTACATAAAAATGTATTAGATTACTGAGGATAGAAGTTGTCAAACCAATCTAATTTGCTTTTATGAAGAGGTGAGTAGAAGCCTTGACAGAGGAATGGCTGTGGATATAGTGTTTCTGGATTTTGCCAAAGCGTTTGATACTGTCCCTCATAGTCATCTGACAGGTAAGTTAAGGTCTTTGGGCTTGGAAACTTTAGTTTGTAACTGGATTGAACACTGGCTCATGGATCGTACCCAGAGAGTGGTGGTCAATAATTCGTACTCTGATTGGTCCACGGTTATTAGTGGTGTGCCCCAAGGTTCAGTACTGGGACCGCTGTTGTTTAATTTATTTATCAATGATATAGAGGATGGCATTAACAGCTCTGTTTCTATCTTTGCAGATGACACCAAGCTTTGTAGCACAGTACAGTCTATAGAGGATGTGTATAGGTTACAAGATGACTTGGATAGACTAAGTGTCTGGGCATCCACTTGGCAAATGAGGTTTAATGTGGATAAATGTAAAGCTATGCATCTGAGTACTAATAACCTGCATGCGTCGTATGTCTTAGGGGGGATTAAACTGGCAGAGTCACTGGTAGAGAAGGATATGGGTGTACTTGTAGATCACAGACTACAGAATAGCATGCAATGTCAGGCTGCTGCTTCCAAAGCCAGCAGGATATTGTCATGTGTCAAAAGAGGTATGGACTCAAGGGACAGGGACATAATACTCCCCCTTTATAAATCATTGGTACGGCCTTACCTGGAATATGCTGTTCAGTTTTGGGCACCTGTCCATAAAAGGGACACTGCGAGCTGGAAAGGGTGCAGAGACGTGCGACTAAACTAATATGGGGCATGGAACATCTTAGCTATGAGGAGCGATTAAAGGAGTTACAATTGTTTAGTCTTGAGAAGAGACGTTTAAGGGGGGATATGATAAACGTATATAAGTATATTAATGGCCCATACAAAAAATATGGAGAAAAACTGTTCCAGGTTAAACCCCCCCAAAGGACGAGGGGGCACTCCCACCGTCTGGGGAAGAAAAGGTCACAGCAGGAACAATTAATAGCTTTAAAACAGGGTTAGATACATTCCTGGAACAAAATAACATTAATGCTTATGCAGAATTATAAAACTACATCCCTTTCCCTTATCCCCTTACACCCTTCCCTTCAATTTCCTGGTTGAACTTGATGGACGTATGTCTTTTTTCAACCATACTAACTATGTAACTATGTTTAAGATGGTAGTAATGCTTTAAAGGCAACATGAGTACCATCTATAGCTTAAAGCACCAGAACCATGTAACACTATTCACAGTTATGTTTCAATGAATTGCCTGCCATCAAGGCACTCCTGACCAGGCTGTTAGAAGGTGTTAGAAGCAGTGGTTACATGGCGGCAGCAAACATCTGTTGTGGGCAAATGTACTGCAGGATGCTTTATGGAACCCCAATGCCTCCATGCCCAACTGTATTCAATCTTGTGTCCAGGCTAGAGGTGGCCCTACAGGGTACTTCATCCTCCTTTTAATTATACAGTTTTCCCAATATACATCTTATTTTTGCTCTTGTATTATAACTACTTCCATATATCATCATTACATTCATACATATCTAAGATTTTTTCCATCCACCAAAATAAGTGACATTCTACATATTTGCGAAGGCATTTAAAATACTACAGCTTTTTTGGTTGTACACATATGTTTTTTCCCCACAGTTTTAAAGCATTAAAAAAGGTGCCCATTTTAAACTAAAAAGGGCAGAATGAATTTAAGCTTTGGCTTTATAATGATGTGTATGTAACTAATTGGCCAAGATGGCAGGTGTATGCATAATTAAATAAAAACAAAACAAAAAAAAACACCTAAAATTGAAAGCAATAGATGAAAAGTAACGTACGCCAACAAAACTAACAGAAAGAAAACATGTGCCTTCTATAAGAAAGAAATATAAGAAAAAAATGGATCCTATCCTAAATATATGACTGTAATTTTACATTGTATCCGCAGGAAAACATTTAGTAAACTAAGCCTTGTATGTTTATATTTGTTGTCAATGACTGTAGGTTACATGGGGATAAGTATCAGGTAATTTTGCTTCACTGTTAAATACTGTGTCCTGTTACAGGGATACAGTAGTAGGATAACCAGTGTGAGTGTCATGTACAATATGTTTTTATTTGTTTGCAAATTCATTTTTTTGTCCTGGTGTCTAGTAATTTAATAGAAAATCCCTAGCATTGTGAAAAATATATGGCAATATAGCTAGGGTATATGACAGTATATACAGTCATGGCCTTAAATGTTGGCACCCCAGAAATCTTTCTAGAAAATTAGGTATTTCTCACAGAAAAGAATTGCAATAACACATGTTTTGCTATACACACGTTTATTCCCTTTGTGTGTATTGGAACTAAACTAAAAAAAGGGAGGGAAAAAAACAAATTGGACATAATGTCCCACCAAACTCCAAAAATGGCCTGGACAAAATTGTTGGCACCCTTAACTTAATATTTGGTTGCCCACCCTTTGGAAAAAATAACTGAAATCAGTTGCTTCCTATAAGCTTCAATAAGCTTCTTACACCTCTCAGCCGGAATGTTGGACCACTCTTCCTTTGCAAACTGCTCCAGGTCTCTCTTATTGGAAGGGCACCTTTTCCCAACAGGAATTTTAAAAGGGTACTCCACCCTAGACATCTTATTCCCTATCCAAAGGATAGGGGATAAGATATCTGATCGCGGGGGTCCCGATGCCGGTGCTGCAGGAGAGATGGCGGGGGTCCCCAGCAGCGGGACCCCCGCAATCAGACATCTTATCCCCTATCCTTTAGAAAGGGGATACGATGTCTGGGGTGGAGTACCGCTTTAAGATCTCTCCACAGGTGTTCAATGGGATTTAGATCTGGACTCTTGCTGGCCACTTCAGAACTCTCCAGCGCTTTGTTGCCATCCATTTCTGGGTGCTTTTTTGATGTATGTTTGGAGTCATTGTCCTGCTGGAAGACCCAAGATCTCGAACTGGGCTGTACAGTGCGACCCAAAATCCGTTGGTAATCCAGATTTCATGATGCCTTGCACACATTCAAGGCACCCAGTGCCAGATGCAGCAAAACAACCCCAATACGTAATTGAACCTCCACCATATTTCACTGTAGTACTGTGTTCTTTTCTTTGTAGGCCTCATTCCGTCTTCGGTAAACAGTAGAATGATGTGCTTTACCAAAAAGCTCTATCTTGGTGTCATCTGTCCACAAGACGTTTTCCCAGAAGGATTTTGGCTTACTCAAATTCATTTTGGCAAAATGTAGTCCTCCTTTTTTATGTCTCTGCGTCAGCAGTGGGGTCCCTCCTGGGTCTCCTGCCATAGCGTTTCATTTTATTTAAATGTCGACAGATAGTTCGCGCTGACACTGTTGCTCCCTGAGCCTGCAAGACAGCTTGAATATCTTTGGAACTTGTTTGGGGTTGCTTATCCACCATCCGGACTATCCTGCGTTAACACCTTTCATCAATTTTTTCTCTTCCGTCCATGCCCAGGGAGATTGTTTACTGGATCTACTACAATAGAATAAAAAGTATAGGGGTAAACTGGCACACTAAAATACCACAATTCAATTTTTTTTTTAGTGTGCCAGTTTACCCCTATACTTTTTATTCTATTGTAGTAGATCCAGTAAACAATATACTAACATATACCTCAGCTTCTGTTGTGCAGAGCCGGTGATTCCACCTTTTAACCGTATTCCTCTTTGAGATTACATATTTTATATTTTTCATGTATGTTATTAGTGGTGTGCCCCAAGGTTCAGTACTGGGACCGCTGTTGTTTAATTTATTTATCAATGATATAGAGGATGGCATTAACAGCTCTGTTTCTATCTTTGCAGATGACACCAAGCTTTGTAGCACAGTACAGTCTATAGAGGATGTGTATAGGTTACAAGATGACTTGGATAGACTAAGTGTCTGGGCATCCACTTGGCAAATGAGGTTTAATGTGGATAAATGTAAAGCTATGCATCTGAGTACTAATAACCTGCATGCGTCGTATGTCTTAGGGGGGATTAAACTGGCAGAGTCACTGGTAGAGAAGGATATGGGTGTACTTGTAGATCACAGACTACAGAATAGCATGCAATGTCAGGCTGCTGCTTCCAAAGCCAGCAGGATATTGTCATGTGTCAAAAGAGGTATGGACTCAAGGGACAGGGACATAATACTCCCCCTTTATAAATCATTGGTACGGCCTTACCTGGAATATGCTGTTCAGTTTTGGGCACCTGTCCATAAAAGGGACACTGCGAGCTGGAAAGGGTGCAGAGACGTGCGACTAAACTAATATGGGGCATGGAACATCTTAGCTATGAGGAGCGATTAAAGGAGTTACAATTGTTTAGTCTTGAGAAGAGACGTTTAAGGGGGGATATGATAAACGTATATAAGTATATTAATGGCCCATACAAAAAATATGGAGAAAAACTGTTCCAGGTTAAACCCCCCCAAAGGACGAGGGGGCACTCCCACCGTCTGGGGAAGAAAAGGTCACAGCAGGAACAATTAATAGCTTTAAAACAGGGTTAGATACATTCCTGGAACAAAATAACATTAATGCTTATGCAGAATTATAAAACTACATCCCTTTCCCTTATCCCCTTACACCCTTCCCTTCAATTTCCTGGTTGAACTTGATGGACGTATGTCTTTTTTCAACCATACTAACTATGTAACTATGTTTAAGATGGTAGTAATGCTTTAAAGGCAACATGAGTACCATCTATAGCTTAAAGCACCAGAACCATGTAACACTATTCACAGTTATGTTTCAATGAATTGCCTGCCATCAAGGCACTCCTGACCAGGCTGTTAGAAGGTGTTAGAAGCAGTGGTTACATGGCGGCAGCAAACATCTGTTGTGGGCAAATGTACTGCAGGATGCTTTATGGAACCCCAATGCCTCCATGCCCAACTGTATTCAATCTTGTGTCCAGGCTAGAGGTGGCCCTACAGGGTACTTCATCCTCCTTTTAATTATACAGTTTTCCCAATATACATCTTATTTTTGCTCTTGTATTATAACTACTTCCATATATCATCATTACATTCATACATATCTAAGATTTTTTCCATCCACCAAAATAAGTGACATTCTACATATTTGCGAAGGCATTTAAAATACTACAGCTTTTTTGGTTGTACACATATGTTTTTTCCCCACAGTTTTAAAGCATTAAAAAAGGTGCCCATTTTAAACTAAAAAGGGCAGAATGAATTTAAGCTTTGGCTTTATAATGATGTGTATGTAACTAATTGGCCAAGATGGCAGGTGTATGCATAATTAAATAAAAACAAAACAAAAAAAAACACCTAAAATTGAAAGCAATAGATGAAAAGTAACGTACGCCAACAAAACTAACAGAAAGAAAACATGTGCCTTCTATAAGAAAGAAATATAAGAAAAAAATGGATCCTATCCTAAATATATGACTGTAATTTTACATTGTATCCGCAGGAAAACATTTAGTAAACTAAGCCTTGTATGTTTATATTTGTTGTCAATGACTGTAGGTTACATGGGGATAAGTATCAGGTAATTTTGCTTCACTGTTAAATACTGTGTCCTGTTACAGGGATACAGTAGTAGGATAACCAGTGTGAGTGTCATGTACAATATGTTTTTATTTGTTTGCAAATTCATTTTTTTGTCCTGGTGTCTAGTAATTTAATAGAAAATCCCTAGCATTGTGAAAAATATATGGCAATATAGCTAGGGTATATGACAGTATATACAGTCATGGCCTTAAATGTTGGCACCCCAGAAATCTTTCTAGAAAATTAGGTATTTCTCACAGAAAAGAATTGCAATAACACATGTTTTGCTATACACACGTTTATTCCCTTTGTGTGTATTGGAACTAAACTAAAAAAAGGGAGGGAAAAAAACAAATTGGACATAATGTCCCACCAAACTCCAAAAATGGCCTGGACAAAATTGTTGGCACCCTTAACTTAATATTTGGTTGCCCACCCTTTGGAAAAAATAACTGAAATCAGTTGCTTCCTATAAGCTTCAATAAGCTTCTTACACCTCTCAGCCGGAATGTTGGACCACTCTTCCTTTGCAAACTGCTCCAGGTCTCTCTTATTGGAAGGGCACCTTTTCCCAACAGGAATTTTAAAAGGGTACTCCACCCTAGACATCTTATTCCCTATCCAAAGGATAGGGGATAAGATATCTGATCGCGGGGGTCCCGATGCCGGTGCTGCAGGAGAGATGGCGGGGGTCCCCAGCAGCGGGACCCCCGCAATCAGACATCTTATCCCCTATCCTTTAGAAAGGGGATACGATGTCTGGGGTGGAGTACCGCTTTAAGATCTCTCCACAGGTGTTCAATGGGATTTAGATCTGGACTCTTGCTGGCCACTTCAGAACTCTCCAGCGCTTTGTTGCCATCCATTTCTGGGTGCTTTTTTGATGTATGTTTGGAGTCATTGTCCTGCTGGAAGACCCAAGATCTCGAACTGGGCTGTACAGTGCGACCCAAAATCCGTTGGTAATCCAGATTTCATGATGCCTTGCACACATTCAAGGCACCCAGTGCCAGATGCAGCAAAACAACCCCAATACGTAATTGAACCTCCACCATATTTCACTGTAGTACTGTGTTCTTTTCTTTGTAGGCCTCATTCCGTCTTCGGTAAACAGTAGAATGATGTGCTTTACCAAAAAGCTCTATCTTGGTGTCATCTGTCCACAAGACGTTTTCCCAGAAGGATTTTGGCTTACTCAAATTCATTTTGGCAAAATGTAGTCCTCCTTTTTTATGTCTCTGCGTCAGCAGTGGGGTCCCTCCTGGGTCTCCTGCCATAGCGTTTCATTTTATTTAAATGTCGACAGATAGTTCGCGCTGACACTGTTGCTCCCTGAGCCTGCAAGACAGCTTGAATATCTTTGGAACTTGTTTGGGGTTGCTTATCCACCATCCGGACTATCCTGCGTTAACACCTTTCATCAATTTTTTCTCTTCCGTCCATGCCCAGGGAGATTGTTTACTGGATCTACTACAATAGAATAAAAAGTATAGGGGTAAACTGGCACACTAAAATACCACAATTCAATTTTTTTTTTAGTGTGCCAGTTTACCCCTATACTTTTTATTCTATTGTAGTAGATCCAGTAAACAATATACTAACATATACCTCAGCTTCTGTTGTGCAGAGCCGGTGATTCCACCTTTTAACCGTATTCCTCTTTGAGATTACATATTTTATATTTTTCATGTATGTACATTCTACGGAATTAATAAAAATCATGTACGCTTTATAAGTGACTCTGTTTTTCTTCTTGTTGCCTGCTATTTATGTTGGGAGTTCACACATATACAGCCATTACTAGTACCTGGGTTATATGTAAGTGTTTGGTCACTGTACCACATATATGTATTTAACAATTGTTTTCCAGGTCTCATTTGTCCGTTTTTTTTGTTTAATTGTTCTTGCTAATGTTGCGCACTGTGGACAAAGGCAAATCTAGATCTCTAGAGATGTACTCCTAACCTTGAGATTGTTGATATTTTTCCACAATTTTGGTTCTCAAGTCCTCAGACAGTTCTCGTTCTGTTGTCCATGCTTAGTGTGGCACATACAGACACACAATGCAAAGACTAAGTGAACTTCTCTCCTTTTCATTTGCTTTCAGGTGTAATTTTTATATTTCTCACACCTGTTACTTGCCCCAGGTGAGTTTAAAGGAGCATCACATGCTTGAAACAATCTTATTTTTCCACAATTTTGGAAGGGTGCCAATAATTTTGCCGAGCCAATTTTTGGAGTTTGGTGTGACATTATGTCCAATTTGCTTTTTTTCTCCCTTTTTTGGTTTAGTTCCAATACACACAAAGGGAATAAACATGTGTATAGCAAAACATGTGTTACTGCAATCCTTTTCTGTCAGAAATTTCTGTGATAAATTTACGGCCATAACTGTAACTGGTTAAATCACTATTAGCTAACCACTAAAAGTTTACAAGTTTTGGCACTGTTGCCCTTTCAACATTGGGGTCAAATCTTGCCAAGGACAAAATCTGCCTGATTACTTACAAATAAAACAAAACACTGAACCTGCCTTTTAAGAGCCCAAAATCAAAAGTAGAAAAAAATACCTAGAAAGGGATTATTAAGAAAAAGTGTAAAATAAAATCCTTAACTGTTTTTTCTGAATTGTGCTACATATAAAAAGAGGATTGTATAATAAAGCATTAAGTGAAAATTATATACTATTTAAATAGGTGCTGTTTTTCATTATAGTTTTATTTTATTACTATAAAATATGATTATCCGTAGTAAAAGAAGAATCTTGAAATATTCAAGTTATGATACTAGAGCAAGGGGAGAGCCGCGGCAGTTCTGGTAGCCCGTACGGGATATCACAGGGGCCCCAGCGGTCAGAGCCCACGCGTTCAGACACTTATCCCCTATCCACAGGAAGTTGTCTTAAGCGGCAGTATTTCTTTAATAACAGATCATAGCTCAGTTGTAATTCTGGAGACCTAATTAAGGCATGCATGATATTAACAGTATACACTGCATCAGGCTCTGTACACCCCCCACCCATTACTTAGCTTTTTTGTATTTCTACGTGTAACTATCTTAAGTTAAAATATAACCAATACATTGGAGGGAATAATTGTAGGCATTGTCCAGAGAAATAATATATTTAAAAAGCTCAAGATCGGATAAAAGGGAAAATGAACTCATCTGCTACTGATCCCATTCCTGCTCTCTTCTCGACACATAGGAAATACCTATTCAGCCAATCAGCAGATAAGTCCAGCAGCATCTGAACAGGACAGTCATGGAATCGATGGTAGGTGAGTACAGAGTTTTTAAAATTTTACATTCCAACATGATCTCTTTCAAATATACAGTGAGGATCAAAAGTTTGGGCACCCCAGGTATTAATTTGTATTAATGTGCATAAAGAAGCCAAGGAAAGATGGAAAAATCTCCAAAAGGCATCAAATTACAGATTAGACATTCTTATAATATGTCAACAAAAGTTAGATTTTATTTCCATCATTTACGCTTTCAAAATAACAGAAAACAAAAAAATGGTGTCTGCAAAAGTTTGGGCACCCTGCAGAATTTAAAGCATGCACTGCCCCTTTTGCAAAGTTGAGAACTGCCAGTGTCATGGATTGTTCTCAATCATAATCTGGGAAGACCAGGTGATGTCAATCTCAAAGGTTTTAAATGCCCAGACTCATCTGACCTTGCTCCAACAATCAGCACCATGGGTTCTTCTAAGAAGTTGTCTAGAAATCTGAAACTGAAAATAGTTGACGCTCACAAAGCTGGAGAAGGCTACAAGAAAATAGCTAAACTTTTTCAAATGTCAATATCCTCTGTTCGGAATGTAATTAAGAAATGGCAGTCATCAGGAACAGTGGAAGTTAACGCAAGATCTGGAAGACCAAGAAAAATATCAGACTGAACAGCTCGCAGGATTGTGAGAAAAACAATTCAAAACCCACGTTTGACTGCACAATCCCTCCAGAAAGATCTGGCAGACACTGGAGTTGTGGTACACTATTCCACTATAAAGTGATACTTGTACAAATATGGTCTTCATGAAAAAGTCATCAGAAGAAAACCTCTTCTACGTCCTCACCACAAAAATCAGTGTTTGAACTTTGAAAATGAACATATAGACAAGCCTGATGCATTTTGGAAACAAATTCTGTGGACCGATGAGGTTACAATTGAACTTTCTGTCCAGAATGAGCAAAGGTACGTTTGGAGAAGAAGGGAAACAGAATTTAATGAACAGAACCTCTGTCCAACTGTTAGGCATGGGGGTGGATCAATCATGCTTTGGGGTTGTATTGCAGCCAGTGGCACAGGGAACATCTCACGAGTAGAAGGAAAAATCGATTCAATAAAATTTCAGCAAATTTTGGATGCTAACTTGATGCCATCTGTGAAAAAGCTGAAGTTAAAGAGAGGATGGCTTCTACAAATGGATAATGATCCTAAACACACCTCGAAATCCACGGGGGATTACATCAAGAGGCGTAAACTGAAGGTTTTGCCATGGCCTTCACAATCTCCTGACCTCAACATAATTGAAAATCTATGGATAGACCTTAAAAGAGCAGTGCGTGACAGACAGCCCAGAAATTTCAAAGAACAGGAAGACTTTTGTAAGGAAGAATGGGCAAAGATACCTCAAACAAGAATTGAAAGACTCTTGGCTGGCTACAAAAAGCGTTTACAAGCTGTGATACTTGCCAAAGGGGGCAGTACAAGATATTAACTGTGCAGGTGCCCAAACTTTTGCAGACTCCATTTTTTTGTTTTCTGTTATTTTGAAAGTGTAAATGATGGAAATAAAATCTAACTTTTTGTTGACATATTATAAGAATGTCTAATCTGTAATTTGATGCCTTTTGGAGATGTTTCCATCTTTCCTTGGCTTCTTTATGCACATTAATCCAGATTTTTACCTGGGGTGCCCAAACTTTTGATCCCTACTGTAAAATGAGTTCCCTGGGCAACCCCTTTGGGGGCCTACAGTGGGCAGAGCCCCTTTAGAAATCTGCATTTCAGAACCAGTATACAGTACACCTATGGCTCTGTACATGTCCTGTGGTATAAGACGCATCTAAGTAATGTGGTTATTTTTCATATAAGAGGGCATAATGTAATAGCTCTTGCAGTAAACATAGTTACAGAGCTAGTACGGTTGAAAAAAAGACACATGCCCAAAAAGTTTAACCAAGGAGTCAGATGAAAGGGGTAAGGGTGAAAAAAGGGGACCAGATGTGATTCTATATTTCTGCAGATGCATTAATGTTATTTTGTTCTAAAAATGTATCTAACCCTGTTTTGAAGCCATCAGTCATTCCTGCTGTGACCTGTTACAGACTGTTCCATCAATTTGCAGTTCTTAAAGGGATTATCCACCATAAGGTGTTTTTAGTACTTACCTGCTAAACAGTAATGGGCATGCTTAGGAAGGATCCGTGCTTGTCTAGGGGCTAATGGTTGTATTCTGAGTCCACGATAACGCTGCTTTCTTTTTGTGAAATGGCTATTTCCTGTTGGAGTTCCCTTCCTCCAACTACAAGTCCTAGGATCCCTTGTTTGAAAGTGTGAGGTCACTTTTCTCCCTCCCACACATCAGCCACCCCACCCATTGAAGCACACCTGAGCTATGCATGCTGTTCAGGAAACTACCATTCCCTGCAGCCCTGTGGAGAATGATCTCCTTCCCACCCAGCGGCCGCTCCACCCATTGAAGCAGACAGGCTTCCGTTCAACACCTGACTAGTGATGTAATGTCTCGGGCCACACTGCAATTTGGGAAAACCTGAGACAACACTCATTTTGTATGCTGCTAAAAAATACCATCGGGACAAAGATCACATATGAATTGTGAGACCAGCTAACAAACACAGGAACATACACTATATTATGAACTACACTCATTTTACAGTCTCTGTAGCACAGTCAAATATAACAAAAAAATCGGGAATACCCCTTTTAAAAACATAATCCATAACACTTCGAATCAGAATCATATTTATATAGTAACATCAAAGGACTTGGTTTGTTAACTATAAAGACTGTCGACAAATAGGGAACTTGCTAATGGAATATGTTTTCTTTCTATATAATCCAAAGAAGAAGACTCCTTCACAAACACCTCACAGTAGTCCGTAAATCCTCCTATTACAATCTACTTCTTTCTAATGCTGTTGGCTGACAAATTACCATCCATGATAGCATAGGTATATGTTGCAGACAATAAAATATAAAATAGTAAATAGATAAGTATTTTATGGAGCAAAATCTATTCTTATCTACATTGTATCTGTAGGGCTTTAAGTAGCTCTGTTATTGGGATTAATCTTTTTCTCCTCTTGGCTGGATAAAAAATGAAGTCCAAAGGAATGTTCATTACCTTTACGGCATGTGTTGACTGCACTGATTCGTCATCTGCCAAAGTATGTACACTGGCTTCTGTCTCATAGAGAGACCTCTGTAACTATAAGTAATTGATCAAATTAGCTTTCATTTAATCCCACACTGCTCCTGTAACCAGTGAAGCTTGTTATCCTCCTGGAAAAACAGTTTATTTAAACTATCATCATGACATAATGAAAACCATGGTTAAACAGAGCTGAGGATGGCAATAGGGCTACGTTCTGCATAGCCCAGGATGTTTTTTCACCTCATTAGTAAGATAAACATGAAAAACTCCCACTCTGTGCGCAGGAATATTACAATTCATTATTTAAAAAAATGATGTTATCAGTTTTTTTTTTTATTTTTTTTTTACCAAAAGAAACAGTAAGAAAGAAAACTTTACAAAAGTTTCCATTATAAAAGCAATAGTAATTGCTAGGCTATAAAAATTTGACATTTGCATATTATATGGCCTATGGAAAGTATTTTCCGTTCCCCTTTTCCGTCATATTCTAAGCAGCATAGGTTGTTAACTCACAGTCATACACTCATTCATTGCAAACAAATCTAGATTAGTCCCTATTTAATCTAGGTTATAATGGAGAATTCTACATAGCATGGTATCTATTAGACAAAAACTTTTTGTGCCTTTTTTGTAAAATCAGTATGGAGTCATAGCTTTTTATAGGTGTTGTATTCAAAATATGTTGTAGAAGTGTTTAGGAACCCCAGCAACTCAGCTACACAGTGGAGATCATGTAAAGTAGGGAGTTAGCCGAGTGTTTGGGCATATAGTGCCACTGCTCTGCTGTCTCAATAACTACATGCAAATAGACATGTCCAGAATTACTTTCATTGAAGGGGTACTCCGGTGGTTAATTTTGTATGTTTTGGTTTTTTTTGCAATATACATGTGTTATATGTTTTGGCAGCATGTATGTGTTTTTCTTACCTGTTTGTTGGGCAGGAAGTTCTGTAGTTCAGAGGGTTTTCTTTTACTGTTGTCCACAGTTCTGAGTCTGTTGTGGACAAGATGTCATAGCATTTTTTTTCTCTGTCTGCATGAGAGAAATAAGCCACGCCTCCTCATCTTATCCAGCTGAGTACACAGCTCCTCACCTCCCCCCGCTCTGTATTCTAAGGACGCAGGTCTGCACAGGAGAAAGAACACAGATAAGATGAGTGTTATCTGAAGGGGAGGATGACAGGGTGTACTGGCTGGGACTGTATGGAGTGCAGGGGAATAAATCTCATACTGGGAATGATCTCAATATGTGAAGGGGGGGGGGGGAATCCTGAATGACACATGCTGGAAGTTGTAGTCCTTTTTGTGTGTGTATGCCAGTGTATCCCAACCAAGGCTGATTATATTAGTGTGCTGTGTATAAGGGGGCTGACCCAGGAAAATAGTAGGATGGGTAAAGGGCGGAACAAACAAACAAAAAAAAGGAGCCACCCCCAAACCAGCAAGGCATGTGGCATGCTGGGATTTGTAGTTTTCAGCACAGCAAGAAACAGGAAATAGAAGCAAAGATAGGAAAACAAAGTGGGGGATAAAAAGACAAGAAAGAACAGAAATAGAGTCGCCTAAACAACAAGAATAGAAATGAAACAAATAGGGTAAGTCACAAACGGTAAGTCACAAATGTTGGCCATTGGAGTACCCCTTTAAATTGGTTGACCAGTTTAAATGAACATATCCTCTATCCACAGGAGGTAAGTAACAGTTTGTTACATATACCTTCAGTGGATGCCTTTTTATATGCATACAGTGTCATCCATCGCCAATAGGTTTCTATTGTAAAAATAATAAAATAAGAGAAAACAAAATCATATACCATGCAGTAAATGCTTTTTATTCAACGGCTTTGTATGGAGTAGTGCAATATGAAGGAATAACCTCTATTGTACTACATGGAATGGTAATTTTTTTAATTGCTGCCATATAATACCCCACTGGAGGGGAACTGCCCTCTAGGCCACAGCCCTCCCCACCAGAATCAGTTGTCTGCAAGGGATGTTGGCACAGGGCAAAGCCAAAATAATTTACAGGTAGTTTTGCCACAGCTGGGCACAATAGAAAAGCTTATTATGTGAACACAGCCCTATAGGACAAAAGGGTGAATCAAAGCTGACCTTTCCAAAAATCACTTATAATTCCCAACTGATGAACTAATCTAGGAAAAGCATGTTCAAAGTCATGTGAGTTTTCTCCCCCAATATATAAATATGCAGATATTTTACATAATAATTTAACACAGATTCACATACTAGTGTTTTATATGGAGATCACCTGCCCCCTGTTGGATTTATATTGTATTTGTTCCAATACTGTTCATTGAGATTAATAGAGTATCTATTTAAATACCTTTTATTGATGATTTTTTAAATTCCAAACCATGTTATTAATATAGAATGTAAAATGAGAATCTATTAGCAATGTATAATCATGCCATTAACTATGTATGTGAATTAGACAGAAACATTACTGTATGTGGAAAAATCAGATTGACTGATCAAGGTAGATGTGTTTATTTGGATAATCTATATATTTATTAGAATATCATTGTGAACTAATCTCAGGCTATTATGACATATTATGCATTAAACTAATTGGCTTTATATATAAATTTATATATGCAAATGAACCGTCAGAGACTAATATAGGCTAGTATACCCGGTGAGAAGACTAATCCTTTAAATCTTCAGATTAAAAATCTTCACTAAAATTTTCGCCCATCAAGGATATAATATATAGGAAGGTTAGTGCTGACATTTGTTTTTTTCATTTTATAAGTCAGCTTTATAATGTTATGGCTATAAGCACTGTGACAGGGGTTGATAAATAGTGCCTGTGCCAAAAATCTGGTGCAATTTGAAGCAAAAATAAAAGTCTTTCATAAAAGAGGGCAAGGCTTAGGCCTCTTTTACACTATGGGGGATATTTATCAAAACCTGTCCTGAGGAAAAGTTGCTGAGTTGCCCATAGCAACCAATCAGATCGCTTCTTTCACCTTGCAGAGGCCTTGTTAAAAATGAAAGAAACGATATGATTGGTTGCTATGGGCAACTGAGCAACTTTTCCTCAGGACAGGTTTTGATAAATATCCCCCTATAAAGTTACTCCGTTAAAAGACCCATTATAAACTTCCGTTAGAAAAGCCTTAAAAAATGATGTTAAACGGCCGTTACAAATTTCCATTAAAATCTATGGGATTTTTTAATGATCCGTTATGACCCGTTATAGCTCGTCATGAATAACGTATGTTATTTGTGACAGAAGAAAAAAGTAATTTTTCTTCCATCACAAGAAACGTGTGAACTAACGGACGTTATTTTTAACATTGAAGTCTATGGCAAATGGATGAGCCTTTATGTCATTCGTTTGCTCCTTGTTTATAATATCCATTATTACTTCTGAGCATGCTCAGAAGAGGTGACATCAGCAGACTCCTGCAGTGTTGAGGGACTTCTACTACTTTCATCATGGAACAGACTTGTTTCCATGATGGGAGTAGTAATTCCCCGGTGCGGGAGTCTGCCGGTGGCTGGGAAGGCAACATTAGTGTTTGTGCTACTACCCCCATCATGGAACAGACTCTGTTCCATGATGGGGGTTGTAGTACATGGGCTGAGGGATTGATCACACAGGGTCTCAGTTATTAGAAGTTATTAAACAGGGGAGCAGGTGGCATGCTCCACTCCCCTGCGATGTACGATGTCTTTTACTTTCATTTTTAAATTCCCCGCCGGGAGCCCTAAATGGCCGGTACTGAGGAGCCATTCAGGGCTCCCGGCGGGGTTTTCATATAGAAGCGCTGAGGTGGGGAAAGATATATAGAATTGCTGGGGGGAGGGTATATGTCTGCCCCCTGCAGCGCTTCTATATATCCTTCCCCCCTGCTGCGCTATATAAGTCTTGGCTCACGCTGCACTCATCTAATTGCCCATCTCAGCAATGTCCCGCTTTGGCTGGTAATGGTTGGTGTCTGCTTAGCCTATGACTATGAGGTGGGATGTCACTGCGGCCAATTTTTAGCTAAGCAGCATGACTTGTCAGGCCACAAAACCAGGAATAAGACCTGGGCCAAAGGACAGGAGAGCAAAATCAGCTGCATCGGGGGAGCGGCAGGAGGTAAGGTAAAGTTTATCATACAAATGGTGGCAGTTCAGGAACATAGAATAAAATCATTTTTTGGCAGGAGCATTCTTTAACAGACTAAAATGAGAACCAAATACTGACCTACATACTGTGCGTCAAAGCAATTTGTGGATATTCTTTAAAACCTGTGCAAAGTAAAAGTTGCCCATAGCAACCAATCAGGTAGCGTCTTTCATTTTTGAAAAGGCCTCTAAAAAAAAAAAAAAAGAGGAAGCAATCTGATTGATTGGTTACTATGGGCAACTGGTCAACGTTTCCTCAGCACAGATCGTGATAAATCTCCCTCCAAGTCACCACTGCTGTAAATATAATTCTTTAACATAAAAGAACCAAAATTATTAGTAGAAATTCCTAACAATGTGAGAACTTCTTTCGGGTCACCGTCATAGTATGTATAAAGAGTATACAGTATACTAATGGATTTGAGTTCCCATGAAATGGATGTCATATTGATGATGGAGAGGAGGTCACTTTAGTTCTGTCAACTGTTGGGAATTTAGGAAAGATGAAATGTTACATTACTCTTACACTGGTAAGTGTAGTGATAAGTCTTCTATACCGGCATGGTAATCATAACAGATGGAAATTGAAATGTCTCTTTGTTGTTTTTTCCTTCAGCTGTTAAAGGCCGTGATAACTTTATTTATTATCATTATGTCAAATCAATAAGCACTTAATATTGCACCAGAAGCACATAATTTAATCACTTGAGAAAGTAATAATGATCTTGATGTGCATGATCTCACTTGCCGTTGAAAGCCTAAAGTCCATCAAAAACAAAGATGGCAATCTGTCACAAAAACATAACTACTACGGGCCTCCATTAAAAAATAGTAAACATTGGGTCAATACTTTCTGTGTTTTAAGGTTCCATTCATTACTGACAGCACTATGAAAACATTCCTGATATAATAATATATCCAGTGAAACAAGAGTGATGCAGTAAAGGAATATGTAAAGGTTAGTAGCACATTTTCTAGTTGTGAAACAGAAGGAATTACAGAATTCAGGTTACGTTGTTAAAGGGGTAACCTTACCGCAGACATTTATGGTATATTGGTAGAAGATACAGTCAGTGTCTGACTAATCACCACTGTTCAGTACAATGAGGTGACAGCAATGCTGAGTGCACACGGTAGGCTATGACCATAATGGGCTGACCATGTTGTCTCTAAAGGAAGCCAATCAGATATTAATGTCACATTTTAGGAACCTCCTGTCATTGCCTGTCTGTTCTGAAGAAACTCCTCTAATATTAAAAGGGTACTCCGGTGCTCCATCATTCTGAACTTTATGTTCAGATCGATCGGAGCAGGAGGCCGTGATAGTGATGTCACGGCCACGACCACTGCTGCCGGAACCCAGCGTTTGTTTAGAATGTTGGTTGCTGCAGGGGATCATGGGGGTCCCTAGCGGCAGCACCCCCGCGATCAGACATCTTTTGGATAGGGGATAAAATGTCTAGCAGCGGAGTACCCCTTTAAACATGCACTAAATGTTTATTCCAAAGTATAAAATAGAAGGAATTTCCCTAGGATATTCAAATTAATATAAGAGATGGAGGCAAATGGTAAATATTTGTGTACTTTTACATCCCTTTTAGTAAGCCATAGTAATATTTTGGGATTTAAATCTTTAGTATCTGCAGAGATCACCATAATATGCTTTCTGAGAAAGTAACAGCATGGTGAGGAAGCATATTAATGAAAAATAAAATTGCCCATTAGAAAGGAGATCCACATTACCAACAAAATAACATCGTAATGGGCACTGTAATTATTAAAAAAAAAACAGCAACTTGGTAAGCAAAATACAGTCGAAATGCAAGAACAGAAATAGAGGTAGCAATTGGTAGTAAGTAAGAGTTCTTAAGCAACCCTCCTAAAAACAACAAAAGGACTACTCTGGGTCCATAAATTGTACCATCAAAGATATCAGTGGAGGATAAGGATTCCTCTAAGTGTAATGAAGGCAAAAATAAGCCTGAAAGGTCCAATAAAGCAGTTAAGCAAAGTTCCATTTCTTAAACATTGAAACTTTCGGGGACCCCAGGAGGAATAGCAAACAACCACAGGCACATGAACAAAAACAAACAAGACCGACAAACAAGGGACAGCGGAACCCCTTGGGGGGAGAGGGTTCTACAATCATGAGAAATCAATATTAGGTTGAGAGAAAGGCCAGGCCTAAGGGTAGGTGCTTGAATACTCCATCCATGGCTGCCAGGTGGCTTTGAAAGCCTTTTGGGGGTCAAGGAGGATATTCTTGTCCATTTGTCATTGGCCATAATTCAGTATAGTTTGGATCTAACCAGAGGGAGAGGAATGTGAAAAGTTTTTAATGACAGGAACACTTGACGTCATGGAATCAAGGAAGGCTTAATTTACCAGAAATGTGCACTTCTTAAAAGACAGCCCCCAAAATATGCCTGAGGACATGGACTAAAGTGAAGAACAAGGGTCTTTTCAGAGAGCAGCATATACAAAACAAAAATCTAAATTTTATTTTAAATGTAAAGTAGTTGTTAAGTTAAATTTTAAAATGTTAAATGTTAAAATAAAAAACGTGTTATGTAGAGATAGAGAAACCCGGTCTCACTCAGAACTTTGGGGTGACAGCGGATCGCCAAGCCTTTGACCAGTATACCTTTGCCCAGTATACCTTGCAGCTAGCAGCTAAATCACATGACCCCAGGTTATACAATCATTGATGGCATTTATGTGACATACAGCTCCAAGGACATTCAGGAGACAGCATAAAGGTGGGTTTAGGAGGCTGATGAAGCCCTATGCACTGCATTGCAGTCACCATATGGAAGAGAGATAATAGAGCTGTGCCAGAAAACCTTCACAATTCTAATAGAATTTGAAAGCAAGCTGAGCAAAACATTAAGCAGTATGCTGGCCTCAGACAGTGACCTGTGTAACCTGCATTACTGTGTTCAGTTGGTGTACTATAAATTCCAGCCAGCCCGGCAGAATGAGCCCATATATATACTACCACATAACTAGCTAAGCAAAGCATTGAGCAGTGGTCTGATCTCAAACAGTGATTTCCTGTCACCTAAATTACTTTATTCAGCAGATGCACTACCAATCCCAGCAGTCTGACCATAAAAGCTATCACATTACAATACCTAGTAAGCTAAGAAAGACAGTAGGATGACCTGTATTGTACATAAGCATGCATTAAAAAGTATTATGAAAGTGGGTAACACATTTTAGGCCAAATTATGTGTATTTTCTGGGTTTAATCAAACATATAGTATTTCTACCTGGGTTTAATATAAATATGCATTGAAACTGTTGAGAGTGAATGCAGGATAGCCATCTAAGGACAATTTATGTGTATTTTCTAGGTTCAATCAAACTAGCTTACATTGACGTGGTCTGAAAGGGCAGGAGGTACTCAGCCCCAAGTGCAGTTGTGCACTTATGCTGGGGTGGAGGTCCTGCACATGTGGTCCCTTGCTATGGGCGATCCCCAGCAAAAGATGCATACAATGGAGGATGCCTGCAGACAGTCACAAGTACCAAAATATAGGTTCACTGCTGTGGTAGATGTAAACAATGACATTAGTTAACCCTCAAAACCATCAGACCATGTCAATGTAGTTGTTCAATGTTTAATCAAACTAATAGTATTTCTACCTATGTTTAACATTTGAACATTTAATGCTTTAACCCCTTAAGGACAATGGACGTACTCCTACGCCCCCGTTTCCGAGTCCTTAAGGACCGAGGACGTAGGAGTACGTCCTGTCCCTTCCCGGCCCCCCGCCGCTAGCCGGAGGGGAGCCGGTGCCCGATGCCTGCTGAAATCGTTCAGCAGGCATCGAGGCATATCGCCTTGGGGGGTCATTATGCCCCCCCCATGTCGGCGATGGCCGCAGATCGCTGGACAATTCAGTCCAGCGATCTGCAGCGATTCCGGGTCAATCGGGTCTCCAGTGACCCGGTGACCCGGAATTACTGGCTGATCGGGGCCGTCAGTGACGGCCCCGAACAGCCAGAGCCTGCAGGGGTGAGGGCGCCAATCAGGGCACCTGCTGCGGGTGTCACTCCCGCACCCGCTCCGCCCCTCTTCCGGAGGACGTGAGCGGGTGCGGGACGTGCACCCCGGGTGCTGGGGACCCCGATCCCCGGCGTTAATGTTGGGATCGGGGCCCCAGGAGCGACGACGGCGGCGGCGGCGGGACTGACCTGCAGCGTCGATCAGCAGCAGCAGGAGGTGAGTGACAGCCTCCTGCTGTTGCTTAGCAACAGCTCCCAGCATGCAAAAAGGGCATGCTGGGAGCTGTAGTTATGCAACAGGAGGAGGCAGACCACCACAACTCCCAGCATTCCCTTATGGGCATGCTGGGACTTATGGTTTTGCAACAGCTGGAGGCACATTCTTTCTATGGAAAAGTGTACCTTCAGCTGTTGTGTAACTACAACTCCCAGCTTGCACAAACAGCTAAAGTGCATGCTGGGAGTTGTAGTGGTGCATCTGCTGGTTGCATAACTACAACTCCCAGCATGCCTGTTGGCTGTCGGTGACTGCTGAGAGTTGTAGTTTTGCAACAGCTGAAGGCACACTGAGTTAAGTAGCAAACCAGTGTGTCTCCAGCTGTTGCATAACTACAATCCCCAGCATCCCCAGCCAAAGTAGTATGCCTCCCGCTGTTGCATAACTACAACACCCAGCATGCCCTTCCGCTGTCCGTACATGCTGGGGGTTGTAGCTTTTGCAACAGCTGAAGGCACACTGGTTGCAAAACACTGAGTTTGTTGCCAAACTCTGTGTTTCACAACCAGTGTGCCTCCAGCTGTTGCAAAACTACAACTCCCAGCATGCACTGATAGACCGTACATGCTGGGAGTTGTAGTTTTGCAACAGCTGGATGTTCCCCCCCCCCCAATGTGAATGTACAGGGTACACTCACATGGGCGGAGGATTACAGTAAGTATCCGGCTGCAAGTTTGAGCTGCGGCAAATTTTCTGTCGCAGCTCAAACTGCCAGCGAGAAGCTACTGTGAACCCCCCGCCCGTGTGACTGTACCCTAAAAACACTACACTAACACAAAATAAAATAAAAAGTAAAAAACACTACATATACACATACCCCTACACAGCCCCCCTCCCCAATAAAAATGAAAAACGTCTGGTACGCCACTGTTTCCAAAACAGAGCCTCCAGCTGTTGCAAAACTACAACTCCCAGCATGCACTTATAGACCCTACATGCTGGGAGTTGTAGTTTTGCAACAGCTGGATGTCCCCCCCCCCCCCAATGTGAACGTACAGGGTACACTCACATGGGCAGAGGTTTACAGTAAGTATCCGACTGCAAGTTTGAGCTGCGGCAAATTTTCTGTCGCAGCTCAAACTGCCAGCGAGAAGCTACTGTGAACCCCCCGCCCGTGTGACTGTACCCTAAAAACACTACACTACACTACCACAAAATAAAATAAAAAGTAAAAAACACTACATATACACATTCCCCTACACAGCCCCCCTCCCCAATAAAAATGAAAAACGTCTGGTACACCACTGTTTCCAAAACGGAGCCTCCAGCTGTTGCAAAACAACTACTCCCAGTATTACCAGACAGCCACTGACTGTCCAGGCATGCTGGGACTTTTACAACAGCTGGAGGCACCCTGTTTGGGAATCACTGGCGTAGAATACCCCTATGTCCACCCCTATGCAAGTCCCTAATTTAGGCCTCAAATGCGCATGGCGCTCTCACTTTGGAGCCCTGTCGTATTTCAAGGCAACAGTTTAGGGCCACATATGGGGTATCGCCGTACTCGGGAGAAATTGTGTTACAAATTTTGGGGGGTATTTTCTGCTATTACCCTTTTTAAAAATGTTAAATTTTTGGGAAACCAAGCATATTAGATAAAATTTTTATTTTTTTTACATATGCAAAAGTTGTGAATAACCTGTGGGGTATTAAGGTTCACTTTACCCCTTTTTACATTACCCGAGGGCTCTAGTTTCCAAAATGGTATACCATGTGTTTTTTTTTTCCGGTTCTGGCACCATAGGGGCTTCCTAAATGCGGCATGCCCCCAGAGCAAAATTTGCTTTCAAAAAGCCAGATGTGACTCCTTCTCTTCTGAGACCTGTAGTGCGCCAGCAGAGCACTTTTCACCCCCATATGGGGTGTTTTCTGAATCGGGAGAAATTGGGCTTCAAATTTTGGGGGGTATTTTCTGCTATTACCCTTTTTAAAAATGTAAAAAAATTGGGAAAACCAAGCATTTTAGGTAAAAAAAAATTTTTTTTTTTACATATGCAAAAGTCGTGAAACACCTGTAGGGTATTAAGGTTCACTTTACCCCTTTTTACGTTCCCCGAGGGGTCTAGTTTCCAAAATGGTATGCCATGTGTTTTTTTTTTGCGGTTCTGGCACCATAAGGGTTTCCTAAATGCTGCATGCCCCCAGAGCAAAATTTGTTTTCAAAAAAGCCAAATGTGACTCCTTCTCTTCTGAGACCTGTAGTGCGCCAGCAGAGCACTTTTCACCCCCATATGGGGTGTTTTCTGAATCGGGAGAAATTGGGCTTCAAATTTTGGGGGGTATTTTCTGCTATTATCCTTTTTAAAAATGTAAAATTTTTGGGAAACCAACCATTTTAGGTAAAAAATTTTTTTTTTTTTACATATGCAAAAGTCGTGAATCACCTGTGGGGTATTAAGGTTCACTTTACCCCTTGTTACATTCCCCGAGGGGTCTAGTTTCCAAAATGGTATGCCATGTGTTTTTTTTTTTTGCTGTCCTGGCACCATAGGGGCTTCCTAAAGGTGACATGCCCCCCAAAAACCATTTGTCGCTCCTTCCCTTCTGAGCCCTCTACTGCACCCGCCGAACAATTAACATAGACATATGAGGTATATGCTTACTCGAGAGAAATTGGGTTTCAAATACAAGTAAAAATTTTCTCCTTTCTACCAATTGCAAAAATTCAAAAATTGGGTCTACAAAAACATGCGAATGTAAAAAATGAAGATTGTGAATTTTCTCCTTCACTTTTCTGCTATTCCTGTGAAACACCTAAAGGGTTAATACACTCATTGAATGTCATTTTGAATACTTTGGGGGGTGTAGTTTTTATAATGGGGTCATTTATGGGGTATTTCTAATATAAAGACCCTTCAAATCCACTTCAAACCTGAACTGGTCCATGAAAAATAGCGAGTTTGAAAATTTTGTGAAAAATTTCCAAATTGCTGCTGAACTTTGAAGCCCTCTGGTGTCTTCCAAAAGTTAAAAACTCATAAATTTTATGATGCAAACATAAAGTAGACATATTGTATATGTGAACCCAAAAATGTTTTATTTTGAATATCCATTTTCCTTACAAGCAGAGAGCTTCAAAGTTAGAAAAATGCAAAATTTTCATTTTTCTCATCAAATTTTGGGATTTTTCACCAAGAAAGGATGCAAGTTACCATAAAATTTTACCACTAAGTTAAAGTAGAATATGTCACGAAAAAACAATCTCAGAATCAGAATGATAACTAAAAGCATTCCAGAGTTATTAATGTTTAAAGTGACAGTGGTCAGAATTGCAAAAAACGCTCTGGTCCTTAAGGTGTAAAATGGCCTGGTCCTTAAGGGGTTAAAGGGGTATTCCAGGAAAACATATTTTTTTATATATCAACTGGCTCCAGAAAGTTAAACAGTTTTGTAAATTACTTCTATTAAAAATCTTAATCCTTCCAATAATTTTCAGCTGCTAAAGTTGAGTTGTTCTTTTCTGTCTGACAACAGTGCTCTCTGCTGACACCTCTGTCTGTCTGGGGAACTACACAGAGTAGGAGAGGTTTGCTATGGGGATTCACTTCTACTCTGGACAGTTCCTGAGACAGGTGTCATCAGAGAGCACTTAGACAGAAAAGAACAATTCAACAGCTCATAAGTATTGAAAGGATTAATATTTTTTGATAGAAAACATTTTTACAAATCTGTTTAAATTTCTGGAGCCAGTTGATATATAAAAAATTTTTTTCCTGGATAACCCCTTTAAGGACACATTTTTTAAAGTAAGTTTTCCTTTTTTTTTTTTGCCCTGCCTTCTGAGAGACATGATTCTTTTATAATTCCATCAACAGAGCCATGTGATGGCTTGCGTTTTTTGCGTGACCAATTGTATTTGTAATGACACCTTTCCTTTTACCATAAAATGTTCGGCACAACCAAACAAATATTATTTATGGTGGAAAATAGAAAATGAAACTAGAATTTTGAAACTTTTGAGGGGTTTGGTTTGTTTTTGCTCATTTTTGTGCCACGATCTGTAGTTTTTATTGGTACCACTTTGTGAATATGGGACTTTTTTTTATTACTTTTTATTTTTTATTTTTAATACATGATTTTGGATTTAGATTTTTTTTAATCTTCATGGTGCTACTGTGACAAACAGCTCTACTTAGGGCAGAGCTGCTTATCACAACGAGTAGCAAGGCAGGCAAGCCATTCTGAAGAGGTTAATGTCAGGCCAGTGCTGTGTTAGTGCATTACTATTACCAGGACCTGACCTTTTTCTAGTTCCCTGAATCTGCCTTTTGCCTGCCGATTTGGACCTGACCCTGTTACTCTTGGTTTGACCTCTGTTAGTTACTGTTCTTGTCTTTGGTTCTAGTTCTGTGTTGCATAGTGCTCTAGGTTCTGAACCTCTGCCCTGTTTTCTGGTTATCCCACCCTATGAATGACTCTGTCCCTGGCATGTCCCTTATGATTTTCACTTGGTCTCTCTGACCCTTCCGCTAGCGCATTGTGCATTTAGTGAGTGTAGGGAACATCGCCCAGTTGGGGGCAGGGCTTAGGGCAGATCATCCAAGAAGGTAGTGACAGTGGCTAGGGTTATTTTAGGGCTGCATTTTTTCTACTTTTGTGATTGGTTCTTTGCTACAAAGGAATGGTGTTCAAAGGCAGGGATTGGTCAGGATAAAATAATTTATATACACCCTAATATATAGCAAATTTTGATTTAGTTTTATCACGCGGTTTATAAGGCTTTCAGAGGTATGATGATCTGGTGCAATGAGCACAGAGGAGAAATGATGATCGGCCATGCATTTGTGTGTTCCTCCCCCAGGTTACATTGTGTTGGCAGCATGTACCCAGTTTTGACATCTGCTGCATTTTTCTGCTGATCAGTCAACAAGTGTTTGCTTGATTATTGGTCAGGATCGTGATACGGTGCATTATTTGGCTGAACAAACTGTCGTTCCCAGTCATTGGCCCATGTCTATGTGCTTTTATCCTAAAGCAGTGGTCTCAAATTGTGGCCCTCTAGATGTTGCAAAACTTCCACTCCTAGCGTGCTGGGAGTTGAAGTTTTGCAACATCTGGAGGGCCACAGTTTGAGACTACTGTCCTAAAAAAAACATAATGAGGAGGGAAACTGCAATGAATAAGTCAATGATGTCACAAAGGGAACTTGTGAATTGATTCACACAATGGCCCTGATTTACTATTGTAAATCCAACATGTTTTGTCGGGTTGTGCACAAGATTCCGGTACATTGCGCCAGAAGTTGTGTGTGTTCCAGAATGTGCTCCAGAATTGGAAAAAAAAAAAAAACAACCAACTCTCCATTTTACTGGGAAAACCTGAAAAAGGGGTGTAGACATTGGGGAAAGGGCGTGATTGCAGAAAAGGGGGTGTCCCCGACATTTTTGAATAATCCCAACAGAAATGTGGTGGATTTGAGCTGAGGAAAACCCTACAGCTCAGAACTAGAGATGAGCGAACTTACAGTAAATTCGATTCGTCACGAACTTCTCGGCTCGGCAGTTGATGGCTTTTCCTGCATAAATTAGTTCAGCTTTCAGGTGCTCCGGTGGGCTGGAAAAGGTGGATACAGTCCTAGGAGCTTCTTTCCTAGGACTGTATCCACCTTTTCCAGCCCACCGGAGCACCTGAAGGCTGAACTAATTTATGCAGGATAAGTCATCAACTGCCGAGCCGAGAAGTTCGTGACGAATCAAATTTACTGTAAGTTCGCTCATCTCTACTCAGAACATAAAAGCAAAATGTAAGGAAAAGTGCAAAATGTAGGGAAACATTAGTAAATACCGTGAAAAAATACTTGTAGGGAAGAAAAACCACAAAGAAAACTCCACTCTTAGTAAATCAGGGCTAATATCTGTAAGTAGATACAACTGTAGGTGCTTTATAAAAGAAAAATGCTTAGACCTGAGGCCACATCTCTAGATTGCTTAAACTTTTTTTTTTCTCTTTTCAGACGTCTGTTTACAATTGTATCCAGCCAGGCGTTTATGTCTCCCAGTTCACTGTCTGGTCATTGATATTTAGTTTTATATTTCCTACAAATAAATATATTATACTTAATAAGCACCCCTCCATATTCCATTAACTTACAAGACAGCCTTGTTATTGCAAATCTCTTATGAATACCCTTAGCCTATCACTTGCCGTATAATTTACCGAATCTTGAAGCCGCCAGACTTCACACGCCAATTGTCATTAGACAAAAAGCTGTCCCTACAGATCGGAGTCCACATCTAATAATACAGGTGTGCACCATACATGGAGACAAAAGGAAAAACCTGCTGTGAAAACTATTTTCCTTTTAGAGAATTTTTACCAATTTGTAGAAGTAAATGACATGTATTGTGACATTATATCTCCTGTGGGGAGCTTTAATAAAGGCTATGTAATAAAAAGATGGAGAGACAACACTACTTCACATATTTAAATGGTATTTACTTTCTTTTAAAGAGTATTTGTCACACCAGCAAACATGTTAAGTTAACAATACAATAAGTCACCTCTCCGCGCCTGTTCGCCCCGGCTGCTAAAGCTTTCAATATTTGAGATCGCTTTAATTTACTGCTTTGCAGTTAGTGATTATAGGGGGATTTGAAAAGGTCTTTGCACAAGCAGCAAGCTCTCTACTGGATTTGTTACTGGAGCATGTTCATCTATTGGATCAATACGGTGCGACAGCATTGGCCTGTCAACTCGGTCTCTCGAGGACGTGCTTTTCTGCTGGGAACTCTTTCTCTTTCCTCTAAATATGGTTCACATAGTTCATCTTCCTTAGTGCCAGATTTAAGATCTACGTTTGGAGAAAACGAACAGAACCTTTTAGGAGAGGATGGATATCCTGTCACAAAATTGCCTGGCTAAGCTACACTGCAAACAACACTCACAAAACCACTTCTATATTTTTCACATTTTCATTTCGACACAATTCGGACTGAGCTAACTATGGCGTGACAAGAAATAAGTCATAGAGGCCAAAGTGGAAGCAATAGTTTCTACGATGTATAGTGTGTATTATATCTAATTTGTTGCAATGGCTTTTTATTAAAACAAAACAAATCAACCGTTTGCCATAGCGAATACTACACTGTTTAAATATTACATTTTCAGTAAGGAAGCGACGGTATATTTTTGAGCTGTGTAAGGGGCCCCAAAATTTCTGATGACAGCCCTGTATATGAAGGGGTGGGGTCGTAACACACCATTCCTGGGGAGCACTGGGGCTCTATACAGGAGATCGCAGGGGGCTCCTGCAGATAGGGTATATGTTTTTCTGTAATTTTAAGTATGAGACATCTCCTTTAAAGGGGTACTCCGGTGGAAAACTTTTTTTTAAATCAACTGGTGCCAGAAAGTTAAACAGATTTGTAAATTACTTCTATTAAAAAAAATCTTAATCCTTCCAGTACTTATTAGCTGCTAAATACTACAGAGTAAACACAGAGCTCTCTGCTGACATCACGAGCACAGTGCTCTCTGCTGACACCTCTGTCCGTTTTAAGAACTGTGCAGAGTAGGAGAAAATACCCATAGAAAACATATGCTGCTCTGGACAGTTCCTAAAATAGACAGAGATGTCAGCAGAGAGCACTGTGGTTATGATGTCAGCAGAGAGCTCAGTGTTCCAAAAAGAAAAGAATTTCCTCTGTAGTATTCAGCAGCTAATAAGTATTGGAAAGATTAAGATTTTTTTAATAGAAGTAACTAACAAATCTGTTTAACTTTCTGGCACCAGTTGATTAAAAAAAAAAGTTTTCCACCGGAGAACCCCTTTAAATCTCACCCAAAGGCTTGATTCATAAATGAGACGATTCTCTACTGCTCTTTAATACCATTCATATTCGTTATATTTTCCTTCCTTTTCTTTATGATCCTCATCAACTCACATTTTCTTCTGTGAATTAATATCAGTATCATCAGATGTCAGAAACCAAAGAGCAAATACTGATGACTGTTGTCTGACAAGTGACACTTGAGTGAAGTGAGAAGGATTGAAAAAATACAAATAATAAATGATGGGTAACAAGGGATGAATTTTGACTGACTGACAAAAAGACAGTGAAAAATGACTGATGATCCTGAAGTGAGGAATTAAAACAAATTGATAAGTAAATGGAGTTTACTTAGCGCTGATGTTTCCATTATGTTACACTGGATTAATAAACGTCTATATTGCAACATATATATCTATATATATAAAACTCAACGTGTGTGTGTGTATGTATGTATGTGTGTATGTATGTGTGTTCCACAAAAACTTTCACACGGCTAAAGATATTAAAATGAAACTTGGCACACATGTTACTTATATGTCAACAACAAACATAGGATAGGTAATTTAACCCTTACTCACCCCCCTTTGCCAGAGGCGGGGCTTATGTTTAAAGTCCCATGCAAGTCCATTTGAAATATATGTTACTGCATAACTTCCAAACGACTGGAGATATTTCGATAATACTTGGTCACATGTTACTTATATGTCCACTTAAAATATAGGATAGTTAATTTAACCCTTAACTACCCCATTTGTGAGGGTCAGGTTTTTTTTTTTTAAAGTCCCATGCAAATCAATGTGAAATGCATGTTCCCATCTAATTTCCGTTAGGCTGGAGCTATTTCATTACCTGGTACACATATTACGAGTCAGGATATGAGGACGGGATGGGAGGTTGGCATAGGAGGACGGGATATGAGGACGAGATATGAGGTCGGGATAGGAGGTCGGGTAGGAGGTCGGGATAGGATGTCGGTATATGAGGTCGGGATAGGAGGACAAGATAGGAGGATGGGATATGAGGACAGGATAGGAGGTCTGGATAGGAGGTTGGGATAGGAGGTCAAGATAGGAGGACGGGATAGGAGGTCAAGATAGGAGGTCGAGATATGAGTTTGGGAAAGGAGGTCTGGATAGGAGGACGGGATAGGAGGTCTGGATAGGAGGTCAGGATAGGAGGTCGAGATAGGAGGATGAGATAGAAGGTCAAGATAGGAGGTCGAGATATGAGGACGGGAAAGGAGGTCGGGATAGGAGGTCGGGATAGGAGAATGGGATAGGAGGTCGAGATAGGAGGTCGGGATAGGATGTCAGGATAGGAGGTTGGGATAGGAGGACAAGATAGGAGGACGGGATAGGAAGTCTGGATAGGAAGTTGGGATAGGAGGTCGAGATAGGAGGACGGGATAGGAGGTCAAGATAGGAGGTCGAGATATGAGGACGGGAAAGGAGGTCGGCATAGGAGGACGGGATAGGAGGTCTGGATAGGAGGTCAAGATAGGAGGACGGGAAAGGAGGTCGGGATAGGAGGTCGGGATAGGAGGACGGGATAGGAGGTTGAGATAGGAGGTCGAGATAGGAGGGAAGGGATAGGAGGTCGGGATAGGAGGTCGGGATAGGAGGTCAGGATAGGAGGTCGGGATAGGAGCTCAAGATTGGAGGACGGGATAGGAGGTCGGGATGGGAGGTCAAGATATGAGGACGGGAGACGGGATAGGAGGTCGAGGATGGGATAGCCGGACGGGATAGGAGGACGGGATAGGAGGACGGGATAGGAGGTCGGGATAGGAGGTCGGGATAGGAGGACGGGATAGGAGGACGGTATAGGAGGTCGGGACAGGATGTCTGTCACGATGCCGGCTGGCAGGTAGTGGATCCTCTGTGCCAGAGAGGGATTGGCGTGGACCGTGCTAGTGGACCGGTTCTAAGCCACTACTGGTTTTCACCAGAGCCCGCCGCAAAGCGGGATGGTCTTGCTGCGGCGGTAGTGACCAGGTCGTATCCACTAGCAACGGCTCACCTCTCTGGCTGCTGAAGATAGGCGCGGTACAAGGGAGTAGGCAAAAGCAAGGTCGGACGTAGCAGAAGGTCGGGGCAGGCAGCAAGGATCGTAGTCAGGGGCAACGGCAGAAGGTCTGGAAACACAGGCAAGGAACACACAAGGAACGCTTTCACTGGCACTAAGGCAACAAGATCCGGCAAGGGAGTGCAGGGGAAGTGAGGTGATATAGGGAAGTGCACAGGTGAACACACTAATTGGGACCACTGCGCCAATCAGCGGCGCAGTGGCCCTTTAAATCGCAGAGACCCGGCGCGCGCGCGCCCTAGGGAGCGGGGCCGCGCGCGCCGGGACAGAACAGACGGAGAGCGAGTCAGGTAGGGGAGCCGGGGTGCGCATCGCGAGCGGGCGCTACCCGCATCGCGAATCGCATCCCGGCTGGCAGCGGAATCGCAGCGCCCCGGGTCAGAGGACGTGACCGGAGCGCTGCCGCGGGGAGAGTGAAGCGAGCGCTCCGGGGAGGAGCGGGGACCCGGAGCGCTCGGCGTAACAGTACCCCCCCCCTTGGGTCTCCCCCTCTTCTTAGAGCCTGAGAACCTGAGGAGCAGACTTTTGTCTAGGATGTTGTCCTCAGGTTCCCAGGATCTCTCTTCAGGACCACAACCCTCCCAGTCCACTAAAAAAAAATGTTTCCCTCTGACCTTTTTGGCAGCTAAAATTTCTTTGACCGAGAAGATGTCCGAGGAGCCAGAAACAGGAGTGGGAGGAACAGATTTGGGAGAAAAACGGTTGAGGATGAGTGGTTTGAGAAGAGAGACGTGAAAGGCATTAGGGATACGAAGAGAGGGAGGAAGAAGAAGTTTATAAGAGACAGGATTAATTTGAGACAAAATTTTGAAAGGACCAAGATAGCGTGGTCCCAACTTGTAGCTAGGGACATGGAAGCGGACATATTTAGCGGAGAGCCATACCTTGTCTCCAGGGGAAAAAACGGGGGGAGCTCTTCTTTTCTTATCCGCGAACTTCTTCATGCGTGATGAAGCCTGTAAGAGAGAATTTTGGGTCTCTCTCCATATGATGGAAAGGTCACGAGAAATTTCATCCACAGCGGGCAGACCAGAGGGCAAGGGAGTAGGGAGGGGGGGAAGAGGGTGACGGCCGTACACCACGAAAAATGGGGATTTGGAGGAAGACTCAGAGACCCTGAAGTTATACGAGAATTCGGCCCATGGGAGGAGATCTGCCCAGTCATCCTGGCGGGAGGAAACAAAATGTCGCAAATAATCACCCAAGATCTGGTTAATCCTTTCTACTTGTCCATTGGACTGGGGATGATATGCAGAAGAAAAATTTAATTTAATCTTGAGTTGTTTACAGAGAGCCCTCCAGAATTTAGACACGAATTGGACGCCTCTATCCGAGACAATCTGCGTAGGCAACCCGTGAAGACGAAAAATGTGTACAAAAAATTGTTTAGCCAACTGAGGCGCAGAAGGAAGACCAGGAAGAGGGATGAAATGTGCCATTTTGGAGAATCGATCAACGACCACCCAAATAACAGTGTTGCCACGGGAAGGGGGTAAATCAGTAATAAAATCCATACCAATCAGAGACCAAGGCTGTTCGGGGACAGGCAGAGGATGAAGAAAACCAGCGGGCTTCTGGCGAGGAGTCTTATCCCGGGCACAGATAGTGCAGGCTCGCACAAAGTCCACAACATCCGTCTCCAGAGTCGGCCACCAATAGAAGCGGGAGATGAGTTGCACAGATTTCTTGATACCCGCATGACCTGCGAGATGGGAGGAGTGACCCCATTTGAGGATTCCGAGGCGTTGGCGAGGAGAAACAAAGGTCTTTCCTGGAGGAGTCTGCCTGATGGAGGCAGGAGAAGTGGAGATCAGGCAGTCAGGTGGAATGATGTGTTGCGGAGAGAGTTCAACTTCTGAGGCATCCGAGGAACGAGAGAGAGCATCGGCCCTAATGTTCTTATCGGCAGGACGAAAGTGAATCTCAAAATTAAATCGGGCAAAGAACAGAGACCACCGGGCCTGGCGAGGATTCAGCCGTTGGGCAGACTGGAGGTAGGAGAGGTTCTTGTGGTCGGTGTAGATAATAACAGGAGAACTTGATCCCTCCAGCAGATGCCTCCATTCCTCAAGTGCTAATTTAATGGCTAGAAGCTCTCGATCCCCGATGGAGTAGTTCCTCTCCGCTGGAGAGAAGGTCCTAGAGAAAAAACCACAAGTGACAGCATGCCCGGAAGAATTTTTTTGTAGAAGAACAGCTCCAGCTCCCACTGAGGAGGCATCAACCACCAATAGGAAGGGTTTGGAAGGGTCAGGTCTGGAGAGGACGGGAGCCGAAGAAAAGGCAGACTTGAGTCGTTTAAAGGCGTCTTCTGCTTGAGGAGGCCAGGACTTGGGATCAGCATTTTTTTTGGTTAAAGCCACGATAGGAGCCACAATGGTAGAAAAATGTGGAATAAATTGCCTGTAATAATTGGCGAACCCCAAAAAGCGTTGGATAGCACGGAGTCCGGAGGGGCGTGGCCAATCTAAGACGGCAGAGAGTTTGTCTGGATCCATCTGTAGTCCCTGGCCAGAGACCAAATATCCTAGAAAAGGAAGAGATTGGCATTCAAACAGACATTTCTCAATTTTGGCATAGAGTTGGTTGTCACGAAGTCTCTGAAGAACCATACGGACATGCTGGCGGTGTTCTTCTAGATTGGCAGAAAAAATTAGGATATCGTCCAGATATACAACAACACAGGAGTATAACAGATCACGAAAAATTTCATTGACAAAGTCTTGGAAGACGGCAGGGGCGTTGCACAGTCCAAAGGGCATGACCAGATACTCAAAGTGTCCATCTCTGGTGTTAAATGCCGTTTTCCACTCGTCCCCCTCTCTGATGCGGATGAGGTTATAGGCGCCTCTTAAGTCCAATTTAGTGAAGATGTGGGCACCTTGGAGGCGATCAAAGAGTTCAGAGATGAGGGGTAAGGGGTAGCGGTTCTTAACCGTGATTTTATTAAGACCGCGGTAGTCAATGCAAGGACGTAGGGAGCCATCTTTTTTGGACACAAAGAAAAATCCGGCTCCGGCAGGAGAGGAGGATTTACGGATAAAGCCCTTTTTTAGATTCTCCTGGACGTATTCGGACATGGCAAGAGTCTCTGGGGCAGAGAGAGGATAAATTCTGCCCCGGGGTGGAGTAGTGCCCGGGAGGAGGTCGATAGGGCAATCATAAGGCCTGTGAGGAGGTAGAGTCTCAGCTTGTTTTTTGCAGAAAACATCCGCGAAGTCCATATAGGCCTTAGGGAGACCGGTTACTGGAGGAACCACAGAGTTACGGCAAGGGTTACTGGGAACCGGTTTTAGACAGTTCTTGGAACAAGAGGACCCCCAACTCTTGATCTCCCCAGTGGACCAATCCAGGGTAGGGGAATGAAGTTGAAGCCAGGGAAGTCCAAGGAGAATTTCCGAGGTGCAATTGGGGAGGACCAAAAGTTCAATCCTCTCATGATGAGATCCGATGCTCATAAGAAGGGGCTCCGTGCGGAAACGTATGGTACAGTCCAATCTTTCATTATTTACACAATTGATGTAGAGGGGTCTGGCGAGACTGGTCACCGGGATGTTGAACTTGTTGACGAGAGAGGCCAAAATAAAATTTCCTGCAGATCCTGAGTCCAAGAAGGCCACTGTAGAGAAGGAGAAGGCAGAGGCAGACATCCGCACAGGCACAGTAAGACGTGGAGAAGCAGAGTAGACATCAAGGACTGTCTCATTATTGTGCGGAGTCAGCGTACGTCTTTCCAGGCGGGGAGGACGGATAGGACAATCTCTTAGGAAGTGTTCGGTACTAGCACAGTACAGGCAGAGGTTCTCCATACGGCGTCGTGTCCTCTCTTGAGGTGTCAGGCGAGACCGGTCGACCTGCATAGCCTCCACGGCGGGAGGCACAGGAACAGATTGCAGGGGACCAGAGGAGCCGAGGAGGAGAAACGCCTCGTGCGAACAGAGTCCATATCTTGGCGGAGTTCCTGACGCCTTTCGGAAAAACGCATGTCAATGCGAGTGGCTAGGTGAATAAGTTCATGTAGATTAGCAGGAATTTCTCGTGCGGCCAGAACATCTTTAATGTTGCTGGATAGGCCTTTTTTGAAGGTCGCGCAGAGGGCCTCATTATTCCAGGACAATTCTGAAGCAAGAGTACGGAATTGTACGGCATACTCGCCAACGGAAGAATTACCCTGGACCAGGTTCAACAGGGCAGTCTCAGCAGAAGAGGCTCGGGCAGGTTCCTCAAAGACACTTCGGATTTCCGAGAAGAAGGAGTGTACAGAGGCAGTGACGGGGTCATTGCGGTCCCAGAGCGGTGTGGCCCATGACAGGGCTTTTCCGGACAGAAGGCTGACTACGAAAGCCACCTTAGACCTTTCAGTGGGAAACAGGTCCGACATCATCTCCAGATGCAGGGAACATTGGGAAAGAAAGCCACGGCAAAACTTAGAGTCCCCATCAAATTTATCCGGCAAGGATAAGCGTATCCCAGGAGCGGCCACTCGCTGCGGAGGAGGTGCAGGAGCTGGCGGAGGAGAAGACTGCTGAAGCTGTGGTAGTAACTGTTGTAGCATAACGGTCAGTTGAGACAGCTGTTGGCCTTGTTGCGCTATCTGTTGTGACTGCTGGGCGACCACCGTGGTGAGGTCAGCGACAACTGGCAGAGGAACTTCAGCGGGATCCATGGCCGGATCTACTGTCACGATGCCGGCTGGCAGGTAGTGGATCCTCTGTGCCAGAGAGGGATTGGCGTGGACCGTGCTAGTGGACCGGTTCTAAGCCACTACTGGTTTTCACCAGAGCCCGCCGCAAAGCGGGATGGTCTTGCTGCGGCGGTAGTGACCAGGTCGTATCCACTAGCAACGGCTCACCTCTCTGGCTGCTGAAGATAGGCGCGGTACAAGGGAGTAGGCAAAAGCAAGGTCGGACGTAGCAGAAGGTCGGGGCAGGCAGCAAGGATCGTAGTCAGGGGCAACGGCAGAAGGTCTGGAAACACAGGCAAGGAACACACAAGGAACGCTTTCACTGGCACTAAGGCAACAAGATCCGGCAAGGGAGTGCAGGGGAAGTGAGGTGATATAGGGAAGTGCACAGGTGAACACACTAATTGGGACCACTGCGCCAATCAGCGGCGCAGTGGCCCTTTAAATCGCAGAGACCCGGCGCGCGCGCGCCCTAGGGAGCAGGGCCGCGCGCGCCGGGACAGAACAGACGGAGAGCGAGTCAGGTAGGGGAGCCGGGGTGCGCATCGCGAGCGGGCGCTACCCGCATCGCGAATCGCATCCCGGCTGGCAGCGGAATCGCAGCGCCCCGGGTCAGAGGACGTGACCGGAGCGCTGCCGCGGGGAGAGTGAAGCGAGCGCTCCGGGGAGGAGCGGGGACCCGGAGCGCTCGGCGTAACAATGTCGAGATAGGAGGTCGGGATAGGAGGTCGGGATGTGGGGTTGGGATATGACAACAATATATGAGGACTGCATATGAAGTTAAAAGCTTCCTCCTTTGTTTATTTTCCTCCCCAAAAAGGATTAGGAAGGAAAAACTGGGCAACGCCGGGTACTCAGCTAGTATATATATATATATATATATATATATATATATATATATATATATATATATATATACAATATACATTCTGCATAGTCTGTGCACTGCTGATGCTATTGAAATAGTATAACATTTAGAGAATTTGGTTACTAGGAATATAGTACCATATAATATATTATATTATATAATATTTGCACATTTATATGACGTCACAAACTACAATCTGCATAAGTTAAATGCAAATACTGTCTTTATAGGACTTGCCTGAAATATTGACATCTACTAATCATTTACATAGCCTCAATATCTTTTAAAGACTTGATATATATTTTTTGGCAGTTTAATGTAACATGCCATGCTAGACAGATGTGATCATTAAATGCATTCACTCTGGTTGTAGGTACATAGTAAATGTAATTAGGCCCCTGTTTTTAGTACAAGACACTTTGCTGCTGAAGACCCCATCCTTTAAATAGTAAGGGTGTACAGGTTTATTACACATAATTCCATTTTATAACATAATTTAATTTTATTGTACAGTTTGGGATATCTTTGTTTTGATAAATGGTGGCCGTATGCAAACTGTTTCTATAAAAGCAAAATGATGCTTATGCATCATAATAAATATTATATATCCAAATACACAAAAAAGCTGTAGCATCTGATAAGTAATCATAAAAAAACATTCCATATAAGGAGATCAAAAACTGTCAATGACAACAAAGTAACAACATTACTAAAATATGCCTGAATGCTTTTAATCAGCATCAGCAAACATTTACTAAAATTGTACAACACGTCTATATATCATATCTAATCCAATTTTATTCTCTTTTTATGCCACAGCATATCTTGTGACATAAAATATATAAAAACGTTTATTTGAATGTACTATTGAGATTTACTAGTAATATAGGCTGTGGAATAAAAATGAATATGAAGTATAAAAAGGTCTGAAATGGGCCTATTTTACTTGGATTGCGGCCATGCAGCAATACCAGATATAACCTAACAATGGCACTGTGGCAGTTGTTCTTTTACCTACACAGTCCTATTCACTGTTAAATCCTTAGTTTTTTTTTACTTTTTGTTATTTCAAGTTTCAGTTTAGATTCTCTATTGAATGCACCCTCTCTATGCTGGTAACTTAAAAGGCTTTTTCTGGGCCTTTTTGATTAATGGCCTATCCAACACCTGACACCCTCACTGATCAGTTGTTCAGCTCCCCTTCTATACAGTGAACGGGGATGCGAGCCCTGTGTAGTTCATTGTAGTTCAGTGTAGAGGTATTGGAAGACACATTGGCTTTTTCAATGCATTCTAAGAATTCTCCCTTTTTTGGAGCTGCAACAGGATAAGTGATGGCATCTCAAAATAGAAAAGAAGAGTAACAAATGAAAAAAAATAGCTTTTATAAACATTAAAAAGTTTAAACAATTATCAAAAATAGATTTTTCCAAGTGTTCAAAAAAATTCTCCCTTTTGCAAGGCAGTGGCTGCAAGGGTGATGGTTGACTGGTGATTGTTGTAGCCAGCATACAGCAGGCAGTGGTGGACTGGTGGGAGTTGTAGTATCCAGCATCAGCAGGCAATGGTGGACTGGTGGGAGTTATAGTATCCAGCATCAGCAGCCAGTGGTGGACTGGTGGGAGTTGTAGTATCCAGTGTCAGCAGGCAGTGGTGGACTGGTGGGAGTTGTATTTTCCAGCACACAGCACCAAATGGTGGACTGTTGAGGGTTGTAGTAGCCAGCAGACAGAAGGCACTGGTGGACTGGTGAGAGCCTGGGTGATGGTAGTAAATTCTTCACTTATCCATGCTTAATTCATTTTAATAAATGTGAGTTTTTTCCACATTGCTGGCAGACAATCTTGTTCACTTAGGAGCAACATTGCCTGCCATGCTGAACTCTCCCTCTCTGATGCTACACTGGATGTATGCATCAACATGGTTATTTAGATGGTGGTATACATACCTTTTGGTGATGATTCATGTCAGGGTGGAATACCAAATGTAAAAATCTTGTCATCGTGTACTCCAGCGTGAAGACGCCACTGCTGCTCCTGCCTCCTGCAGGGGTAATGCAGACAGAGGGAGTGCAGAGAGTGAAGCCTTGTTGGGCAGGTGTTTGGTGCTGAAAAACTGTGGAAAGATGATGAGTAGCTTCTCCCTATAAAAATCCAATATTGCTTAAAAAAAATTCCTCCATTGTGGCTATCAAGTATTCTTCCTTCATGCACGCAGTATGCTAAACCGAATGCAAAATTTCCTGTACATAGCCAGCACAACTCTGTGACCGCCACATTTGTTCAAGAAACGTTTGTCGACCAAATTTTGCATGTCTGCCATACAAATAGAGTGTGCCATGCCACCTAACTGCAGCGTTTATACTATGTTTGTGCTGTTATCAGCAACCATGTTTCCCAATGTTAGATTAAAAGCAGAGAGCCAATGACAGGGCAACAACTTCCCTGCTGTGTGGCTTTTCTCACCTAAGCTTAGCAGATGTATTACAACATGGTAGCTCTTGACTTTGCATCAATAAAAGGGGGATGAGGGTAAGCTATGCTTTTCCTTGTGGGGGGATGCCAGATGTCCATGGAGGAAGACTTGGATTTGAAGGAGGAGGATAGGTGTCAGGTGTCAGAAGTTGAACCAGATTGGCACACCAATGATGGTGTCACTTCTCTTTCCTGGCCTTGTTGTGGTGGAGCCTCATTATGCAGGATGTTGACCCTGTGGGCCTTAAAACAAAATCTTGGGCCCAGGCCATAGCTACTGTGGCATGCATGGAGTGACCCACCCTTTCCGCCACATAACTGTGCAAATCAAGGATGGATTTTGTCAAAATAATCATGACTAGATATGCACCACCTAAGCTGGGGATACCCCATTAGTTGCTTTAAGGCTGTAAAGTCCACAAGATGGTACGAATGCTAGCACCACAATAGGCCAGGTGCAATTAGGCAAACTAAAATAAAGTGATTGGGCAAATATTGTTGTCTGTATGACGTAGATTCCCCAATTAATAACTGACTAGATAAAAGAGGAGGACAGGACACTGATGAGGACAAAACAGAGAATACACTGCCTGCGGACGAAGCATGGCTGCTAGACAGCTGAGAGGGATCTAGAGGGGCAGCAGAGGCAAGATTTTTCTTACATTGTAGGGAGTCTCGCCTGTCCCACACAGCCTTGTGTATGTTGCTTCATGTGCCTATGTAGATATGTAGTTCCTATACTCTTTCCCAGTCCACAGCTAAAGGTAGAAAAGAATTTCCATTCGACGGACTAGCAGGCCTACCTCGGCTATGCTCTTCTTCACTGACAATACTACTACCCTCGTGCTGTGAAAAGGTCACCTTCTCCTCACCCTGTTCCCACATACTGTCCATCACTACATTGTCATTATCAAACTATTCCTCATTATTCCAGCCACTCCTCTCTGCACTTCTTATCTCTGATCATGGGCTTCTTGATACCCCTTAGCATATTTACCATGATTCCTTACAGTATCTCCACCCCGCCTACCATCACCAGTCCCACTAGTGCTGTGCTCGTCCACTGCTTCCACCTCCTCTGCAAAACACTCCAAAGGTTTACTGTTCTCACACAACTCCTCGTTGGGGCTAAAGCTATCCTTCTGCAACATTCGGGACATCTCTGTCACAATCGGGACATCCCTGTGTTACATTTCCTGCGCAGGGGCCGCCGGGAGGTAGCGCGCGCAGGGACGTCACTGACGTTCTGTGCATGCGCCCATAGAAACGGAGGAGCGGAGCATCCAGCAGGAGGACGCAAGCTGGCCGGCATGGTAAGTTACCAGCTGCACGTCAGCTTCGGTTCTCCAATCCCCACACCCCCGGGCCCGAGACCTACTGCTATGGCCTATAGGCCATAGCAGTAGATCGTGACCCCTGACCAGAGGAGCAGTGGAAGGAGCACTGAAGTGGGGCAGTACACAGGCATGCAGCCTCCAGCCATACACTGTATATGGCTGAAGGCTGTATGTCTTTGGGGGAACTATACTGCCAACCAAATGTGGGGGGACAACAACCTAAGGTGGGGGAACTATACTGCCAGCCTACTGTGGGGGAACTACAACCTAATGTGGGGGAACATACTGCCTACCTAATCTGTGGGAACTACAACCTAATGTGGGGGGACTACAACCTAATGTGGGGGAACATACTGCCAACCTAATGTGGGGGAACTACAACCTAATGTGGGGGAACTATACTGCCAACCTAATGGGGGGAACTATAACCTAATGTGGGGGAACTATACTGCCTACCTAATGGGGGGAAATACAACCTAATGTAGGGGAACTATACTGCCTACCTAATGTGGGGGAACTATACTGCCAACCTAATGTGGGGAACATACTGCCAACCTAATGTGGGGGAACTACAACCTAATGTGGGGGAATTATACTGCCTACCTAGTGTGGGGGAACTACGACCTAATGTGGGGGAATTTAACTGCCTACCTAATGTGGGGGAACATACTGCCAACCTAATGTGGAGGAACAAACTGCCTACCTAATGTGGGGGAACATACTGCTAACCTAATGTGGGGGAACAAACTACCAACCTAATGTGGGGGAACTACAACCTAATGTGGGGGAACTATACTGCCAGCCTAATGTGAGGGAACTACAACCTAATGTGGGGGAACTATACAGCCAGCCTACTGTGGGGGAACTACAACCTAATGTGGGGGAACATACTGTCTACCTAATGTGGGGGAACTACAACCTAATGTGGGGGGACTACAACCTAATGTAGGGGAACATACTGCCAACCTAATGTGGGGGAACTACAACCGAGTGTGGGGGAACTATACTGCCAACCTAATGGGGGGGACTACAACCTAATGTTGGGGAACTATACTGCCTACCTAATGGGGGGAACTACAACATAATGTTGGGGAACTACAACCTAATGTGGGGGAACTATTCTGTCTACCTAATGTTGGGGAACTATACTGCCAACCTAATGTGGGGGAACTACAACCTATTGTGGGGGAACATACTGCCAACCTAATGTGGGGAACATACTGCCAACCTAATGGGGGGAACTACAACCTAATGTTGGGGAACTATACTGCCTACCTAATGGGGGGAACTACAACCTAATGTTGGGGAACTACAACCTAATGTGGGGGAACTATACTGCCTACCTGATGTGGGGGAACTATACTGCCAACCTAATGTGGGGATCATAATGCCAACCTAATGTGGGGGAACTACAACCTAATGTGGGGGAACTATACTGCCTACCTAGTGTGGGGGAACTACGACCTAATGTGGGGGAATTAAACTGCCAACCTAATGTGGAGGAACAAACTGCCTACCTAATGTGGGGGAACAAACTGCCAACCTAATGTGGGGGAACTATACTGCCAGCTTAATGTGGGGGAACTATACTGCCAGCTTAATGTGAGGGAACTACAACCTAATGTGGGGGAACTATACGGCCAGCCTACTGTGGGGGAACTACAACCTAATGTGGGGGAACATACTGCCTACCTAATGTAGGGGAACTACAACCTAATGTGGGGGGACTACAACCTAATGTAGGGGAACATACTGCCAACCTAATGTGGGGGAACTACAACCGAATGTGGGGGAACTATACTGCCAACCTAATGGGGGGAACTACAACCTAATGTTGGGGAACTATACTGCCTACCTAATGGGGGGAACTACAACATAATGTTGGGGAACTACAACCTAATGTGGGGAAACTATACTGCCTACCTAATGTCGGGGAACTATACTGCCAACCTAATGTGGGGGAACTACAACCTATTGTGGGGGAACATACTGCCAACCTAATGTGGGGAACATACTGCCAACCTAATGTGGGGGAACTACAACCTAATGTGGGGGAACTATACTGCCTACCTAGTGTGGGGGAACTACAACCTAAGGTTTGGGAATTATACTTCCAACCTAATGTGGGGGAACATAATGCCAACCTAATGTGGGGGAACAAACTGCCAACCTAATGTGGGGGAACTACAACCTAATGTGGGGGAACTATACTGCCTACCTAATGTGGGGAACTATACTGCCAACCTAATGTGGGGGAACTACAACCTATTGTGGGGGAACATACTGCCAACCTAATGTGGGGAACATACTGCCAACCTAATGTGGGGGAACTACAACCTAATGTGGAGAACTATACTGCCAACCTAATGTGGGGGAACTACAACCTATTGTGGGGGAACAAACTGCCAACCTAATGTGGGGGAACTACAACCTAATGTGGGGAACTATACTGCCAACCTAATGTGGGGGAACTACAACCTATTGTGGGGGAACATACTGCCAACCTAATGTGGGGAACATACTGCCAACCTAATGTGGGGGAACTACAACCTAATGTGGGGGAACTATACTGCCTACCTAGTGTGGGGGAACTACAACCTAACGTGGGGGAATTATACTTCCAACCTAATGTGGGGGAACATACTGCCAACCTAATGTGGGGGAACAAACTGCCAACCTAATGTGGGGGAACTACAAACTAATGTGGGGGAACTATACTGCCAACCTAATGTGGGGGAACTATACTGCCAACCAAATTTGGGGGAACTATAACCTAATGTGGGGGAGCTATACTGCCAGCCTAATGTGGGGGAACTATACTGCCAACTAGACTTGTGCACTAGAAAAATTTTCGTTTAATTTCGTTTCGTTTTTTCGTTTTGGAAAAAAATTTCGGTTCGGCAATATTTTCGGTTTAGATTTTTCGGATACATTCGGTATTCGGGTATTCGTGTTGTTTTTTTCGGATACATTCGGTATTCGGGTACATTCGGTAAATCTTTTTAGTCTTTTTTTGTACTTTAGCGATCCTAATAAATAATGGAGATACCTTTTTTATTAAAATTTCGCAGGGTATCATAAAAAAATCATAATAAAAAAGATACAGTTGTGATGAAAAAAATTGTATCTAACGAAATGTATCTTTTTTATTATGAAATGTTTATTCATTTTTAAACAGGGATCAATTTATGTGAGCGGGTAAAGCACTAAAAATGTAGCCGACAATAATGAAAATGTAGTGTGTGCGTGTTTTTCACTTTTTTTTAAAACATTTTTTTAGGTAGTACTACTACTCCCAGCATGGAACACACTCTTCCATGATGGGAGTAGTAGTTACCTGTACTAATTGACAGATTGCAGGGGTCCCTTGCGATCCTCTTGTATAATGTATAGATGCTGCGGCCGCTCTTCTATGGTCCCCTGCACTCACGTATATGTACACATATTCATATTTCCCGCAGAGCTGTGATTGGTCAGATGGTTCCAGCCAATCACAGCTCTCTGTGAGAAATAGGAATATGTGTATATATACGGCCATGCAGGGGACCATAGGAGAGCGGCCGCTGCATTCATACATTATACTGGAGGATCGCAGCGGGTGTCAGGAGTGATACCCACAGTGATCTTTCCTTTACTACAAGTACTAATACTCCCAACATGGAGCACACTCTGCTCCATGCTGGGAACTGTAGTACCTGTATTAATAGACAGATCGCAGCGGGTGTCAGAAGTTACACTCGCTGCCATATGTCTATTAATGCAGGTACTACAGCTCCCAGCATGGAGCAGAGTGTGCTCCATGTTGGGAGTATTAGTACCTGCAGTAAGGGACAGATCCCAGGGATGTCACTCCTCCTGACACCCGCTGCGATCGTCCTTATGTGAATGTCGGGATCATCTGTTCTCAGGGCTACAGAGCCAGGAGAACAGCTGACGCTGAGCCGTAGGTATACATCGTATATCTACTGCCCAGCAAGAACTTACAGTGAGCTTGCAATGTGTATACAGTATACACATTGCTGGCTCACTTAACCCCTTGCTGAGCTGTGCGCTATGCGCAAGCCCAGCAAGGGAAGAGTTAACTTACACTGCTGGACAGTGTAGGTTAACCCTTTGTGCGGTATACACTTTATACAGCTATCTATAGATAGCTGTATACAGTGTATACAGAAGACGAAGTCCAGCTTACTTCCCTCGAGTCCCGGGCGGGGTTCGTGTAGCTCCGCCCCCTAGTGATGACGTCATTAGGGGGCAGAGCTACAGAAGGGAACAAGGCTAGTTTATCTGAAGCTCTGTTCACATTGTACGTTTTGTATAATGTGCACAGACCCTTCTGGCAGTGTCTACCCAGACAGGGAGACTCCAGCTGTTGCTAAACTACAACTCCCAGCATGCCCAGACAGCCAAAGGCTGTCTGGGCATGCTGGGAGTTATAGTTTTGCACCAATTGGTGGCTCCCTGTTTGGGTAGACATTGCATCATGGGTGCTCTCCCCAGCGGACAGCGCCAAAAATGTCATAACCAATTTTTTGTGTTTTTTTCTTCTCGTTTCAGATCCGTGTATGCAGAGGATTACTGCGGATTCGATGGATTACGGCGGATTATTTATTTTTTCCTTTAATAAAATGGTTAACGAGGGTTGTGGGGGAGTGTTTTTTTAAATAAAATAATTTTTCCAATGTGTTGTGTTTTTTTTTTTTATTGAATTTTCAAGGTTAGTAGTGGACGCTGTCTTATTGACGGAATCCATTACTAGGCCAGGGCTTAGTGCTAGCCCCAAAAACAGCTAGCGCTAACCCCCAATTATTACCCCGGTACCCACCGCCACAGGGGTGCCGGGAAGAGCCGGTACCAACAGGCCCGGAGCGTCAAAAATGGTGCTCCTGGACCTAGGCGGTAACAGGCTGGCGTTATTTAGGCTGGGGAGGGCCAGTAACAATGGTCCTCGCCCACCCTGGTAACGTCAGGCTGTTGCTGTTTGGTTGGTATTGTGCTGAGAATGAAAATACGGGGAACCCTATGCGTTTTTTTTTTTTAATTTAAATAAAAAAATTTAAAAAAAAACGCATAGGGTTCCCTGTATTTTCATTCTCAGCCAGATACCAACCAAACAGCAACAGCCTGACGTTACCAGGGTGGGCGAGGACCATTGTTACTGGCCCTCCCCAGCCTAAATAACGCCAGCCTGTTACCGCCTAGGCCCAGGAGCGCCATTTTAACGCTCCGGGCCTGTTGGTACCGGCTCTTCCCGGCACCCCTGTGGCGGTGGGTACCGGGGTAATAATTGGGGGTTAGCGCTTTATTTAAAAAAACACTCCCCCACAACCCTCGTTAACCATTTTATTAAAGGAAAAAATAAATAATCCGCCGTAATCCATCGAATCCGCAGTAATCCTCTGCATACACGGATCTGAAACGAGAAGAAAAAAACACAAAAAATTGGTTATGACATTTTTGGCGCTGTCCGCTGGGGAGAGCACCCATGATGCAATGTCTACCCAAACAGGGAGCCACCATTGGTGCAAAACTATAACTCCCAGCATGCCCAGACAGCCTTTGGCTGTCTGGGCATGCTGGGAGTTGTAGTTTAGCAACAGCTGGAGTCTCCCTGTCTGGGTAGACACTGCCAGAAGGGTCTGTTCACATTATACATAACGTACAATGTGAACAGAGCTTCAGATTAATTAGCCTTGTTCCCTTCTGTAGCTCCGCCCCTAATGACGTCATCACTAGGGGGCGGAGCTACACGAACCCCGCCCGGGACTCGAGGGAAGTAAGCTGGACTTCGTCTTCTGTATACACTGTATACAGCTATCTATAGATAGCTGTATATAGTGTATACCGCCCAAAGGGTTAACCTACACTGTCCAGCAGTGTAAGTTAACTCTTCCCTTGCTGGGCTTGCGTATAGCGCACAGCTCAGCAAGGGGTTAAGTGAGCCAGCAATGTGTATACTGTATACACATTGCAGGCTCACTGTAAGTTCTTGCTGGGCAGTAGATATACGATGTATACCTACGGCTCAGCGTCAGCTGTTCTCCCGGCTCTGTAGCCCTGAGAACAGCTGATCCCGACATTCACATAAGGACGATCGCAGCGGGTGTCAGGAGGAGTGACATCCCTGGGATCTGTCCCTTACTGCAGGTACTAATACTCCCAACATGGAGCACACTCTGCTCCATGCTGGGAGCTGTAGTACCTGCATTAATAGACATATGGCAACGAGTGTAACCGCTGCGATCTGTCTATTAATACAGGTACTACAGTTCCCAGCATGGAGCAGAGTGTGCTCCATGTTGGGAGTATTAGTACTTGTAGTAAAGGAAAGATCACTGCAGGTATCACTCCTGACACCCGCTGCGATCCTCCAGTATAATGTATGAAAGCGGCGGCTGCTCTCCTATGGTCCCCTGCACGGCCGTATATATACACATATTCCTATTTCTCACAGAGAGCTGTGATTGGCTGGAACCATCTGGCCAATCACAGCTCTGCGGGAAATATGAATATGTGTATATATACGTGAGTGCAGGGGACCATAGAAGAGAGGCCGCATCTATACATTATACAAGAGGATCGCAAGGGACCCCTGCAATCTGTCAATTAGTACAGGTAACTACTACTCCCATCATGGAAGAGTGTGTTCCATGCTGGGAGTAGTAGTACTACCTAAAAAATGTTAAAAAAAAAAAGTGAAAAACACGCACACACTACATTTTCATTATTGTCGGCTACATTTTTAGTGCTTTACCCGCTCACATAAATTGATCCCTGTTTAAAAATGAATAAACATTTCATAATAAAAATGATACATTTAATTAGATACAATTTTTTCCATCACCACTGTATCTTTTTTATTATGATTTTTTTATGATACCCTACGAAATTTTTATAAAAAAGGTATCTCCATAATTTTTTAGGATCGCTAAAGTCCAAAAAAAGAATAAAAAGATTTACCGAATGTACCCGAATACCGAATGTATCCGAAAAATCAAACTATCTATATCCTTTTTTATTATATTTGTTTTCAGAATGAATTCTTCACGTTCGTTTACAGATAACGAATGCATTCGTTATTTACAGCATTATGGTCGGGAAATAACGAATGTATTCGTTACTTTGCTATTCGTATTATCGTGGCTATTCGGGAATGTTCAAAATATGTTTTCGTGCATTCGGATCGGTCCGAATGCACGAAAACGGTAAAATTCGTTAATTTAGACATTCGTGCCGAACCGAATTGCACATGTCTACTGCCAACCTAATGTGGGGGAACTCCAACCCAATGTGGGGGAACTATACTGCCTACCTAATCTGGGGGGAACTATACAACCTAATGTGGGGGAACTATACTGCCAACCTAATGTGGGGAAACTATACTGCCAACATAATGTGGGGGAACTCCAACCTAATGTGGGGGGAACATACTGCCAACCTAATGTGGGGGAACTACAACCTAATGTGGGGGAACTATACTGCCAACCAAATGTGGCTGAACATACTGCCATCCTAATGTGGGGGAACATACTGCCAACCTAATGTGGGGAACTACAACCTAATGGGAGGGAACTACAACCTAATGTGGGGGAACTATACTGCTTATCTAATGTGGGGGAACTACAACGTAATATGGGGGAACTATACTGCCAACCTAATGTGGGGGAACATACTGCCAGCCTAATGTGGGGGAACATACTGCCAACCTAATGTGGGGGAAGTACAACCTAATGTGGGGAACGATACTGCCAACCTAATGTGGGGGAACTATACTGCCAACCTAATGTGGGGGACCGATCCTGCCAGCCTAATGTGGGGGAACTGTGCTGCCAATCTAATGTGGGGGAACTATACTGCCAACCTAATGTGGGGGAACTACAACCTAATGTGGGGGAACTATACTGCCAACCTAATGTGGGGAACTATACTGCCAACCTAATGTGGGGGAACTATACTGCCAACCTAATGTAATGGGACCTATACTGCCAGCCTAATGTGAGGGAACTATACTTTCAACCTCTTGTGGGGGAACTACAACCTAATGTTGGGGAACTATACTGCCAGCCTAATGTGGGGGAACTACACCCTAATGTTGGGGAACTATACTGCCAACCTAGTGTGTGGGAACATACTGCCAACCTAATGTGGGGGAACTACAACCTAATGTGGATGAACATACTGCCAACCTAATGTGGGGGAACTATACTGCCAACCTAATGTGGGGGAACTATAATGCCAACCTAATGTGGGGGAATTATGCTGCCAACCTAATGTGGGGGAACTATGCTGCCAACCTAATGTGGTGGAACTATAATAATATAAAATTGTACTATTCTGTTGTATGAGGGTCATTTTTTGCGCCGTCTGTAGTTTTTTTCGGTACCATTTTTGCTTTCATGGGACTTTTCAATTGCTTTTTAGATATATTATGGTATTTGAAGTGAAGAAAAATCTGCAAATCTGGTTATTGCACTATTACGACTTTCCGGGCCCCACTTTTGATTTTGCCCAGGGCTAAGCCTAAAACCGGCCCTGTCTAAACCCCTGGAAGACAGTTAGAACTTGCTGACATGGCTGCTACTACTACCACCAGGCACCTGGCTGCTGCTGCTACCTGAACTAGTTCTGCTACTGCCGCCAACATTCTTATTGGCAGAAAACATGGCAGGGATGCTCTGTCTTCTACCTCATCCAACAATTCCTTTACCAGACATGATTTTTATTAAAAATGTTTGGAGGTTATGTTTATGTTTTTAGGGTGATTTGTCACTCACCTTCTAGTCAACTTTCACTCTCAATACTAGAAATGCATATTTTTGTTAAACCTAGCTACACATGCTATGTTAAACCCTCGTAGAACTACTATAAGTTTGATTTAACCTGGAAAAAACATGTAACTTGTCCTTAGATGGCTATTCCATGCTTACTCTCAACATTTTTAAATGCCTAGCTATGTAAAACCCAGGTAGACATATTACATGTTCAATTAAACCCATAAAATGCACCAATCTTGGCCTAAAATGCCGATTCCACGTTCACAACACTTTCAATGTTACATTTATGCTATATTTATGCTAAAATACTGGTTAGCTCAGTTTTGCTCAGCTTGCTAGCTATTGTAATGCGATAGCTTTTATGGGTTTGTTCACTGCTGGCTGGGATATGTAGTGCACCAACTGGACACAGCACTGCAGGTGATAGGTGGTCACTGTCTGAGGTCAGTCCACTGATCAATGCTTTGCTCTGCTTGTAATGTAATAGCTTCAAGGGCTTACTCAATTCTGTCTGGGATTTGTATTGCACCAACTGTACATAGAACTGGAGGTAGCTGGAGGTCACTGGGTGAGGTCAGCCCACTGATCAATGCTTTACTCTGCTTGTAATGTGATAACTTTTATGGGCTCATTCACTGCTGATACTGGACACAGCACTGCAGGTGACAGAAGGTCACTGTCTGGGGTCAGCCCACTTACTAATTCCTTGCTCAGCTTGCTTTGAAATTCTATTGGATTTGTGAAGGTATACTGGGATCAGAAGTTCTTACTCTCTCAGCTTTCTCTCTCCAAAATGGCAGCCATAATGCAGTGTATAGGGCTTTATAAGCCTTTTGAAACCCACCCTTATGCTGTTTCCTCATTGGCTTGGGAGCTATATGGCACATAATGCAAAGCAATGATTGAATTCCCAGTGCATCCTCCTTTTATCCAGGTGCCGAAACTCCATGTTCCTTTCCATTCTAATATTATTATCACTATTGCCAGGCTCACATGAGCCAAGCCTGGCAATATTCAAAAGTTCAGCCAGTCGCTTTTACCCCAGAGTTCGGAGTGAGACCAGGTTCGCGGGGCTTGGCTCACTCATCTCTGACCATCATAATGTCTTTTCTAAAACCAGAACAGTAAAATTGACTCACAGATATCCTCACAGTCACATCACATTAAAATAAAGTCAATAAAGTATAAGCTTCTAATGGTGATTCACAGTGGACCTTGATATGTCAATAGCTAGATGCTATCAATTCTCACTAAAACATTTCTTGAAGTCTGAAATAATGAATGAACAATTTATTATGAGTTGTCTATTTGAAGGACAGCATGATAGCTAAAGTAAAATGAGGACCTAGTCAAATCTCTGCAACAAAAATCTTTACAGTTAAAATTCTGATTTCATCAAGAAGCAATACTTGCACTGATGTTAGACAGGCGGCTGAAAGGTCAACGATTTCCCCTGGTTGCCTTTTGTCAAGGGTTTTTGACTTTTGCGTGAATAAAGATCTCCCATGAGGAAAGCAAACTTAGATTCACTGTCATGTGGAAGACAGCCAAGAATCTGAAAATGTTACAACAAGCATAAGGGACTTGAAGCACACCTTCGGATACACTGCTGATGCCAATCGCTTCCCATGTAAACATGTGCACATGGATGTTTTGGATTTGTTCTGTCAGCTTTCGGTTGTGAAACAAATTGTTGTACAGCTTTGCGGCTGGAATACAAACACATTTGAAGGTTTAAGCAGCAGTTCAGAATATAATCGAGCACCCACACTGATCAATGAAAGTGAACCATTAACAACTTCATACACATACTACAATGAGAAGATGCGCTTAAAGAACTGCATAAGACTGTATAATCACAGGACATTTAAATCAGCACTGACATACACATATTTTGTAAATGGGTCATGGCCATAACAGTAAAAAAATACAAACAAATCTCTTACAATGAAATAACCTAGACAATTTTTTTCAGCAATTCACTCATGCCATGGCAAAGCATTCATGAGAGTCATATCTGTAGGAACCTGGCAGGAAGAACTTACTTCAATGTCCAGTACATTGGTCACATTACGTTTCATGAGAACCCAATCACAGTATCATTACATCTTATTAAAAGGAAAACTGTAATCAGTGTCACCTCACTAACCTGCTGTTACAGGCAGGCAGTGCAGATACTGATGATCACCATAATGACGTGTCTGCGATCCATACACCCATTGTCCTGGTATCTTCACCTGCTCCCTCTGTTCGGCTGGGAGGCTTGGGGCACGGGCGGAGCTTTGTGATGTCACCGCTGGTGTTTCTTTAGGCCTGCTTGCAGCAAGGCCCAGCAGAGAACCAGCAGCATTGACGTCACAAAGCCCTGGCCCATTCTCCAAGTCTGCCGGCCAAATGAAGGGAACAGATGATGATACCGGGGCAATGGGAGCATGGATCGCATACATGTGAGTTTGACTCTCATCAGTGTCACCCGCACTACCTGCCTGTAGCAGCAGGTTAATGTGATGACACTGATAACAGTTTTCCTTTAACAGTATATTCCTTTATTTCTATTTTCTTCTATTTTACACTGAGATACTACCGTTAGATTTACTTCAAAAGAGAATAATGAAGGCCATTACCACCTTTGAAGTTTAATTTTTTTTATTTCTGTTTTGTATTTATGGTGGAAAACACTTTTACATCTTTACATAGTTTCTCTTCCACAGCCTCTATGGTCTGCTGTTGCTGTTCTGCTTATGCCCCTGCAAACTGCCTTGTACCTGCCTTCCTCCCTATTTACAGTTAGTGGGAGCTGCCCTCCAAATATTCTCCCCCTTCTGTTCATTTTGTGTTGGTGGGTAATGCCTTTCTGCCTCTTGCTGCTTCAACAATGAGAGAGCAAAAACCATATGACAGACTATTGTAAACTATTTAGAAAGTTATTAAATTTTGCATTCAGGAAACATGTATAATAAAAAAATTAAAATCAAACAGTCAATAGCCTTTATGTTTGGCTGAGGAACTTGTGAGCAACAGTTCATAATATCCAGGGTACCATCACTGTTTGTGCTAATAACTAACTACCCAAAAAATGTAAATGAGGAGTTCTTGTCAAGACTTTCATAAAAGAATATTACACAGTATGCACTGAGAACGTTCATTTTTTTATGTTGATTGTTTATGCCTATTACTACATAATATATGTGTATAGAATAATTACTTTATTTTATGCATTTAACTAGTAATGACTTGTTTTAAAGTTCTTGTAGGAAACAAGCGTAGATTTCCAGTACTGGATAATAAAGATTTCTTGTCTAGTAACATTGGAATCTTTTGTGTCCCTGCTGATATGGGGAACAGAAACATCTGTAACCAGCTTGGCAGTCTGCTGAATAAGTATATGCTGATCTTATCACTAGTGTAAATGCATTAGTTCAGGTAGCTAGATTTATGACATTAATACCTTATACCCACTACTCAGACTTAAAAAATGTGACTGTTTGTATTCTGATTGTATCTTTGCTGGTGAGCATTGTTACATTTGTTTGAAAAATGTTTCTTTTTTCAGACAACATTCATAAAAGGTGATGCTATCCCTAAACTGAGAAACAGTAGTTATCTTTGATGGCAAACAATAAATAATATCACAATCAATGATGTTTTAAGCTCATGTCACACTTTTGTTAGGCTCCATTCTGTCGAGTTTTGGCCATTCCTGCTGCACCGTTATTTCTTGAAAAATATTAGAAGCATCAGTATAAATCCATGGAATCCAATCCAGCATAGATGTCATTGATCCATCATAGCTATCCTAGTTCTATTCATAACAGAAGTCACAATGTGATTGTGTAAAAAGCCTTACCCCACCTTGTATATTACAGCTGTTATGGATGTAACCACAAATATCATGTTCAATATTTTGTATTGATTTATAAGATTCGATGGGAATTATTAGGATTCCACAAATGACTAGGTGAAAACAGATGTTGTATATTTCATCCTTACCATTATCTATGGATAAGGCTTTGCAGCTGTTTATATATATAAGTAACTATTAGACATTGGACCTTTGCTTATTAAATTAAAATGTTACTTGTTTTACCTTTTTATGCCTTAAAGAACCTCTCTCCATACATTATATGTTATAACGTTTCCATATTGTTTGACTGCTAGAGTACAGTTGACATCAGTGAGTACATGTGTGTATTCTTTTGGGACTTTTTGGCCTTGGTGATGTCATTGGAATTTTTGGGTGTGTGGAAGGTATGTGGAGACTTGTGTTTAATATGTAGACTGAGCAAGTTGTAAGTGTGAGACAGAGCTGTAGAGTAGCCTTTACCTCCAGAATACACATGGTGGTTGGTATAGAGGGGTCTTCTGTGTCAAGCAGTAATCCAAAGGAATAATATTATCAACTAGCTGGCAGATATATAATAAGGCATCTAAGTCTCAATTATAGTGTCTTTGGAAATGAAATAGAGAAGAAATAGTTTTTGTTCTGTTTTATGTTTATTACTTCGCTAAAAGAGTGGCAGGACTTTATAAGAAGGACTATGACCAGCAATCTTTGAGAAATGTTCCTCCCACTATATGTCAAAACAACATAGAGAACTTTTATACAAATACTTTGCATGAGCCATTGTTTCATACTTCAAAAAACTTTTTCTTATTCTTTTCAGTGTGACTAAGACAGTAATTTTTAAATATTTTTTGACAATTATGAAACAAAAGAGTATTTTCACTGTGCTGCACATTTAAGTTGTTTATTCTGTACTGTGGTTTTCTATCAGATATAATGAGAACATTTTAGTTCTCTAGCTTCGACTTTTTAACATCACTCAGCATTAAAATGCCTCTTTAGAAAAGGTCACACTTCTCCCTATCAAAACATTTCTTTGCAGTTTCTGCACCCATGGGATCGAGAGAAACAACAATCAATACAAGAACATCACACAGCTCTTTGAGTTACCTGCAGATGAATATCTGTAACATCAATGATCTACCGGGAAAGCTTCTGTAACAAAACATTTTTCTCATTAGAAGACAAAATACTGCTATGAATTCTAATCACAATATAAAAAAGCTGCTATCCTGAAGGCAAAATAAGTCATTTCATTTCCAATGCACAATTCGGTTTTTTATTTTTTTTATTTTTTTTAAGAAAATGTTATCTGAAGACTTAATTGATCAAAAGATAAGAGACAAGTCATAAGTAGTGATGAGTGGAAAATATATGGATGAATATTCATCCTATATTCGCAAAATTCACATATTTGCTATGTTCATTCTTTTTTTCTTATGTGAAAATTCATAATGAGATTTGCATAGTGCGCATGTGCAATTGTATCGCCTAAAAGAAGGGAGGGATCAGTGTCCAGTCTGGAAGTGCCAATATTCGCATTAATACTTGCATTAAAAAAATAAGTTAAAAAAAACACGAATATATGTCATTACGAATATTCAGCACTATATTCTAAATATTTGTGAAATCGCGAAGTGCCGATATTCGTGGTAAAAAAAAATCGCATTTCAAACATTACTGCTCAACACTAGTCATAAAAAAACATATTGTACTATAAATGATAAGCTTTCCACATCAAAGCTGTAGCACACCAGTACATTCGAGTTAACAGTATCTTGTGAAAATGTCATTCTTAGGTTAGGTTCACAGTATGCATATTTCATTTATGCTGGCATTTTCAGCCGTTATTTTCACCTATTTAGGCGAAAAAACTATTGCAGAAAAACTATGTCAAATTATGGTGGAAAAGTGAGTATAAATAGAATATGCACACATTTTATACTCTGTATGAACCAGGCGTAAACATTTTTTGAACATTGCTTCCAGGCTGTTCATTTTTAAGTTAATTTCTAATTTAAAGGGGTACTCTGCCCCTAGATATCTTATCCCCTATCCAAAGGATAGGGGATAAGATGTCAGATCTCCGCGGTGCCGCTGCTGGGGATCCCCGGGATCCCCGTTGCGGCACTGCGCTATCATTACAGCACAGAGCAAGTTCGCTCTGTGCGAAATGATGGGCGATACAGGGGATGGAGCCGCGTTATGTCATGGCTCCGCTCCTCGTGACATCGTGGCCCGTCCCCTTAATGCAAGTCTATGGCAGGGAGCGTGACGACCGCCACTCCCCCTCCCATAGACTTGGATTGAAAGGGGCGGGCCGTGACGTCACAAGGGGCAGGGCTGTGACGTAACGATGCTCCGGCCCCTGTATTGCGCGTCATTACGTGCAGAGCGAACTCGCTCTGTGCTGTAATGATAGCGCAGTGCCGCAGCGGGGATCCCAGGGCTCCCCAGCAGCGGTACCGTGGCGATCTGACATCTTATCCCCTATCCTTTGGATAGGGGATAAGATGTCTAGGGGCGGAGTACCCCTTTAAGGGTAATTTTAATTCTAAGGGATGATTTGAGAAATATACATCCTCTCAGCCAAGTCCATAAATATCTTTTCATTTCCATGCTGTTAAAAGCTAATGCAAACATGGGTACAATGTAAACAGCTTTCGTGTCTTGAAATTAGTTCTTAGTCATAGCTTGCAAGTTGCAGGGCAAAACCCATTTTTTTTAGAAGGCGATGTATGATGACATGGTACTTAAAGAGGATCTACTGCGTCCTGGGAAACCCCATGAATTAATAGGAGAACATTAAAATATGATTTCTCTCCTTTGCTCATTTTCTCTATTTATTATTTATTTATCTTTCATTGTGGGGGCACAGTGTCACCATTTATTCTGGGGGCACAGTGTCATCATTTATTCTGGGGGCACAGTTGCATTATACATTGTGGGGGAACAGTGTCATCATTTATTCTGGGGGCACAGTGGCATCATTTATTCTGGGGGCACAGTTGCATTATACATTGTGGGGGAACAGTGTCATCATTTATTCTGGGGAACAGTGGCATCATTTATTCTGGGGGCACAGTTGCATTATACATTGTGGGGGAACAGTGTCATCATTTATTCTGGGGGCACAGTGGCATCATTTATTCTGGGGTACAGTGGTATCATTCATTGTGGGGGCACAGTGGCATCATTCATTGTTTTATGGTACAATTATTCGGTACATGGCACAGTGTTTGTCAAAATTATATTTGGGGGAATAGTGTATGGCAGTAATATACCAGGGACATAGTATGTGGCAGTAATATACCAGGGATATAGCATGTGCCAGTAATATGCCAGGGGCATACAAAGAGGCAGTACTAAACCAGGGGCATACTGTGTGCCTGTAATATACTAGGGGCACAGCGTGTTGCAGTAATATACAACACGTGTTAATAAACATAGGAGCAATACTGTCAATGGTTTCATGTTACATAACTGAATGTCATAACCAGAATTTCAGTTATGTCACCATCACCCCCATTGAGAGTGTCCCCAAAAATGATCCCCGAAGGTTTAATACTCAGTAAATGAGAAAACTACTGGATATATAAGCTCCACACACTTATACCAGCAGGTTTAAACAAACTTATTGAATGTTCCCTGTAATCCCTGTTCTAATCATAGTTACTAACTCCACTGGGAGCTACTGTATGTATCTAGGTTCCCAATACTTTGTTGCCATATATACATTATTTTTTACTCAATATTGTTTAATTTACTATTTAATACTTTTAATACTTTTAATTTACTATTTAATTCATCCCACCATCTAAACTCTAATAATGAGTGACATATATATCTTTGATATACCTTTTTCCTATAATAATGAGTTATACAAATATGATTGTTGTACCCTTCTCCGTTAATAATGAGCGATATATATATCTTTGAGCCCCACTTGTATATACCCTTCTCCTTCCGTATTCCCCCTCTCTATACAAATTTTAATATACGATATACACTTTACAAATAATTCTATACATAACCAATATGGGTGCCCACACCTATATGGCAACCTCTCATACCGGTACCATTGCTATACTGTACATACACTAAATATTATTATACTTTATTAATTTAGCTGACATGTTTATTTATATCGATATATTGATTCCCCCCGTGCACCATCTCCGCTTGTGACATAGCAACAGACGTGCGAGATTCTCGCACAGCATCAGCGACTGTTAGAATCATATAGTATAACAGCAGCCGCTGATCCTGTGATCTGATTGGCCCCAGGTCCGGTCACATGACCCATTTTCTAGGGAACCCATCCACACGCACCTATTTACAAAGGTGAGCTCGGCTTCCTGGTTTTGGCGAGCGATGATGAGCCGAAAGAATATAACTGGTCACTCTAGAGACACGTGCTCTGTGCCCCCCCCAATGATGCGCACTTGACTCTTTGAGCGCTGTACCTGTGTGCAGCGCAGAAGAATAAGAGACCTCCGGTCTTCAACCACCTACTACAGAAACTGAATTACTCAACACCTCATGAATTTCTGTTTTCACTTTTATTATTATATATATGTTCTGACTGATGGATCTGTATATGTTTCACATGAATTTGCCGATATTTTCATGCAATTTGTTTGTACTTTCTGTTTACTTCTGTTTACATTTGTTTGGCACCTGTAGCTCTGCCCACTGTTGTATTCTCCATTATTTAAACTTCAGTGTTCCTATAGTGTATAGATCTGATGAAGAGGGTGTTTCCCTCGAAATACGTAATCTGTACTTTGCACTTTTTTTTTATAAATAAAGTGGTCCCTGCCGAGGGATCTGTGATAGCACATGTTTGCTTCCATCCATTCCTTGGGTCAAGTATCCGCAGTTGGGTCTGGGTATATAGGGCTTCTTCCTTCTTCTTTAGCATGGCTGCATAATATACTGGAAAATCTTATTACATGTTTGATTAATACTATTCAGTATGAAGTAAAGTTCAGGCATTTGGTAGAATCCACTGGATGATTAATTCATCAGGTTTGTGATTCACTTTTGCCAATGTATTTGAAAATAGGCTAATCATTTCTCCTGTTTGCCATGCCAATGTAGCATAGAATCAGCTCTTCTCCTTGAACCTAATACCTTCTAGGGTAAGACTTACCTGATTTTTAACTCTTTATATTAAAAGGAAAATAAAACCACATACTTTGAAAAAAATAATTTATTTATAAAAAAATGTTTCCCCTATTGTGTTTGGCCTTCCCCAGCCATAAATGGGCAGCCTTCTCCTATCATAGCTCATCTCACACACTGAACTGCTCTCTGTGTGTAGCAGAGTGAGGGAAAAAGTTCTCCCCTGTATGGCTTCAGATGATGTCACACCTGCTGGTTAACTCCCCTTCCCAGTCTGTGAATGTGACTGAGAATGAGCAGAAAATACAGAGCAATATCAAGGTAGAAAACTAAAACATAATAAAAGTAATGGCAGGGGGTGGTTTATCATGATGAGGGCAGTGAACTGGGAGGATTATGAAATGTAACAAGATCATGAGAGGTACTCTTTAATAATATCAGCATGTTACTAATTGCCTCTTAGTGCCATTTTATTTTTTTTTATTTTTTTTTACCTAGCTCTTCTCGGTATTCTTGTGGTGGTGGTTTACGGTGTAATAATGGGAGGTTATTTTTCGCTAATAACCCTGCAGAGTAAAGAAAAGTAGAAAAAACACATTTAAAAAAAATATATTACAAAAAATGCACCCTTGCACAACCCTCATTAGCCTAATTAGCATTAAATTATTAAATAACCTGGTCATCCACATAATCTAACAAATCCAAATCTAGAAATAATAAAAAAAAAAAAAAACACAGGTGAGAATGCCCACAAAGGTATGTCAGCTGTGTTGCCACATAACATTTTGAATATACACCCACAAATATGAGAAATACAAATATCCAGTACCTCTGCAAAGTCCACAAGAAAATCCCCCATCTTTTATTTCATGTCATTAAAAATCAGTACAAAGTTGGAAACACATATGAATGGCTTACACATTTCGGAATGGGTCCTTAGTCAAAGCCTGTACTATGCTGTGATCACATGATACTTAAAAACTCATGGCATGCAAACTCACGACTCACGAGGTCTATAGTAATTAACTTCTTCTCGATCCACGAATTTAGAATTTCCCCTTATGTTTCTTCCTCTTCACATTTTAATCTTTCCCCCACAAGAGCCGTATGTGGCCTTATTTTTTGCAGAACTTGTACTTTTTATTGGCTCCCTTTATTTTACCATATAAACTATTCATTTCCAGTGTAATTTTGTCAGGGAATAAGTCCCCCCCCCCAACTTATAAGGGTGTATTCACATCACCATTTTGCTATTTGACTCTCATATAGGGTTTTGTATTTGAAAACTGTACACAACCGTAAAACAATCCATATACCTTAACCTGTTGTACCAAAACGTAAACAACAAGAAATATCTGGTTGTGTAAGTGTTTTCTGCGTTTTTTTGCTGTGCACAAAGCTGCATGCAACCAGTTTTGTGTCCCTTTGTGTCCTGTTTTTATGTTTACAAAGGGCTTTGTGACTTCTATAAAAAGGCATACAGTTTTCATAACATTACAGTCAATAGAAACAGTATTAAGCTCACGATAGCATACACATTTGTAAATTTTTGAGGGATAAGTTTTCCAAAACAAAAACTGATTCAAAAACAGTATGGCAAAATTGTGAGCGTTCTGGATTATGGAAATTGTTAATCTTTGATCATTAATAAGATGTGGACTTATCCCTCCTCTCTCTTTAGACAACACAAACATTCGGCCATGCCGAATGATCTTGTGTATGGGGAGGTCAGCAGGGAGAACTGTTGGCCATGATAGGAGGGGGGAGGGGGGGGGGAGTCCACTATTTGGGCTATAGCCCCGGGTCTCAGGCTGGAGCTTTTTTTTTATTTTTTATAATAATTATTGCCACCACACTGCTTTAAGACAGCAGTGAATTCTGGGATGGGGCATGGCATGACATGCCGCGGCACATAGGCATGTCAGATGCTGTGCAGGAGCTTCCCTCTTGGCCATTACACCGACCCCCAAGTTCCATGGGATCGGGCAGTTGCAGTTCCTAGCCTGTAGTTTTTTTTTATAAAATTCCTTGCGTCCTGGGCAAATCACACCAGCGTCGAAAGGGAGCAAGGAGTTGATGACCCACATAGTCGGCGCTGCCTCTGATCCCCTTACCCTGATGAGTGGTGTGATCTCCATGTCAGAAGGGTGAGTGTGCTAGGGGGGTTAGGGGTGATTACATGATAGATGTGTGATGTTTTACAGTGGGGAAAACAAGTATTTAGTGAGCCACCAATTGTGCAAGTTCTCCCACTTAAAAAGATGAGAGAGGCCTTTCATTTTCATCATAGGTATACCTCAACTATGAGAGACATAATGAGAACAAAATCCAGCTGTTTGAACTTGTTATCAGCTGTTTGAACTTGTTATCAGTATGAAAAACACCTGTCCACAACCTCAAACAGTCACACTCCAAACTGTATTATCACCAAGACCAAAGAGCTGTCGAAGGACACCAGAAACAAAATTGTAGACAAGCGCCCGGCTGGGAAGACTGAATCTGCAATAGGCAAGCAGCTTGGTGTGAAGAAATCAACTGTGAGAGCAATTATTAGAAAATGGAAGACATACAAGACCACTAATAATCTCCCTCAATATGGGGCTTCACGCAAGATCTCACCCCGTGGCGTCAAAATGATCACAAAAATGGTGAGCAAAATCCCAGAACCACACTGTGGGACCTAGTTAATGACCTGCAAAGAGCTGGAACCAAAGTAACAAAGGCTACCATCAGTAACACACTACACCGCCAGGGACTCAAATGATGCAGTGCCAGACGTGTGCCCCTGCTTAAGCCAGTACATGTCCTGGCCCATCTGAAGTTTGCTAGAGAGAATTTGGATGATCCAGAAGAGGATTGGGAGAATGTCATATGGTCAGATCAAACCAAAGTAGAACTTTTTAGTAAAAACTCAGCATCATGCTTTGGGGCTGTTTTATTGCTAAGGGACCAGGAAGACTGATCCGTGTAAAGGAAAGAATGAATGGGGCCATGTATCGTGAGATTTTGAGTGAAAACCTCTTTCCATCAGCGAGTGCATTGAAGATGAAATGTGGCTGGGTCTTTCAGCATGACAATGTTCCCAAACACACCGCCCGGGCAACGAACTAGTGGCTACGTAAGAAGCATTTCAAGGTCCTGGAGTGGCCTAGCCAGTCTCCAGATTTCAACCCCTTAGAAAACCTTTGGAGGGAGTTGAAAGTCCATGTTGCCCAGCGACAGCCCCAAAACATCACTGCTCTAGAGGAGATCTGCATGGAGGAATGTGTCAAAATACCAGCAACAGTGTGTGAAAACCTTGTGAAGACTTATAGAAAACGTTTGACTTCTGTCATTGCCAACAAAGGGTATATAACAAAGTATTGAGATGAACTTTTGTTATTGACCAAATACTTATTTTCCACCATAATTTGCAAATAAATTCTTTAAAAATCAGACAATGTGATTTTATGGATTTTTTTCTCATAATGTCTCTTATAGTTGAAATATATCACATCTGGAACTGCAATGATGCAGGGGAACATAGTTGAGGTATACCTATGTTGAAAATTACAGGCCTCTCTCATCTTATTAAGTGGGAGAACTTGCACAATTGGTGGCTGACTAAATACTTTTTTGACCTACTGTCACGACCACACCCTATCGGTCCAGCTAAGACGCTAGAGAGAGTGTGATGGTGCAAGGGTTAAAGCTGCCAGACCTCTGGGTATCCACTACTAGTCCCAGCAAGTCACCAAATTAAGCCTTATATAAACGTGTTTTACTAGAGCTGCCTTCAGAAAGGTGAGCTCATATATTTAGAGATCAAAGACCAGAGCTGATTAATTAAACATTTAATCTGATAAAAGGTATCACAGTGCTAAATATATAAAAATACAGGAACAAATGACATACAGGTATAAAAATATATAAAATAGTTTTGCAAGACAAGTTCAGAAAACAAAAGATAAAGTTCTTACAGCATAATGGTATCAGTCCATGAGAGAGTTCTAGCTGTTCTTCGGATGGTCTTGTCAGCGTGGGGCACAGCCTTCAACACCCTGAGTCTAGCATTGTTTTAAATATCCTATCTGCGTTCTTGGGAGGGAGACTCCATTCCCCCCTCCCCTCTGATCCCACCAGGGGGTCTTCTCTCTTCCTGGCCCCTTATCTGTTTGATTATAGGATGGGACCAGAGTGCATGACTTCAAAAAAGCCTTTGACTTCAAAGGAGATGTAAACAAACAGCCAGACCCCCAATAAAATTCAATACACAAAAGGACACACAGTCCGAATGACCTCTCACCCATGTCCTGGACAATCCATCACACAGTTATAATTTATAATACACATATAGGATTTTAATAATCAGGCCTTGGGCCTGACACCTCCCCCTTAAGATGGGGACAGAGAGATCTTGCCTATCCAGGCTGATAGATCTGTCTCCCTTAACCATCTATTTCTTTTCTTGACACCACAGGCCCTGCATTCCCAGGCAAAGATGGCACTGAAGGGGCCTAGTACCTGATTAAGCTGCCTCCTCCTTTCATCTTAGAGCTGTGGATTGATCTCTACATCCTGAAGGGATCCCTGGCTCTTAGCTTCCTCCACTAGGTCTAGTAGGGGATCACTACACAGCCCTTCCTCTGGTGCACTACATACACTGAGTACCACCTCCTCAGGGTCATAGTATGCCTTATTAATGTGGTACTGTCTCTGCCTCTGACCTTTCTCATCAAGGGCAACTACATATGTGGTGGGTTCTAGGCGCTGCAGAATGGGGAAGGGACCGGGAAGGGACCCTCCCAGGCAGCCTGCAACTTATTCTGCCTGATGGGGTTCAGAACCATTACCTTCTGTCCCACTTCATAGGCCCGATCCCTTGCATTGTGATCATACCATTACTTCTGCCTGGACTGTGCTGCTGTGAGGTTGTCATGTGCCAGCCCAGTCAATGTCTGCATCCTGTCCCTGAATCTCAGAGCATACTCCACCACAGAAGTCTCAGGGGCAGGTAGCAGCCCCCTTCACATTCTTCCCTAACTAAATCTCGGGGCCCCCGCACTTTGTGACCATATAATAACTCAAAGGGCGAGAAACCTGTAGGCTCTTGGGGTACCTCCCTGTAAGCAAATAACAGATGGGGTAAATACTTTCCCCAGTCTCTGCCCTCCGATTCTACAAATGTTTTTAGCATTTGTTTCAAGGTGCCATTGTTACAGGACACTCTGTCCAAACAATGTAGAGGGTTGTGATCAGTTATGACAATAAAATCCCTGCCATACAGGTATGGCTGTAATTTTTGCAAAGCCCAGACCACAGCTAGACATTCCTTCTCTATGACCGCATAGGCCACTCCCAAATGTCCTGCCAGGGGGGTCTCATGGGCCAACCTCAGCAGCTCTTTCCTGTACTGCCTAGGAACCACTATCTGCCTATCTCCCTCCTGGGCAGTGGCGTTGCGACCTGGGTGCGGGGGGTGCGGCCCGCACCGGGTGACACCAACCTAATGGGGTGACACCAAGACGCTCCGCAGCACCCCCCCCCCACCTGTGCCCGACCGGCCTCCCATCCGTCGGCACCCCCCCCGCGCTGTGTGTGCGGTGCGCCCGTCCGTCAGCAACCCCCCTCTTTCACCTTCACTGTGCGCCCGTCCATCATCACACCCCGCCTCACCTTCACCAGTACTGTGCCCGGCCTCCGCTCCCACGTCTGCGCCGGCCTGACGTCACACCGCATGGCCGCGCAGGAGGACGTCAGTTACGTCACTCGCACGGCGCCCGGTGAGAAGGAGCGCTGCGCTGGATGGGTGAGTGTGTATGTCTGTCTCTCTGTCTGTATGTCTCTATCTATGCTTGTGTGTGTGAGACTGTGTGTGTGTGACTGTGTGTATGTGACTGTGTGTGTTTGTGTGACTCTCTGAGTGTGTGTGTGACTCTGTGTGACTGTGTGTGACTCTGTGTGTGTGTGTGACTCTGTGTGTGACTCTGTGTGTGTGTGACTGTGTGTGACTCTGTGTGTGTGTGACTCTGTGTGTGTGTGTCTGTCTGTGAGTGTGTGTGTGTGTTTGTCTCTCTGTGTTGTATGTGTTTTGTTTTTTTCGTGTGTGTGTGGGGGGGGGGGGGGGGAAACTTTGACCCATTGTGGGGAACCTGCAAGGGAATCTGCGGCCTAATGTGGGGAAACTACTACCAAATGTGCAGAGTCTATGCTACCTTAATGTGGAGAGTCTACCAAATGTGCGGAGTCTATGCTACCTTAATGTGGAGAGTCTACCAAATGTGGGGAGTCTATGCTACCTTAATGTGGAGAGTCTACCAAATGTGGGGAGTCTGTGCTACCTTATGTGGGGAATCTGTGCTACCTTATGTGGGGAATCTGTGCTACCGAATGTGGGGAATCTGTGCTACCTAATGTGGGGAAATTGCTACCTAATGTGGGGAATCTGTGCTACCTAATGTGGGGAAATTGCTACCTAATGTGGGGTAACTGGTACCAAATGTGGGGAATCTATGCTGCCTAATATGGGGAATAGATGCTACCTAATGTGGGGAAACTGCGACCTATCTAATGTGGGGGAACTGCTGCCTACCTAATGCTCCCCCCCTGGCAGTAGCACCCTCATCATCCACCAGCAACCCCCCCCCCCCCCAGCAGCACCTCCATCAGCAGATCCTGATGGTGGATGATGGAGGTGCTCCTGCCAGGAGGATGATCCTGCCGATGGATGATGGAGGTGATACTGCCAGGGGGGATGGCCAGTAGCACCCTCATCATCCTCCAGCAACACCCCCCCAGTAGTAGCACCCCCATCATCCACTAGCAACACCACCAATACCCCCCTCCCGTGGTAATAGCATCAGCTAATGGATGTTGAGGGGTGTTACTGAGGTTGTGGTATTATATTCAGAGGGTGCACTGTATGGCAACGTTAAATTCAGAGGGCGCAGTTTGTGGTAGTATTATATTCAGAGTGCGCAGTTTGTGGTAGTATTATTAGAGATGAGCGAACTTATAGTAAATTCGATTCATTACAAACTTCTCGGCTCGGCAGTTGATGACTTATCCTGCGTAAATTAGTTCAGCCTTCAGGTGCTCCGGTGGGCTGAAAAAGGTGGATACATTCCTAGGAAAGAGTCCCCTAGGACTGTATCCACCTTTTCCAGCCCACGGGAGCACCTGAAAGCTGAACTAATTTATGCAGGAAAAGTGATCAACTGCCGAGCAGAGAAGTTTGTGACGAGTTGAATTTACTGTAGTTTGCTCATCTCTAAGTATTCAGAGGGCGCAGTGGGTGGTAGTATTATATTCAGAGGGTACAGTATGTGGCGGTATTATATTCAGGGGTACAGTATGTGGCAGATTTATATTCAGGGGTACAGTATGTGGCAGATTTATATTCAGGGGTACAGTATGTGGCAGATTTATATTCAGAGGGTACAGTATGTGGCAGATTTATATTCAGAGTGTACAGTATGTGGCAGATTTATATTCAGAGGGTGCAGTTTGTGGTAGTATTATATTCAGAGGGCGCAGTTTGTGGTAGTATTATATTCAGAGGGTACAGTATGTGGTAGTATTATATTCAGTGGATACGGTGTGTGGCGGTATTATATTCAGGGGTACAGTATGTGGCAGATTTATATTCAGAGTGTACAGTATGTGTTGGTATTATATTCAGAATGTACAGTGTGTGGTAGTATTATATACAGTGGGTATGGTGTATGGAAGGTTTGTAATCAAAGAGTGTAGTGTATAGTAGTATTATATTTAGAGGATACAATGTCTGTCAGGTTTATAATAATACTTGTTTTCATATAGAGGATGAGAATGCGCTGACATAGTGAGGAGACGTCTGGGCGTCACATTCTACAGACAAAAGTTTTAGCTGGAACAAGTCCTGGCGGTATGTACCATCTGAATTAGATAAGGGAAGACTATGGAGAAGACGTCACCTGTAGTCACTGATATCATTGTGTATTCTCCTCACTATAGAGAAGACGTCACCTGTAGTCACTGATATCATTGTACATTCTCCTCACTATAGAGAAGACGTCACCTGTAATCACTGATATCATTGTGTATTCTCCTCACTATAGAGAAGACGTCACCTGTAGTCACGGATATCATTGTGTATTCTCCTCACTAGAGAAGACGTCAAATGTAGTCACTGATATTATTGTGTATTCTCCTCACTATAGAGAAGACGTCACCTGTAGTCACTGATATCATTGTGTATTCTCCTCACTATAGAGAAGACGTCACCTGTAATCACTGATATCATTGTGTATTCTCCTCACTATAGAGAAGACGTCACCTGTAGTCACTGATATCATTGTATATTCTCCTCTCTATGTCTTATCAGAGCTGGAGTCACTTGTCAGTTCTACAGTTAGGTCAGTGAAACTACAACTCCCAGCATAACCTCACCACTGCTCAAAGGGGTACTCTACTGAAAAACATTTTTTTTAATCAACTGGTGCTACAAAGTTAAACAGATTTGTAAATTACTTCTATTTAAAAATCTTAATCCTTCCAGTACTTATTAGCTGCTGTATAAGCGATTCACAGGAAGTTATTTTCTTTTTTAATTTATTTTCTGTCTGACCACAGTGCTCTGTGCTGACACCTCTGTCCATGTCAAGAACTGTCCATAGTAGGAACAAATCCCCATAGCAAACCTATCCTGCTCTGGACAGTTCCTGACATGGACAGAGGTGTCAGCAAATAGCACTGTGGTCAGACTGGAAAGAACTACACAACTTCCTGTGGAGCATACACCAGCTTATAAGTACTGTAAGTATTAAAATTTTAAATAGAAGTAATTTAAAAATCTGTTTAACTTTCTGACACCAGTTGATATAAAAGTAAATGTTTTCCAGTGGAGTACCCCTTTAAGTAATTCTGGGAGCTGTATATTTCAATGGTGAAAACTTCTTTAACACTTTCCTATTCTGTGGCAACTGGTATATCTGATTATTATACTGGAATTTCTCACAATGCGCTACAACAGTGGTGTCTGTCACAACAGGCTAAAAACTTACTGAGGGGGGGAGGTATGGGGTGACACCATTTTCTACCGCACCGGGTGACACCAACCCTAGCAACGCCACTGCTCCTGGGCCCCTAGCATGCCTTTGGAAAGGGACTCCCAGTACAAGATATCATTTTCTTAATATGCCCGATGCCCATTTGTGTCAACACCTGTATGTTCAGCATGTTGTCTCATCTCGTCTCGTGTTATCAGGGAGCACATTTCCCCCAGGGGAACTAGCATCTCCACCTTCCTCTGCTGGGGCTTGCAAATCACACAGCTTGCCCCTTGCATCACCATCCTCGCTTCCTTTTAAAGCTGCAGCCCTGGCATGCTGCTGATGCGTTACCACTGCCACCATTGGTATGCCTCCCTGGGGTTTACCTTCCTCCCCCTCAGTTCTAGACATAACAATACAGGCATCATACACAGGGCTATCACTCCTTCCCTCCTCCTCCTTAGACTCACAGGATTGGGACATATCACTCACTGCTGGTCCCTCATCCTTACATGTCACCAGGGGCACACCAACCCCTCCCCCTAGCCCATCTCCACTAGGTTTTGGCATTGGCAATGCATTGTCACCACATTTTACAATACACCCCATTCCACTTTTGGAAAACATTACTGATTCAGTCACAGGTAAACAATTATCAATCCCCTGCACCCCCTCCCAGTTACCACATTTCGCAGTGTCTCCCAAAGTCTCGCACAGTACCTCAGAATGAACAGGGCTCTCTCCTAGCCCTTCCGGTGTGCAGGTAGTGTGGTCTGGAGCATAATGACAGAGCATCCGACCCAAATCATTCCCCAGCAGAACATTAACAGGGATGTCCTCAGAGACCCCCACCTCCCGCAAACCCTTGCCTGTACCCCAATCCAGGTACACACGGGCCATGGGCACAGCAGGCCGCACACCTCCAATTCCTTTCAAAGCCATGGTTCTTCCAGGGATGATGTCCTCTGTATCCACCACTTCAGGCCGCACCAAGGTAAAGGAGGCTCTAGAATCTCGCAAACCCACTGTCACCCAGTCACCCACAGTTACACTCTACAGGTTATCTGCTCTTTTCTCCACCGCTTCAGACACCAGAAGAATGGCTGTGTGTCCTCCAGCTGCTGGTGGAGAATTCTTTTTGTTGGGGCAAGTGGCACTCAGCTGCTGAATATTGTTGCATCTGTAACATCGGCGGGTGTCCCCTCTGACCCAATGTGGCTCCTGTTGCTTTTGGGAATGATGGCAAGACTTTCCCGGCTGACCTGGTGGTGCTTTGTGGTTGTGTGGCTCCACTCCAGGTACTTGCTCCAGCTTGTGCAGATCCACACTTTGCTGCTGGCGCCCGGTTGTTGGCAAAGTCCTCTCCTAGTTCTGCTGCTTCCAAGGCTGTCTTGGGCTTGTGGTCCAAAATCCACTCTCTGGCTTCAAAGCTCCGTGTTTGGAGAAACTGATCCAGGACCATCAAGTCCTCCAGGGCCTCATAGGTAGTGACTTGTAGGCCCCCAGTCCATTGCCTGAATGCAGTGCTTAGCTGACCTGCATGTTCAGTGCAGCTTTCTGTGGCGCTTTGTTGCAAAGTCCTAAATCTTTTCCGATAAGCCTCTGGAGTCTGATTAAAACTTTTTAGCAGGGCAGATTTTATTGCCTCATAGTCCTGATCACTTTCAGAGGGAAGAGAAGCAAACACATCCAGAGCTTTCCCTCGCAGCCGTGGGATTAGATATCATCCCCACTGTTCCTTAGGTAGATGGAACTGCCGGCAAACCTTTTCAAATCCCCTCAGGAAAACATCCAGATCACCATCTTTCTCCAACATGGGGAAATGTTCCAAGCGGGGTTTGTGGTCTCCTTGATCCTGCACATCACTCCGTGCGGATGAAGCATCCCCTCTCAGCCTCAGAACTTCCAGTTCATGCCTTCGCTGGGCCTCTCTTTCTGCGGCTTGTGCCTGGGCCTCTCTTTCTGCGGCTCGTGCCTGGGCCTCTCTTTCTGGGGCTCGTGCCTCTCTCTCTGCAGTTTGGTACTGGAGAAGCAGTTGGAGTTTCATATTGGCATTCACATTCCCAAGGTGTTGTAAGGCAGTCCACAGTCCAAGGCCTCATGTGGAGTACTGTCCTGATGGGGAGTAATGTTGTATTCCCCAGGAGATATCAGTCCTTGGATGGCAGTTCCAGTTGTAGGACTTTGTCTCATGTCACTCAGCTCTTCTGCACGGGCATCATACTCCACAAGATCAGCAATAAGTTGTTCCTTTTTCTTTCCTGCAGTAGGGATGTCCTTTTCTTGGCACATTAGCTCCAGTGCAGGCTTGGACTGCTTGCGATATGCCTCCATATTTCCGAGATGAGACAGAGCAGGTAAAACAGGAGATGGGGAGGACAGAACTGTCTTGCACTCTTTTTGTATGTCTTTTAAACCAGCACTGAGCTCTGTCTTTGGAATTTACCCACAAAAAGATGTATGCAATTTCTTTTTTAGTGCTAAGATTTCCTTACAGGTAAAATCCAGCAAGCACTAAAAATCTCTAAATATATCCCGACGCTGCCACCAGTTGTCCCGATCACACCCTATCAGTCCAGCTAAGACGCTAGAGAGAGTGTAATGGTGCAAGGGTTAAAGCCACCAGACCTCTGGGTATCCACTACTAGTCCCAGCAAGTCACCAAATTAACCCTTAGATAAACGTGTTTTACCAGAGCTGCCTTCAGAAAGGTGAGCTCATATATTTAGAGATCAAAGACCAGAGCTGATTAATTAAACATTTAATCTGATAAAAGGCATCACAGTGCTAAATATATAAAAATACAGGAACAAATGACATACAGGTATAAAAATATATAAAATAGTTTTGCAAGACAAGTTCAGAAAACAAAAGATGAAGTTCTTACAGCATGATGGTATCAGTCCATGAGAGAGTTCCAGCTGTTCTTAGGATGGTCTTGTCAGCGTGGGGCACAGCCTTCAACACCCTGAGTCTAGCATTGTTTTAAATATCATATCTGCTTTCTTGGGAGACTCCATTCCCCCCTCCCCTCTGATCCCACCAGGGGGTCTTCTCTCTTCCTGGCCCCTTATCTGTTTGATTATAGGATGGGACCAGAGTGCATGACTTCAAAAAAGCCTTTGACTTCAAAGGAGATGTAAACAAACAGCCAGACCCCCAATAAAATGCAATACACAAAAGGACACACCGTCCGAATGACCTCTCACCCATGTCCTGGACAATCCATCACACACAGTTATAATTTATAATACACATACAGGATTTTAATAATCAGGCCTTGGGCCTGACACCTACTGTATGTGTAATAGATGTATGCATGTATGTATGACAGATGTATGTACTGTATGTTAGATGTGTGTATGTATAATAAATGTATGCATGTATTATAGATGTATTTATAATGTATGTATGTATAATAGATGTATTCAGGCATGTATGTACGATAGATGTGTGTATGATATATGTTTGCATATATGATAGATGTATGAATGTATGATGTCTGAATAATAGATGTGTGTATGTATGATAGATCTATGTATGTATGTATGATATATGTTTGTATGATAGATGTGAGTATGTATAATAGATGTATGTATGATATACGAATGATAGATCCTGATTATACTGTTGTAGTGCTAGCTGGGTGTATGTATACTGGACTACTGTACTAGAGTACTGTACCGTACTAGTGCAGGCTGGATGTGTGCATATATATACTGTATATGGTCTGTGGTGGTAATAATGGTGGTGGTTGTCAGTCTCAGTATAGTAGGTCCTCCTAAGCTCAGGTGACAGACTTATAACTTTATTTCTCTTAGAGATATTCCCAAAACGTAAAGTGTTGTCCATGTACATGTAGTGTACAGTAGTAGGAGAGTATTAAAGAAGATGATTGGGTGTGGTTAGAGGTGTGTTTGAGGGTGTGTTTAAGGGATGTGGTTAAGGGTGTGGTTAGGGGTGTGGCTGAGGGTGTGGTAAAGGGTGTGGTTAGGGGCATGGTTGAGGGTGTGGTTAAGGGTGTGGCTGGGCTGTGGGCTCTAGACTCTGGGTCTTTTAGAGACCTAGCAACGCCCCTGGCCATGGCCAACAGTTATTGAAAATCTATGGCTACCTTTAGAGCAAGAAACTGCAGACACAGATGTAATAAAAAATTCAAGCATTCCATTATGAAATGTAGGGATAATCAGAGTGGAGGACTGCAACAAAGAGTATTTCTCGCTTTCTAGGACCTTTCCTGTTCTGCCTAACAAATGACTGTTGGTCTCTGGGGGACCTAGCAAGAGAATACTTTGTAAAGATGTATAAGATTAATATAAATAGAACCTTTTAAAAGTAGGGATTATCAAAAGTGGAGAACCCCTGTAAAATCCTGGCATGTATCTGATATAGAATAGTTAACATAAATATATTTTGAACTAAAAGCCTGCCAAACAAAGCTTTAGATCAATCAAACCCCTTTATAATGCACATCTGAACAATTGTATCTTTATAATAATTTCACAGATTAGACTGTTACTATTACAAGGTAAAGTGGTACTTTTGATGGTTATGCTAAAAACTATATGATTTCGCACTAATGTATTGTTTAACAGCATTGAACTCAAGATTTCACTAAATACTATCTATTGTCCAGTGTTTTGTAAAACGATGGGACATATGGCAGCAGCCCACTTCATTGGGAAAATTATCTGAGAACAAACAACTGACAACTTCAATCAGACTCAGGTAAAAATAATAAAAAGGTTTGTTCCTCATAGTATTGAATTTTCTAAATTGAACCTTGTGGAATTCTTTGAAACTGTAGGAATACAAGCCATCATCAAAGGCCGTCTGCAAGAATGCAGGGCAGAGACCTTGTTGGGATGATAAAAAAAGCATTCCTGGTAACATTGACAGCTTAAGAACTTGACAGTTGTATGTATCATCAATGGAGGCTTCAGGCCATGTTTGGAAGGGTGGTAGTGACTACTGAACCATGACGACACAAAGCATGCCTGACCTGACATAATGGGCAGATATTTATTGCAAACTAGCCTGACGAAAGAACACACACTGAAATGATACTCTTGTCTGAGAGAATCCCTGCTGAGGCCTAAGTTAAAATGGTCAATGTTTACAGGTTTTCTTATGGGGACTACGCGCTCTCCAATTGATCACAAACAAATGTAGGAAAGTTTCAGGAGTAAACTTGAGCTTGTTAAAGCTGGTGCTTCAGTCTTAAAAAAAATTTACTGAATGAGCTATGAAGATTTAACTTCCTTTTTTTTTTTTTTTTTTTTTTTTTTTAGCCCAGTTACTGTGTTTCTACAATTAAATTGAAAAAAAATAAAAAATAATAATAATCTATAATATTGTGTTGTTTCAGGATATATTGGCATGTGATATATCTGCTGAACATAGACCTTAACAAATATGAAAGTAGCAATGTTTCCATGCTGCTGCATAATGTTGCATAACCTTTTATAGTCTTAGTTATACAGTGTTGGTGATATTTTTTCTAATTTTCCATTTTTGTTATTTTTTTTTATTGCAAAATGCTCCTAAAGTCTTGCAGCTTTCGTTCTTGTCACATTGCTGTGGTGCTCTAGTAAATGGAGCTCCTTCTACCAGTCCGTCGAAGGGACAGGAGTTGAGTGGAGAAAAAAAATTGTGCTTGTCCTATTTTTGTTTTCTCCGCTTAACTCCTATAAAATACTGGATCCCCAACAGACACTGTTCAAGTCAATGGGATCCGTTAGGACCCGGTGGTGTCAGTGGTGCTCCGACCCACTTTTGGTCCATTTAGCACAAAAAAAGAGCAGAACGGATCCAGAACAAGATGGAGCACAATGGCAGTGGGAATTTAGCCTAAGCCAAAAACTACCTGAGCTTTCCTGTTCTGTACAGATCACTTTCCAGTAGTCTTCTTCTTATCCTCATATGCAGGTGTCACGATGCTGGCTGGCAGGTAGTGGATCCTCTGTGCCAGAGAGGGATTGGCGTGGACCGTGCTAGTGGATCGGTTCTAAGTCACTACTGGTTTTCACCAGAGCCCGCCGCAAAGCGGGATGGTCTTGCTGCGGCGGTAGTGACCAGGTCGTATCCACTAGCAACGGCTCAACCTCTCTGACTGCTGAAGATAGGCGCGGTACAAGGGAGTAGACAGAAGCAAGGTCGGACGTAGCAGAAGGTCGGGGCAGGCAGCAAGGATCGTAGTCAGGGGCAACGGCAGGAGGTCTGGAACACAGGCTAGGAACACACAAGGAAACGCTTTCACTGGCACAATGGCAACAAGATCCGGCGAGGGAGTGCAGGGGAAGTGAGGTATAAATAAGGAGTGCACAGGTGAACACACTAATTAGAACCACTGCGCCAATCAGCGGCGCAGTGGCCCTTTAAATCGCAAAGACCCGGCGCGCGCGCGCCCTAGGGAGCGGGGCCGCGCGCGCCGGGACAGGACCGACGGAGAGCGAGTCAGGTACGGGAGCCGGGGTGCGCATCGCGAGCGGGCGCCACCCGCATCGCGAATCGCATCCCGGCTGGAGGCGGTATTGCAGCGCCCCGGGTCAGTGGATCTGACCGGAGCGCTGCAGTGACGAGAGTGTAGCGAGCGCTCCGGGGAGGAGCGGGGACCCGGAGCGCTCGGCGTAACAGTACCCCCCCCCTTGGGTCTCCCCCTCTTCTTAGAGCCTGAGAACCTGAGGACCAGACTTTTGTCTAGAATATTGTCCTCAGGTTCCCAGGATCTCTCTTCTGGACCACAACCCTCCCAATCAACTAAAAAAAAAGTTTTCCCTCTGACCTTCTTGGATGCCAGAATCTCTTTGACGGAGAAGATGTCCGAGGAGCCGGAAACAGGAGTGGGGGAAACAAGTTTGGGAGAGAAACGGTTGATGATAAGTGGTTTAAGAAGATAAACGTGAAAGGCATTAGGAATACGAAGAGAAGGAGGAAGAAGAAGTTTGTAAGAGACAGGATTAATCTGGCACAAAATTTTGAAAGGACCAAGATAGCGTGGTCCCAACTTGTAGCTAGGGACACGGAAGCGGACATATTTAGCGGAGAGCCATACCTTGTCTCCAGGAGAAAAAATGGGAGGAGCTCTTCTTTTCTTATCAGCAAACTTCTTCATGCGTGATGAAGCCTGTAAGAGAGAATTTTGGGTCTCTCTCCATATGGTGGAAAGATCACGAGAAATTTCATCCACAGCGGGCAGACCAGAGGGCAAGGGGGTAGGGAGGGGAGGAAGAGGGTGACGGCCGTACACCACGAAAAATGGGGATTTGGAGGAAGATTCAGAGACTCTGAAGTTATACGAGAATTCGGCCCATGGTAGAAGATCTTCCCATTCATCCTGGCGGGAGGAAACAAAATGTCGTAAATAATCACCCAAGACCTGGTTAATTCTTTCTACTTGTCCATTGGATTGAGGATGATATGCAGAAGAAAAGTTTAATTTAATCTTGAGTTGTTTACAGAGAGCCCTCCAGAATTTTGACACGAATTGGACGCCTCTATCCGAGACGATCTGCGTGGGCAACCCGTGAAGACGAAAAATGTGTACAAAAAATTGTTTAGCCAACTGAGGCGCTGAAGGAAGACCAGGAAGAGGGATGAAATGTGCCATTTTGGAGAATCGATCAACGACCACCCAAACAACAGTGTTGCCACGGGATGGGGGTAAGTCTGTAATAAAATCCAGTCAGAGACCAATCAGAGACCAAGGCTGTTCGGGGACAGGCAGAGGATGAAGAAAACCAGCGGGCTTCTGGCGAGGAGTCTTATCCCGGGCACAGACAGTGCAGGCTCGCACAAAGTCCACGACATCCGTCTCCAGAGTCGGCCACCAATAGAAGCGAGAGATGAGTTGCACAGATTTCTTGATGCCTGCATGACCTGCGAGATGGGAGGAGTGACCCCATTTGAGGATTCCGAGGCGTTGGCGTGGAGAGACGAAGGTCTTTCCTGGAGGAGTTTGCCTGATGGAGGCTGGAGAAGTGGAAATCAGGCAGTCAGGAGGAATGATGTGTTGCGGAGAGAGTTCAACTTCCGAGGCATCCGAGGAACGAGAGAGAGCATCGGCCCTAATGTTCTTATCGGCAGGCCGAAAGTGAATTTCAAAATTAAATCGGGCAAAGAACAGAGACCACCTGGCCTGGCGAGGATTCAGCCGTTGGGCAGACTGGAGATAGGAGAGGTTCTTGTGATCGGTGTAAATAATAACTGGAAATCTTGATCCCTCCAGCAGATGCCTCCATTCCTCAAGTGCTAATTTAATGGCTAGAAGCTCTCGATCCCCGATGGAGTAGTTCCTCTCCGCCGGAGAGAAGGTCCTAGAAAAAAAACCACAAGTAACAGCATGCCCGGAAGAATTTTTTTGTAGAAGGACCGCTCCAGCTCCTACAGAGGAGGCATCAACCTCCAATAGGAAGGGTTTAGATGGGTCAGGTCTGGAGAGCACGGGAGCCGAAGAAAAGGCAGACTTGAGCCGTTTAAAGGCGTCTTCCGCTTGAGGAGGCCAAGACTTGGGATTGGCATTTTTTTTGGTTAAAGCCACGATAGGAGCCACAACGGTAGAAAAATGTGGAATAAATTGCCTGTAATAATTGGCGAACCCCAAAAAACGTTGGATAGCACGGAGTCCGGAGGGGCGTGGCCAATCTAAGACGGCAGAGAGTTTGTCTGGATCCATTTGTAGTCCCTGGCCAGAGACCAAGTATCCTAGGAAAGGAAGAGATTGGCATTCAAACAGACATTTCTCTATCTTGGCATAAAGTTGATTGTCACGAAGTCTCTGAAGAACCATACGGACATGCTGGCGGTGTTCTTCTAGATTGGCAGAAAAAATCAGGATATCGTCCAGATATACAACAACACAGGAGTATAAGAGATCACGAAAAATTTCATTAACAAAGTCTTGGAAGACGGCAGGGGCGTTGCACAGGCCAAAGGGCATGACCAGATACTCAAAGTGTCCATCTCTAGTGTTAAATGCCGTTTTCCATTCATCCCCCTCTCTGATGCGGATGAGATTATAAGCACCTCTTAAGTCCAGTTTGGTAAAGATGTGGGCACCTTGGAGGCGATCAAAGAGTTCAGAGATGAGGGGTAGGGGGTAGCGGTTCTTTACCGTGATTTTATTAAGACCGCGGTAGTCAATGCAAGGACGTAGAGAGCCATCTTTTTTGGACACAAAGAAAAATCCGGCTCCGGCAGGAGAGGAGGATTTACGGATAAAGCCCTTTTTTAAATTTTCCTGGATGTACTCAGACATAGCAAGAGTCTCTGGGGCGGACAGAGGATAAATTCTGCCCCGGGGTGGAGTAGTGCCCGGGAGGAGGTCAATAGGACAATCATAAGGCCTGTGAGGAGGTAGAGTCTCAGCTTGTTTTTTGCAAAAAACATCCGCAAAGTCCATATAGGCCTTAGGGAGACCGGTTACAGGGGGAACCACAGAGTCACGGCAAGGGGTACTGGGAACCGGTTTTAGGCAGTCCTTGAAACAAGAGGGCCCCCAACTCTTGATCTCCCCAGTGGACCAATCCAGGGTTGGGGAATGGAGTTGAAGCCAGGGTAGTCCAAGGAGAATTTCGGAAGTGCAATTGGGGAGGACCAAAAATTCAATCTTCTCGTGATGAGGTCCGATGCACATTAGAAGGGGCTCCGTGCGGAAACGTATGGTACAGTCCAATCTTTCATTGTTTACACAATTGATGTAGAGGGGTCTGGCGAGACTGGTCACCGGGATGTTGAACCTGTTGACGAGAGAGGCCAAAATAAAATTTCCTGCAGATCCGGAATCCAAGAACGCCATAGTAGAGAAGGAGAAGGCAGAGGCAGATATCCGCACAGGCACAGTAAGACGTGGAGAAGCAGAGTAGACATCAAGGACTGTCTCACCTTTGTGCGGAGTCAGCGTACGTCTTTCCAGGCGGGGAGGACGGATAGGACAATCCTTCAGGAAGTGTTCGGTACTGGCACAGTACAGGCAGAGATTCTCCATGCGGCGTCGTGTCCTCTCTTGAGGTGTCAGGCGAGACCGGTCGACCTGCATAGCCTCCACGGCGGGAGGCACAGGAACGGATTGCAGGGGACCAGAGGAGAGAGGAGCCGGGGAGAAAAAACGCCTCGTGCGAACAAAGTCCATATCCTGGCGGAGCTCCTGACGCCTTTCGGAAAAACGCATGTCAATGCGAGTGGCTAGATGAATGAGTTCATGTAGGTTAGCAGGGATTTCTCGTGCGGCCAGAACATCTTTAATGTTGCTGGATAGGCCTTTTTTAAAGGTCGCGCAGAGGGCCTCATTATTCCAGGATAATTCTGAAGCAAGAGTACGGAATTGTACGGCGTACTCGCCAACGGAAGAATTACCCTGGACCAGGTTCAACAGGGCAGTCTCAGCAGAAGAGGCTCGGGCAGGTTCCTCAAAGACACTTCGAATTTCCGAGAAGAAGGAGTGTATAGAGGCAGTGACGGGGTCATTGCGGTCCCAGAGCGGTGTGGCCCATGACAGAGCTTTTCCAGACAGAAGGCTGACTACGAAAGCCACCTTAGACCTTTCAGTAGGAAACTGGTCCGACATCATCTCCAAGTGCAGGGAACATTGGGAAAGAAAGCCACGGCAGAATTTAGAGTCCCCATCAAATTTATCCGGCAAGGATAGTCGTAGACCAGAAGCGGCCACTCGCTGCGGAGGGGGTGCAGGAGCTGGCGGAGGAGATGATTGCTGAAGCTGTGGTAGTAGCTGCTGTAGCATCACGGTCAGTTGAGACAGCTGTTGGCCTTGTTGCGCTATCTGTTGTGACTGCTGGGCGACCACCGTGGTGAGGTCGGCGACAACTGGCAGAGGAACTTCAGCGGGATCCATGGCCGGATCTACTGTCACGATGCCGGCTGGCAGGTAGTGGATCCTCTGTGCCAGAGAGGGATTGGCGTGGACCGTGCTAGTGGATCGGTTCTAAGTCACTACTGGTTTTCACCAGAGCCCGCCGCAAAGCGGGATGGTCTTGCTGCGGCGGTAGTGACCAGGTCGTATCCACTAGCAACGGCTCAACCTCTCTGACTGCTGAAGATAGGCGCGGTACAAGGGAGTAGACAGAAGCAAGGTCGGACGTAGCAGAAGGTCGGGGCAGGCAGCAAGGATCGTAGTCAGGGGCAACGGCAGGAGGTCTGGAACACAGGCTAGGAACACACAAGGAAACGCTTTCACTGGCACAATGGCAACAAGATCCGGCGAGGGAGTGCAGGGGAAGTGAGGTATAAATAAGGAGTGCACAGGTGAACACACTAATTAGAACCACTGCGCCAATCAGCGGCGCAGTGGCCCTTTAAATCGCAAAGACCCGGCGCGCGCGCGCCCTAGGGAGCGGGGCCGCGCGCGCCGGGACAGGACCGACGGAGAGCGAGTCAGGTAAGGGAGCCGGGGTGCGCATCGCGAGCGGGCGCCACCCGCATCGCGAATCGCATCCCGGCTGGAGGCGGTATTGCAGCGCCCCGGGTCAGTGGATCTGACCGGAGCGCTGCAGTGACGAGAGTGTAGCGAGCGCTCCGGGGAGGAGCGGGGACCCGGAGCGCTCGGCGTAACAGCAGGATTACAGTGAAAGGTGACATCAGTAGATAGATAACAGAAGATCTACCACCATTCATAACGGCTGAAGCCTGTGAAATGACCTTTGGACAGGTCACAGAACATGCCCAGAAAATATTCCCATAAATATGGTTTGTACCAGTCTTTTGTGCCTATTTCCACTGAATTCCACTCCAAAACTCTGCCGGTTTGTTTGGTACAAATAGTGCTCGAATTTTGGAACATTTTTAAATGTAAATTTGGTCCAGTGTCCACTATATACAATATAGCCACATAGGTCAGGATTTTTTTTTCTTGCAGATAGGTCACAAATACACAGCAAAATAAAGGTGTTATGTGCAGATTTTGTTACAGATTTACCATAGATCTCATACCCCTATACTTTAAAAGAGGTGAAATAAATCACAAATCCAGAATATTATATGGGGCTGTGGCTGCAAATCTTCAGGTAAATTCACAGCAGATCTGACCCATGTGAATAGATTTTTTTTTTTGTCCAGGCTACAGTATCTCCATGAAAATTATTTTTAAAAATTTGTTGTTACTTACTGAAGTGCTGTTCATCCCCCACGGAAGTACCCTTTTAAGAAGATGACTATGTTGAAATACAAAGAGAGGGCTTATTACTCCAAATCATTATGGATTGAAGAATACAATTGTCAACCTTGGAATAAATGAATCACAACTTAATGTGTACTTTTACAACATGTGTCTAACTCGCAAACTCTATGGTTAGTGTACTTCACTTCAAGTATGTTACTTTACTTGTGTTAGTACTGAACGCACCAGTTCATAGAACGTATATTGTTATAAAAAAATAATTTGATGACCACTGTAGAGAGAAAATCGTTTCGTCATAGACTTCTCTGGAAACGTGTCTCTAGTTAAACTATTTCTTTGGTCCTCCTAATAACGTTGCTGCTGAAATTAAAACTCAAAGTAATGGCTTCCTTGCTTGTCCAGCTATTGGCTATTCAAATTTGCGAGCGATGCTTTAGCATCATGTCCTTATGTCTGCAATCTCCAATACTTTTCATATTAAATCTCCCTGTTGTGATGTATTTCGAATGTGGCTGACAAATCTCTTCTTGTCCCTTCTGGATACATCTTGGAGTCATCTGGGTTGGCTCCGACTGGACGTCTCTTGCATCTCGGTTAGCTCTGTTCCCGGGCTCTCTCGTTTCCGGATAAAAAGGCGTTAGGATTCCGCCATCTGTCCTTCCATTAACACGTGATCCCATTTTGGGCAATCACCTAGGCCTTAAAAATAAAAAAACACAGTATGAGAAAACACAACATGGACTATAGCACACAAACACCTGCCTTCTTTAGGCCTTTGTCCTATGCCATACTTTAGCTAGCAACTAAGTTGAGGATAATTTTATGTTACTACCAAAGAAAAATAAACTACAGGGTAATCCTGAATAGGTATAACTATTCATCCTCTGCTAGGCTAATACTGCCCTAGGCTTTACGTCTATTTAGGATAATAATCCAAAATTTGAGACGACCTCTAAACAGAGTAATATATTGTTCATTGGTAAATAGTGACAACAAGCTAGTCACACATGAGAGACACGGAAGACAATATGTTAGACACATATGGGTTATTATAACAGTTCAGTTTTTTTTTTCCAGTTATGCAATACCACCACCAATCATATGTGTAACGGAGCTGGATGTGGATCCTCTAACATGTGTGGCTGATGACTCGGACTGTATCGGGGAGCGGAGTCTAAGTTGCCACTGGTCTTCACCATAGCCCGCCACAGGGCACCCAGGTTGCTACCCCCAAAATGGCTCGACCACACAGGTAGCCGGGCAAGGTGAGGTACCAAAGGATAAGGCAATAGCGTAGTCAAACTTAGCAGAAGGTCGAGCAGGCGTCAAAGTTGCGGAGTCTAATAACGTAGCGTATAAGGTCTGGATACACGGGTGAGACTGGATATTGGGTGAGTAGATGAGTATGTCATCTAAATAAACAAAAACACAGGAGTATAAGAGGTCGCGAAAAATATAATTGACAAACTCCTGGAAGGCTGCTGGAGAGTCCGAATGGCATCACTAGAAACTCGAAATGACCGTCACAAGTATTAAATGCCGTCTTCCATTCGTCTCCTTCTCATATGCGAATCAAATTATAAACCCCACGAAGATCCAATTTAGAGAAGATTTTGGCACTTCGCAGACGATCAAACAACTTCGAGATTAAAGGAAGTGGGTAGCGGTTCTTAACTGTAATTTTATTTAGACCTCGGTAGACGATGCAAGGTCGCAAAGACCCGTCTTTTTTTTCCACAAAGAAAAAAACGGCATCTGCAGGGGAAGATGACTTCCTGATAAATTCCTTCTGAAGGTTCTCCTGGATGTAATTAGACATGGCCAAAGTTTCAGGAACAGACAAAGGGTAGATTCTGCCCCTGGGAGGTGTGGTGTCAGCTAGCAAGTCAATTGGACAGTTGTAGGGAGGATGCGGTGGTAACACTTCGGCTTGCTTTTCACTGAACACATCAGCATGGAAAGGAAGGCAAGTCGGGCATAGGACAAGATGATGGTCCCAATTATGAGATACATATGTGGATACAGTGGTTGTTGCAATGCCAACCCCAGGAAAGAACTCCTCCAGAGCATGGAGTTGCAACCACGGTAGGCCAAGCAAGAGAGGAGAAGTACAAGGAGGGAGAACAAAGAAGGACAAGTTCTCCCTATGCAAGGCTCCGACCTGCATAGACAATGGTTCTGTGCCATATTGCACAGTACAGTACAGTCTTTCACCATTCACTGTAGAGATGTACAGAGGCTTTAACAGGCGGGACACTGGCAGACGATGCCTATGTACTAGGGAAGCATCAATAAGATTTCCCGCGAGCCAGAGTTCAAAGAGGCAAGAACAGAGATGATCTCTTTGGAAGGTAGGAAAAGTTGGATCGTTATATTTAAGCGTGGAGAGGTGATATTTAAACCTAGGGAGGCCTCTCCCCCAAACCCTAGGTGCAAGCATTTCCCTGTGACTGAGGAAACAGAGGACAATCTTTTAGGAAGTGATCCGCACTGGCGCAGTATAGGCATAGATTCTCAGTTCGTCGGCGAGTCCTTTCCTTTTGGGTCAGGCGAGACCGATCCACCTGCATAGCCTCCACTGCGGTAGGCAAGGGAGGAGGTTGCGGTGGTTGCTGGAAGACAGGTGCCAGACGAGGAAAGCGCCAAGGTCATGCAGACTCCCCTTCTTGGCGTAGTTCCTCACGTTGCTCTGAAAAACGGATATCAATTCGAGATGCCAACTGTATAAACTCATTCAGATTAGATGGCAATTCCTGGGCAGCGAGGACATCCTTGATTTGATTTGATAATCCTCTCTTGAAGGTGGCGCAAAGAGCTTCTTCATTCCATGTTAACTCTGATGCCAGGGTACAAAACCAAATGGCATACTCGCCCACAGAGGAGTTGCCCTGAGTAAGACTCAGCAATGTCGTCTCAGCGGAGGAAGCTCGAGCAGGTTCTTCGATGACACTCCGTAATTCCGTCAGGAATGCCTGGAGATTGGTTGTGAGAGCATCACTTAGATCCCAAAGCGGAGTTGCCCAGGCCAAAGCCCTTCCAGGTAAAAGACTGAGGATAAAGGCCACCTTTGCTTGTTCCATAGGAAACTGATGCACCACGATGGAAGTGAGATCCGGACTATCAGGCAGACGAACCCCAGTGGGATCCATGGCCGGATCTTGCTGTAATGAAGCTGGATGTAGATCCTCTAACCTGTGTGGCTGATGACTCGGACCGTATCGGGGAGCGGAGTCAAAGGTGCCGCTGGTCTTCACCAGAGCCCGCTGCAAGGCAGGATGGGCTTGCTGTGGCAGGCGACACCCAGGTCGCTACCCCTGACATGGCTGGACCACACAGGTAGCTGGGCAAGGCGAGGTACCGAAGGATAAGGTAGTAGCGTAGTCAAACGTAGCAGAAGGTCAAGGCAAGGTGCAGAGTCTAATAATATAGCGGAAAGTCTGGATACACGGGTAAGGCTAACAGGTTATAAGGGTTGTGTGGTGTCCCGGTACCGTATTACATACAGTACCTTGGTATGGGTCCCCAAAGTCAGAGTTCCTAGGAACTGTGGGGTCCTCAGGTTTAGTCTTCCCCTAGTCACCTCTTAGATAACTAATATATTGCACAACTAAATGTAAATAAATGTATATAGAAAGTGTACTTACCTTGCGCTAGTATCGCAGGACCTGCGGGTCACGTGACGAGGTTTAGTCTCTATGGTTAATGCAAAGGACCTTTGGAGGTTCATAGGCCATGTGATACCCACAATACTTTGTGAGGCTGATTGACAGATGGCATGGACCAATCCTGGAACGGCCAGCCCCTACCAATTTAAGGGAGCTGCGGCCATTATTCTCTCTCTTGGGTTGCTGTCAATGAATGAGGTAGGACCTCCGCAACTTACAACGACAATTATTAGGCCAAAGCCTTGCGGCCTCGGCTGAATTGCATAGTGAGTTCTTATAAATTCTCCGAAATTACTGGCAAGGACCCTGGACCTAAACTTAACCCCATATCCAGCGGATCTGCGCATACTAAATTCGTGCAAGCTAAAGAACCTGCTCAAAGTCCCAACCAACGGTCGATCTCAGCCAAGCTATTCATAGACTCTGTTACAAAGACTGTTTGTATGTTCGCATGTTACAGAAAATCTTCAGTAAAAGTTGATGCAAGTTTTCAGCGAAGCTCTGGTTGTGGACAACAGGGACGTGCACAGACATTTTGAAGGGCAGGGGCTCAAGTAAAAAAGAGGGCACTTCTCATAATTTAAAAAACATCTGCCAGACTTAATGGACTCCCGCCAGGCCTCCTCGACATTCCTATCCCCATAAAAGTTGGTGTTTTTGTAAAATCGAGTCAAGAACAGTTTCTATGAAGGTCTGCCATGTGTATATACACTTTTGGCTGTGCTGTCAGTCTTATTTACAGAAAACATGTGACAGCTGCCCTATAATATACTGTATTATAGAGGAGATTTATCAACACCTGTGCAGAGAAAGAGCGGTGCAGTCGCCCATAGCAACCAATCAGATGGTTTTGCAGAAGGATTTTCCTCTGCAAAGGTTTTAATAAATCTCCCCCTATATGCCCCGGTCTGAGCTCTATATGAAAGAACGTGCACTGTACCCGGCCTCACCTATCCCCAATCACCCAGCACCCATCACCCATCCCCAATCACCCATCCCCAATCCCCCAGCACCCATCACCCAGCACCCATCACCAATCACCCATCCCCAATCCCCCCATCACCCAGCACCAATCACCCAGCACCAATCACCCAGCACCCATCCCCAATCCCCCCATCCCCAATCCCCCAATCACCCAGCACCAATCACCCATCACCCACCTTATGCAGGAATCTCCACACAGCTCTGGTTCTTACACTGAAGAGATGGACACCACACTAATATATGCTTACATGCTGCAATATACAAGTCGGCAAAAAAAAAAATTATACATATACAAAGCCGGCCAGGCATAGCACAGCATACAGAATGGAGGCAGGGAAGCTCCGCCTCCATTGTGCACAAGACTGACTTCGCATACTAGCAATGTGGGGCAATACCTAGAAAATGGAAAGACCAATTTTTGTATACATGCACTGTAACCTAGTGTATTGGGTTTAGTGTGAGTAAACAGCCTGTCAGTTTCCCTTTAATTATATACCGTACCCCCCTTTATGAACTATATACTGTGCCACCATTCATCTATTAATTCCCTATATACTGTGCCACCATTCATCTATTAATTCCCTATATACTGTGCCACCATTCATCTATTAATTCCCTATATACTGTGCCACCATTCATCTATTAATTCCCTATATACTGTGCCACCATTCATCTATTAATTTCCTATATACTGTGCCACTATTAATGAACTATATACTGTGCCACCATTAATGAACTATATACTGTGCCACCATTAATGAACTATATACTGTGCCACCATTAATGAACTATATACTGTGCCACCATTCATCTATTAATTCCCTATATACTGTGCCACCATTAATGAACTATATACTGTGCCACCATTCATCTATTAATTCCCTATATACTGTGCCACCATTAATGAACTATATACTGTGCCACCATTAATGAACTATATACTGTGCCACCATTAATGAACTATATACTGTGCCACCATTCATCTATTAATTCCCTATATACTGTGCCACCATTAATGAACTATATACTGTGCCACCATTCATCTATTAATTCCCTATATACTGTGCCACCATTAATGAACTATATACTGTGCCACCATTAATGAACTATATACTGTGCCACCATTAATGAACTATATACTGTGCCACCATTCATCTATTAATTCCCTATATACTGTGCCACCATTCATGAACTATATACTGTGCCACCATTCATCTATTAATTCCCTATATACTGTGCCACCATTAATGAACTATATACTGTGCCACCATTAATGAACTATATACCGTGCCACCATTAATGAACTATATACCGTGCCACCATTAATGAACTATATATTGTGCCACCATTCATCTATTAATTCCCTATATACTGTGCCACCATTAATGAACTATATACTGTGCCACCATTAATGAACTATATACTGTGCCACTATTATTTAACTATTCTGTGCCACCACTAAGGGTGCGTTCACACGTGCGTATTTTCTGCTGCAGATTTGCTTTAGCAGATTTCTCTTCCCATTGTCAATGGTAAGCAAAATCTGCAGCAGATCTGCAGCAAAAATAGGCACATGTGAACGCACCCTAAAGATATATACACAGTGCCAGCATACATAAAAATATAATGTTCCAATATAATGAAATATATACTGTGCTTCCATAAATTCCCTATATACTGTGCTTACATTCCTCCAATAATTCCCTAATAATGTGCTTCATACAATACATACAAGCACATAACATAAAGGCACAAACAGTACATAGGTAATATACACACATACATAGAGACACTGACACATACATACAGGTACAAATATACATTAAGAAACATAAATACACAGACACACATATAACATGGAATAGATACTAAAAGACATAACCAATAAGCACATCATACATACAGGTACACACATACAATCACTCACAGATATATACACACATACATAGATTCACTTGCTCATATATATATATATATATATATATATATGTATATATATATATATATATATATATATATATATACACACACACACATACATACACACACACATACATACACACATACATACATACATACATACATATATTCACTTGCTCATATATATATACATACACACACACACACACACATAGAAAGATAGATTCACTTGCTCATATATATATACACACATACATGCACATATACACACACACATATATACATACACACACATACATACACACACATAGATTCACTTGCTCACATATATAGGCACATACATAGAGATAGACACACACACACAAACACACATATGTACACCTCACACTGACATACAGTCACACTAAGGCCCCAGTCATCCCTCTCTGCACAAGCACATACATAGAGATACACACACACATATATACACACACACACATCTATACATACATACACACACACACACACACACACATCTATACATACATACATACATACACACACTGACAATCACTCACTTATATTTTCAGTTACTTACAGTAAGTAAGGGCACCATCCCCCTCTGCACAGGCTGGAGTTTCTGGCCGGGACATGCTGTGGGCGGGGCTTCTCTCTGCCTCTTTTGCTCCTGTCTCCTGTTTGGAGAGAAGCAGAGAAATGGCAGATAATGACAGGGTGAGTGGCGCCCCCTTGCTGCAGGAAGGGCACAGCACCCACCATTAAACCACATACAAATCTCCCCAGCAACGGATCCTTTTTTACTGCATCACCCTGAGTCTGCAGCTTTTTTTGTGAGGGCACTAGAGGGGCAGGTGAGGAAAAGGGCAGGGGCTCCAGCCCCCTTTCACTCCTATGTGTGCACGTCCCTGGTGGACAATACTTTATTCTGCAAACACCCATTGTCCTTGGGAAGGGTGGCGATAGGCCAGGGGTGGGTAACTATTTTTTCCATGCGGCCACATGAGAAGCTAAAAATATTGTGGAGGGCAGGGTGGTTTTCCCCCCAGATTAGCATGGTTTCCCCCCAGATTAGGAGCAGAGTTTTCCCCTAGATTAGGAGCATAGTTCCCCCCAGATTAGGCAGCATAGTTGTCCCCCAGATTAGGCAGCATAGTTGTTCCCGAGATTAGGCAGCATAGTTGTCCCCCAGATTAGGAGCATAGTTTTCCCCCAGATTAGGCAGCATAGTTTCCCCCCAGATTAGGAGCATAGTTTTTCCTCAGATTAGGAGCATAGTTCCCCCCAGATTAGACAGCATAGTTGTCCCCCAGATTAGGCAGAATCGTTTTCCCCCAGATTAGGCAGCATAGTTGTCCCCCAGATTATGCAGCATAGTTGTCCCCCAGATTAGGAGCATAGTTTTCTCCCAGATTAGGCAGCATAGTTGTCGCCCAGATTAGTAGCATAGTTTTCCCCCAGATTAGGAGCATAGTTTTCCCCCCAGATTAGGCAGCATAGTTTCCCCCCAGATTAGGAGCATAGTTTTTCCCCAGATTAGGAGCATAGTTCCCCCCAGATTAGGCAGCATAGTTGTCCCCCAGATTAGGCAGCATAGTTTTCCCCAGATTAGGAGCATAGTTGTCCCCCAGATTAGGAGCATAGTTGTCCCCCAGATTAGCATCATAGTTCCCCCCAGATTAAGATCATAGTTCCCCCCACAGATTAGGATCCTAGTTCCCCCCAGATTAGGAGCATAGTTGTCCCCCAGATTAGAATCATAGTTCCCCCCAGATTAGGAGCATAGTTGTCCCCCAGATTAGGCATTATCGTTTTCCCCCAGATTAGGAGCATAGTTGTCCCCCAGATTAGGATCATAGTTCCCCCCAGATTAGGCAGCATAGTTGTCCCCCAGATTAGGCAGCATAGTTGTCCCCCAGATTAGGCAGCATAGTTGTCCCCCAGATTAGAAGCACAGTTTTCCCCCAGATTAGGATCATAGTTTTCCCCGAGATTAGCATAGTTTTCCCCCAGATTAGACAGCATAGTTGTCTACCAGATTAGGCAGCATAGTTGTCCCCCAGATTAGGAGTATAGTTTTCCCCCAGATTAGGCAGCATAATTGTCCCCCAGATTAAGAGCATAGTTTTCCCCCAGATTAGGCAGCATAGATGTCCCCCGGATTAGGAGCATAGTTTCCCCCATATTAGGAACATAGTTGTCCCCCCGATTAGGCAGCATAGATGTCCCCCAGATTTGGGGCATAGTTTCCCCCCATATTAGGAGCATAGTTGTCCCCCAGATTAGGAGCATAGTTTCCCCCCAGATTAGGCAGCATAGTTGTCCCCCAGATTAGGAGCATAGTTTTCCCCAAGATTAGGCAGCATAGATGTCCCCAGATTAGGAGCATAGTTTTCCCCCATATTAGGAACATAGTTGTCCCCAAGATTAGGCAGCATAGATCTCCCCCAGATTTGGGGCATAGTTTCCCCCCATATTAGGAGCATAGTTGTCCCCCAGATTAGGCAGCATAGATGTCCCCCAGATTAGGAGCATAGTTTTCCCCCATATTAGGAACATAGTTGTCCCCCAGATTAGGCAGCATAGATGTCCCCCAGATTAGGAGCATAGTTTTCCCCCATATTAGGAGCATAGTTGTCCCCCAGATTAGGCAGCATAGGTGTCCCCCAGATTAGGAGCATAGTTTTCCCCCATATTAGGAACATAGTTGTCCCCCAGATTAGGCAGCATAGATGTCCCCCAGATTAGGCAGAATAGATGCCCCCCAGATTACCACAATTTTCCCCCACATGAGGCAGGTCGCCCCCCACACTGTCACACACATACAGAGACTGACACATACACAAAGACACACAGATAAACACACACATACACAAAGACACACATACACAAAGATACACATATAAACACACATACACAAAGATACACATATAATAGTTGTCCCCCAGATTAGGATCATAGTTCCCCCCAGATTAGGAGCATAGTTGTCCCCCAGATTAGGCAGCATAGTTTTCCCCCAGAATAGGAGCATAGTTGTCCCCCAGATTAGGATCATAGTTCCCCCCAGATTAGGCAGCATAGTTGTCCCCCAGAGTAGGAGCATAGTTGTCCCCCAGATTAGGAGCATAGTTTTCCCCCATATTAGGAGCATAGTTTTCCCCCAGATTAACATAGTTTTCCCCCAGATTAGGCAGCATAGTTGTCCCCCAGATCAGGCAGCATAGTTGTCCCCCGATTAGGCAGCATAGTTGTCCCCCAGATTAGGAGCATAGTTTTCCCCCAGATTAGGCAGCATAGTTGTCCCCCAGATTAGGCAGCATAGTTGTCCCCCAGATTAGGAGCATAGTTTTCCCCCAGATTAGGCAGCATAGTTGTCCCCCAGATTAGGAGCATAGTTTTCCCCCCAGATTAGGCAGCATAGATGTCCCCCAGATTAGGAGCATAGTTTTCCCCCATATTAGGAACATAGTTGTCCCCCAGATTAGGCAGCATAGATGTCCCCCAGATTTGGAGCATTGTTTTCCCCCATATTAGGAGCATAGTTATCCCCCAGATTAGGCAGCATAGTTTTCCCCCAGATTAGGCAGCATAGATGTCCCCCAGATTAGGAGCATAGTTTTCCCCCATATTAGGAACATAGTTGTCCCCCAGATTAGGCAGCATAGATGTCTTCCAGATTAGGAGCATAGTTTTCCCCCATATTAAGCAGCATAGTTTGCCCCCAGATTGGGCAGCATAGATGTCCCCCAGATTAGGAGCATAGTTTTCCTCCATATTAGGAACATAGTTGTCCCCCAGATTAGGCAGCATAGATGTCCCCCAGATTAGGCAGCATAGATGTCCCCCAGATTACCACAGTTTTCCCCCACATGAGGCAGCTCCCCCCCCTACACTGTCACACACATACAGAGACAGACACATACACAAAGACACACATATAAACACACACATACACAAAGACACACATATAAACACACACAAACACAAAGATACACATATAAGCACACACATACACAAAGATACACATATAAACACACACATACACAAAGATACACATATAAACACACACATACACAAAGACACACATATAAACACACACATACACAAAGACACACATACACAAAGATACACATATAAACACACACATACACAAAGATAAACATATAATAGTTGTCCCCCAGATTAGGATCATAGTTCCCCCCAGATTAGGAGCATAGTTGTCCCCCAGATTAGGCAGCATAGTTTTCCCCCAGAATAGGAGCATAGTTGTCCCCCAGATTAGGATCATAGTTCCCCCCAGATTAGGCAGCATAGTTGTCCCCCAGAGTAGGAGCATAGTTGTCCCCCAGATTAGGAGCATAGTTTTCCCCCATATTAGGAGCATAGTTTTCCCCCAGATTACCATAGTTTTCCCCCAGATTAGGCAGCATAGTTGTCCCCCAGATCAGGCAGCATAGTTGTCCCCCGATTAGGCAGCATAGTTGTCCCACATATTAGGAACATAGTTGTCCCCCAGATTAGGCAGCATAGATGTCCCCCAGATTTGGAGCATTGTTTTCCCCCATATTAGGAGCATAGTTATCCCCCAGATTAGGCAGCATAGTTTTCCCCCAGATTAGGCAGCATAGATGTCCCCCAGATTAGGAGCATAGTTTTCCCCCATATTAGGAACATAGTTGTCCCCAAGATTAGGCAGCATAGATGTCTTCCAGATTAGGAGCATAGTTTTCCCCCATATTAGGAACATAGTTGTCCCCCAGATTAAGCAGCATAGATGTCCCCCAGATTAGGAGCATAGTTTTCCCCCTTATTAGGAGCATAGTTGTCCCCCAGATTAGGCAGCATAGTTTTCCCCCAGATTAGGCAGCATAGATGTCCCCCAGATTAGGAGCATAGTTTTCCTCCATATTAGGAACATAGTTGTCCCCCAGATTAGGCAGCATAGATGTCCCCCAAATTAGGCAGCATAGATGTCCCCCAGATTACCACAGTTTTCCCCCACATGAGGCAGCTCCCCCCCCCTACACTGTCACACACATACAGAGACAGACACATACACAAAGACACACATATAAACACACACATACACAAAGACACACATATGAACACACACAAACACAAAGATACACATATAAGCACACACATACACAAAGATACACATATAAACACACACATACACAAAGATACACATATAAACACACACATACACAAAGATACACATATAAACACACACAGACAACACAGACACATATAAACACACTCACCCGGCTGAAGTTTAGAGCTGAGGGGAGGGGGCGGAGCAGACAGGATACACGGCCTCTCCTCCTCATCTCCCTCCCCTCCTCTCCTCTGCTTTCCGAGGTTCTACGACTGCATGGCAGAGAGAAGGGTGGGGGGGAGAGAGTGCACGCTCCCTTCTTCTGCCTGTCAGCACTGTACGGGCTCTCCCTGTCACAGGCTGATGGTGCAGACCTGGGCATTGTACGGCCCGACAGTGAGCGCGGGCCAGTCAGAGCCAATCAAAGGGCTGTATGTGGCCCGCGGGCCGTACAATGCCCAGGTCTGCGATAGGCCAAGACACACACGATTTAACCCTCACCCTGGCGTCATGACTGACCAGGGTTAATAGCACCCTTTATAACCTGCACAGCAACATCCTGACCACCACATCCACAAGGTGACCACCCAGTTGCTTAATCTCAGGCTAGGGGCACTGAAGATCTGACAGGGAAGTGTGAGAGGTGAGAGACTTATAGAATGGTGTCAGGTGTACACAATAATTATGGGTGTACTGGCCCTTTAAATATTTGAGCTCCGGCACGCGAGCGCCCTAAGGGATGGGGACGCATGCACCGGAGCTGAGACACAGTGGAGGCAGCAGGGAAGAGGTGCGTGACAGGCTGGGATTCGTATGCGGGCGCATCCAGCGATGCGAATCCCAGCCCTGCCGGCAGTTGGGGATAAGGGCCGGTGCATGTGGCCGGAGCGCGGAGCATGACAATATGGAATATATAATGTGTATCCATCTTCAATTTTGGATGTTGTGACTTCAGTTCTTGCTCTTGGCATCTTATGGAAACATATGAATTATCCATGGCACAGGGCACAGCTGCTTTGCTGTCTTTAACCATAAAATAAACAACACTCTACACAAACATCAAATTAATGATCCGGTGGAAAAATTTTGTTAGTATTCAATTATCAATAAAGCTATTATTGTTATCATTTAACTTGTTACAATTATGAAATGAATTAAGCATTTGTTTCACTGAACACTCCTGTCTCAACTATATATATAAAAAAACTTTTTCTTTTCTCTTTTAATTCACCTCATGAATTAGGAATTTCCATACAAGGAGGATCTCCCCCTCCCATGAGGTTTGACCTTTTGCAGAGAAGATGACATGCACCTAGTACTGAGGAATGTGCTCCCCCTCCCAACTAAGGTGGACAAAGTTATGGGGGCTTACATCCTTTGCAAATAAAAAAACAAAACACGGCTTACTGTTTTTGCAAACTACTCTCGTTCTTCTCCTATCTTAGGAGACTTTTATGGCACTTAGGGTTTAATGAAAGGGGTTATCCACCATAAGGGGATTTTTGTGCGTACCTGGCAGGCAGTAATGGACATGCTTAGGAAGGATCTGCGCTTGTCTTGGGGCTAAGTGGCTATGTTGTGAGATTACCATAATACTGTGGCTAGCTTTTTGTGAACTTGTGTTTCCTGTTTGACTTTTATTTTTTTGACTACATATCCATTTTCCTCCCAAACATCAGCCACCCCACCCTTTGAAACATAAATGAGCTGCATCCATCAAAAGACCTGTGGTTTTCAATCAGGGTGCCTAAAGCTGTTGCATTAGTTGCAAATTGATCTCTCTACCACCAAGCGATCGCTCCATCCATTGAAGCAGACAGGCTTCCTGTTATCAGCTGACTAGTGTGTCAGGTCTCGGCCGCATTGCAAGCTGGGAAAAATCTGAGACAACAATAATTTTGTATGCTGTTAAAAATAAATAGTGGGGTGAAAATCACAGAATAATTGTGAGAAAACTGTCACACACAGGTACAGACACTATATTATGAACTAAACTAACTTTACAGCCCCTGTAGCATAGTCAAATAAAAAAAAATCCTGGAATACCCCTTTAACCTAAGTATTCAAATACAGTCATGCTTTTTTATTCCCCCCTCCCCCCTTCTAAATTATAGGGGGCTGGTAAGTGTTAACATAATTTTATATCTTACTATACAAAACATGCTTAGCTTGCAGCGTTCTGTTGTCCAGGTATACTCCTGGAAGAAATTCACAACAGGTGAATAAACACTGTAAACTGAAAAGATTAATCAGAGTTATAAAAAACACAATTCCCCTCCTTGGGGGTTAAAAAATATCTGTGACAAGTGCAGATTGTACATGTAAAATCCTACAAGAAATTGTTAGCAAGAAAACATGGTTAGCATTCATAGTAACTAACATGTATAATTCACTTGCACTTGGAAATTCTACCTATCTGGTCAAACTTTATTCACAAAGTTTCTCTATTATCCTACCAGGCTCTGAGTTATAATACTCACTTCCCTGTAATCTAGGACTTCATTTTCAGTCAAGTTAGTGACTGGTGTCCATTATACTTATGGGGGTAAACTCTCAACTATAGGAGGTATTGGGCTTAAATTATAGGAACATTCTGAGTCACATATGGACCAGAACCCTAGACCCGTTATCACCAAGGCTTGTAAAACCTGAGTTGGTTCCCTACCTTATTAATAATATTTTGGGATAACTATATCAATTTTAGTTGATGTTGAACAATTATGTTGCACAGACAATTCGAACTCCTGTAGCCGGTTTATTTGTCTTTCATTTATGCAACTTAAGAATCAGGAACACTAAAAAAAGAAAAACAAGGTTATATCAACATTACTAACCTGTTTAATTGTTGTTCACTTATAGATTCTTTTATCAAAAACATGGGGTCAGACTTTAATTATAAAGTTCCTCTATTTGTCCTGCCACGCCCTGTTCCCTGAGACTTCAATTACAGTCCACTATTTGTGATCTGAGTCCATTGCACATAAGGGAAACTTTTGGGTATTCTCTCCTCTAATGGAGCTAATTGGCTAGGAATAAATAGGAAGATTCATGGTCAGACTATGGAACAGAATCAGGACCCAATCAACTAGGCAAATTAAACCTACATCTTTTCCCTATCTTGGGACAATTTACAATTCATTTTTTGCGATAAAACACATCAATTGTGTTTAGCATAGACAATACAACTTCCTGCGGTTGATTTACTTGTCATGCATTGGTTGCAAATCTGAATTAACACGTGTCTGCAACTTTCCCCTGTGGTTCTGGAGGGTTTATTCTCTACAATACCAGACAGTGACTCTGCCTGTATGGACCCCACCCATATGGGGCTTTTAAGATTCCAAAATAATCTTTGGTCTTACTCTTGCCTTCAATGCCAGTAAATATGTACATAACAGTGACTTATATAGCAAGGTTGCCAACCACTAGGTGGCGTACTCCTTATGACACTTTATCATAACCAACTGTGATGACTATGGCCACACTCTACCAAGCAAACAATACAATGTCTAGTAATGGAATTACACAGTGTGAGTTATACAATAGTCACAAATAATTAATCTTGCAAAAGTACTCTAGCTCAAACTACGATCTCAAAAGTGCCTCCATTAATGTCGGGGTTAATAATTAATTTATGAATTATGAATTATTAATTATGGTCAACACAAATATGAAAAATATTATGACAGTTATGAATTTCCAAAAATACACAAATAATGCAATTCACCATATCTGGGCCCGACTATTTTCCCAGATATGAGTTCTTTGAAGTAGTGGTAGAAGTAACTTTTGCAATATAATTAAATAATAATGCAGTTATTTTAAAAATGATATGTACATTTATTGTTACAATTGATTAACATAAAAGAGTAATAAACAGACCATAATGTAAATGAAATAGTATGAAGTATTTCAATGACATAAGGTCAGACATAAAATAATGATGTAGATTAGTAAGATATTTAACCATATTAAACTTAGTCACGGAAGTAGGTTAGTTCAGATATCAGTTATATTATTTTATGTAGAGATCATTATATTACATGATATCTAATGGGCATTTTACATGTATAAAATGGGAGTAAACCCCGCCCAGTTCTAACCACAATTTCTGGTAAGATACGGTACTAAATATATAATTTATAATACGTTACAAATTAGGAAGACTTAAATTAAGTTTCCTCATGGAAATTATTTTATGTGGGGGAGCAGAGGAAAATCCCATTTAGACTATGCTAATATGCGATATGCTCATTGCCTTGATCACCATAAGATTCGCCCTGTTCATCTGCAGTACAAGGGGGTGTGGCTTATAAACTACTATTACCATCTCATAATTGAGGTTATATATAAGCCAGGTCTTCTCCTCCCCATAAGATAATTCTGTCCACATTAAAAGAAGGTAACTTAATCAAATAAGAAACCTGTGTATCTTACCGAGAGTACTTCTGGACGAAAGAAAGATGGCTGCCCGGGGTCCATGGGAACGCCTGTAGTCATAACCCGTTATCAGAGAAGAAATTACTTATGGACTAAAGTTTCTCCCCCTGACTCTTTATGGCTCTGCCCCTTCAGGTAGCCAATAGGAACTTCAGTAATGAGGATGGGGTCCCTCTTTCTGTGTTCCCTGTAGTTTTTTCTCTAGTCCTCTCTTACACCTGCTTTTAGCTTGTTTTCTGTCTTAAAGATCCACCCAACAAATATGTCATCCATTGATGACTGGTGGGTATTAACTATGTAGATTCAGAGTCTAATGTACTATAATTTTGTTAGAGATGCAAAAGATTATTGTGGCCACCTTATCACCAGTATACACATAATCCAAGACAAGACAATGCCATTGATACTTCTCAGGCATCTCAACTAGATGGCCAGATATGTAGATAAATAGAATGCAAATACAACCCATTATTAGACACACACACACACACACCTGTATCCAGGTGTACAGAGCAGACCCCCCATTGGAGTCAAAATGACAGACAATGAGTTTCACTCTCCAGGACTCTGCTTGGAGACTTGTCAAACATCATGGGTATTGTCTTGACTTGTTTGTCATACCCATAGTTCCTATTTACATGTCTTTTAGAAGAGATGACACCTTTTCAAACATTGACAGGAATACACATTTCTAGAGAGATACTTTGGTCTTTCAATGAACGTCGCTTAGGCCTTCTGAGAATTCATACAACATGGCGGACACATCATGCTATTATTCTATTAAGCATAGTGATTAATTTTTGGGGCCTACAATAAGTATGACATTTATAATTAGATTTTTGAGGATTTTAGATTTAATTTAAATCACATTGGCCCTGATTTACTACGGTAAACCCAACATGTTTTGTTGGGTTGTGCGTCAGAAATTCTGTCTGCGCCAGAATGTGCGCGCCAGAATTGAAAAAAACAAGGGGGCATGTTGGGTGGAAAAAGTGAGCATGGTCCCTGACATTTTCACAAAAACCCAACATATTTACAAAAGTTTCCACAGAAAATGTGGTGGATTTGAGCTGAGGAAAACCCGACAGATTAGAGCATGTGTAAAAAAGAAAAAAATGTAGGGAAAAGTGAAAAATGTAGGAAAACCTTAATAAATACCATGGAAAAAAAATTGTAGGGAATGAAAACCACCAAAAGAAAACTAAACTCCACTCTTAATCAGGGCCATTGCTTATGCAGGGATTTCAGGGTTTACAGTTAACTCTATATAAGAAAAAAATGTAAGTAAGCCAATATATTGAAAAAAAAAATCTTAAATATTTACACAATAATTGACCTAAATTAACACTGTAAAGTAAATAATATATTTATCTACATTTTAATCATCTAAACGAATTCTGTTGGACAAAAGCATTGCATAACTAGCAGATAACACATCCACAGCCTTTAAGTAAAAAGATATACTTGCACATTTTTTCATTTTCCTTTAAGTCCTGTCATCCACAAACAACAGAACCCAGTGGTGTCAATTATATTTGATTGACTAGGTAAAGTGCACACACAGTTAAGTGAAAACAATAGACACAAAAATCTATATATGACTTCCCTTGTCAGATAGAGTACTTGTCTTCTCCATTCTCAAGCAGTATGGTGCCCCGCTGCTACAGACTTAAATGCTTCTTTCAGCCCCCAAACTGGCACCAATTAAGTTAGTGGGGTCTTCAAAGGAGTCAAATTACTCCCATGGCAATTGGCTCCAACTCCTGTTCAATACACAAGACCTAATTTATCAGTTTAACTTCAATTGTACAAAAACTAATGTTTCTCTGTTTATATGTTTCGTTCTTCTACCCTAAAGAAAAACAAATACAGCTACATGAAATATAGGGCAAGTGAGTAAATACAGTATTTGGCTTCACTGGTTACCATTGTTTGTTAGACATATATATATATATATATATATATATATATATATATATATACTGTACACACGCTACCAAGATATAAAAAATCAGGTATGATTTACTATGGTCCTTCACATAAAGAGAAACAACATTTTTATCTGTATGTAATTATACATACATAACAAAAAAAAAAAGGCTCAGTGCCATGTGACCTAAAAATGTGAAATACTGAATATAGTTCATCCCTAATGATATGTCATAAATGTAGCCTAAATCAAAGTACAACTGGTGCCATGTGCTGAGTTTATATGACTAATTAATTCACCTTTTATAATGCTGTATTCTAAAGTTTTTTTTTTTTGTCTATCCTACTATTATTTTTCCAGGACACTTTAGATATCAATTAATTTTGTAGATTTTTGTAGATTTTATTTGGGAAAAATTTAACAAATCGGAAAAAATACAGTTTTTCCAATATTTTCATGTTTTAACCTAAAGGATGGAGGGTTTTTCAGTTTTTGCATTTTTGTTTTTTCCGTATCACCTTCTAAAAAAAATAACACTTTCAATTTTGCGCCTAAAAATCCATATGATGGATCACTTTACTGCAAAATCTACGGTGAAACGGGAAAAAAATCATTGTGCGACAAAATGGAAGAAAAAACACAATTTTGTAATTTTTTGGGGCTTCCATTTCTAAGCAGTACCTTTTTTGGTAAAAATGACACCTTATCATTATTCTGTAGGTCCATATGGTTGAAATGGTCCCGTACTTATATAGGTTGGATATTGTCGTACTTCGGAAAAAAATCATAACTACATGCAGGAAAATTTCTACGTTTAAAAATGTCCTCTTTTGACCTCTATAACTTTTTTATTTTTCCATGTACAGGGCAGTATGAGGACTCATTTTTTGCGCAGTGATTGGAAGTTTTTATCGGTACCATTTTTGTTTTGATCAGACTTTTTGATCACTTTTTATTACATTTTTACTGGTATAAAAAGTGACCAAAAATATGCTTTTTTGGACTGTGGAATTTTTTTACGTGTACGCCATTGACCGTGCGGTTTAATTAATTATATATTTTTATAGTTTGGACATTTATGCACACGGCGATACCACATATGTTTATTTTTATTTACACTGTTTTATTTTTTTATGGGAAAAGGGGGGTGATTAAAGCTTTTATTAGGGAAGGGGGTTAAATGATCTTTTTTTTTTGCAGTGTTATAGCTCCCATAGGGACCTATAACACTGCACACACTGTCCTCTCATGCTGATCACTGGCGTGTATTAACAAGCCTGTGATCAGTGTTATCGGCGTTTGACTGCTCCTGCCTGGATCTCAGGCACGGAGCAGTAATTTGTTGATCGGACACCGAGGAGGCAGGTAAGGGCCCTCCCGGTGTCCTGTCAGCTGTTCAGGATGCCGCAATTTCACCGCAGCGGTCCCGAACAGCCCGATTGAGCAGCCGGGTTACTTTCACTTTCATTTCAGAAGTGGCGGTGAGCTTTGATCACCGCATCTGAAGGGTTAATACAAGGCATCACCGCAATCGGTGATGTCCTGTATTAGCCGTGATAGCCACCGGGACCGACCCGATATGACGCGGGGACACCGGCATATCGTGGGAGCCGACGGAGGACATACATATACGTCCTTCATCATTAAGGGGTTAATGATATATTTTTATAGTTCAGACATTTACGCACGTGACGATACCACATATGTTTATTTGTATTTACAGTTTTTTTTATTGGGAAAAGGGGGTGATTCAAACTTTTATTAGGGAAGGGGTTAAATGATCTTTATTAACTTTTTTTTCACTTTTATTTGCAATGTTATAACATGCAGTACATTTATTCAATACAATGATTACTGCCATTGGATTTCAGGCTTGGAGAAATCAATCGGCGTCCGGATGTGCAGGAGGCAGGTAAGGCACCCTTCTGCTGCATCCTAGCTGATCGGGACATCGTGATTTTACCACAATGGTTCCGATCAGTCCGACTGAGCTGCCAGGAAGCTTTTACTTTGACTTTAGACGTGGCGATCAACTTTGATCGCCGCGTCTAAAGAGTTAATGCCGGATAACAGCCCGATAGGCAATGTCCGGCAATAGGCACGGGTCCTGGTTGCTTATAGAAACTGGGACCCACAAGGTATGATGTGCGCTCACCTGCTGAGCGGGCGTCATACCTCAGGAGACGCTTAAACGTCCATATGCTTTAAGGGGTTAATACTGGTTAAAGGGGAACTCTGATGGAAACAAGTGGAAAACCACTGTTTTCAAATCAACTGGTGCCAGAAAGTTAAATAGAATTGTTAATTACTTCTATTAAAAAATCGGAAGCCTTCCAGTATCTGTCAGCTGCTATATACTGCAGAAAAAATTGTGCAGTTCTTTCCAGTCTGACAGTACTCTATGCTGCTCTGCCATGTCAGGAACTGTCCAGAAGCATTAGAAGCATATCCCCATAAAAAATCTCTCCTGCACTGGACAGTTCCTGACATGGACAGAGGTGTCAGCAGAGAGCATTGTGGTCAGACTTCACAAATTTCTCTGTAGTATATCTGTAGTATACAGCAGCAAATAATTACTGGAAGGGTTAAGATTTTTAAATAGAATCATTTACAAAACTGTTTAACCTTCTGGTACCACTTTTTACCTAAAAAATGGATCCTCTCATTCTCATGTCCATATCGATGCCAAATCGCTAAAGTGCCAAAAACAAATGCCCTAATTTAATGTAGCGGTATCGCCCTTCCTTAGCTTTAGACATAGGCTATGTACATGGGTGATAAACATCAGGTACAGTAATTTTTTTTATGAAAGTTCAAAAGCAGATAGGACCAAGGAACATTTTTTTTTTAAATAAAGGCTAGATTATTTAATTTTTAATTCAATGTACATCCTACATGACAGGAACATGTTAGTGCCTGAGTACCTTACATCCTTGCAAAATGCATTTGTATTATGCAGAACATCTAAAATTGGTGAGTGTGTGATGTGAGTATTTTCTGTTATGAAGCGGGCTTTTAATACCTTTTTTTATAAAAAAAATTCTCTTGTTATGATTTTATTTATTTATTTTTACAATTTACTTTACTTACTTTTTTTGTTTATTTTTTCATTTATTATGGGCATACATGTTAGCAGGGAACACACATTTTATTTTGCAGCAATTTTGCTGACAGGTTTGCATGGAAGCGAGCTATCCAATAGTGTATGTGTATTACCTTAGGGACACAGGGTGTAAATGTATGCCCTGTGCCTGCTCCTGAACTATGAAGTGCGCTCAGGAGCTGAGCTAGCTTCATAGCCAGTTAACAAAAGTTAATAAATGTGAATAAGCCCTTTACCTAGTAAAAGTTTCAATAACCCCCTTTTTAAAACATTTTTTTTAGATAAAGCAATTAACCCCTTTCCTCCTCCTCTTCTAAAAATCATAACACTTTCAATTTTGCACATACAGACCCATATAAGGGCTTGTGTTTTGCGTCACCATTTGTACTTTTTAATTACATCACTTATTTTATAACATGATCTGTGGGGAAACAAAAAAAAATCTTATTTGTGGGGTGAAATAAAAAACAACAACTACATTTTCAAACTTTTGGGGGATTCTGATTCTACGCAGTGCACTTTTCAGTAAAAATGACACCTTAGCTTTATTCTGTAGGTCCATACGGTTACAAGGATACCCAATTTATGTAGGCTTTATTTTATTTTACTACTAATTGTCATCTTCTCACCCCTATAACTTTTATATTTTTTCACATATCTGGCTATATGAGGGTTAATTTTCTGCACCGTGGTCTGCAGTTTTTATTGGTATTTTATTTTTGTTTTGATGGGACTTTTTTTTTCACTGTTTATACATTTTTTATGGTTTACAAAGTTACCTAAGATTCCTTATTCTGGACTTTGGTATTTTTTTTTATATGTTTACGCCATTGACCATGTGGTTAAGGTAATATTATATGCACAGGGTGATACCACATATGTTTATTTATTAATTTTTTTATTGGAAAAGGGGGGGAGATTCAAACTTTTATTATGGAAGGGGTTAAATCACTTTTATTAACTTTTTTTTAAACTTTTTTTTACACAAGTTTATAGTCCCCAAAGGGGGCTTTTACATGCAATCTTCAGACTGCATACACTATTCAATGCTATGCCATAACATAGCATTAATCAGTGTTATCCGTGCTCTGCTGCTCTTGCCTGCCATGGCTGACTGGAGTTTGGATTACCTATCAGATGGCAAGGAGGAAGGTAAGGGCCCTCCCGCCGTATCCTCTAATCTGAGCAGGAAGTGTTTTTTAACATCAACGCACACGGTAATTAGTTGCAGTACAGCTAATTAGCCGCAATGTGTGAACACAGCCCTATGTATATCTATTGGTGGTAATTAAGCTCTTCTGTAATGCTGGCATTCATTGTAAGAATCTGAGCTACAATGACCAATACCTTTCTCTCTGATGCTAAACCTAAAACCTCTATAGTCCCTCACTGGTATTACAGGATTCCTGCTTGCCTCAATGAAAATATGGTTTTGAAGAGATAAGAAAACTAATTATTGATCCCTTTGAAAAAAATAAAAAAATAAAGTTCAGCACGGCTTCATCTTTCCCCTGGGTCCTCAGAAAACAATGAATTCTTCTTCTCCCAGACCACAATGTGATGAAATAAATTAGTCTAATGATTTATGCTTACTGTTTTAGTCAATTCTGATAGAGATTATAGAGACAAAATGACAAAGTACCTTAGCGGTAAACTTAAATCATGTCAGACAATCTTTACTTTTTCCTTACTCTAATTGCTGCCCCGCTTCATTTATCTTCTCCAGCAATCTTTGGAAGAAATACTAGTTTAATCAGTGCATGTGCAAAACTGCAGAGATAAAAAGTTTAGTCTAATTTGTCTCACTAAATTGTAATGCCTTTAGTGAACACAGCTCCGTTTTGAAGGACATTTTAGAAGTGCAAGTGAATCAAAGGTTCCTTCCCAGAGGAAACAGAGCAAATATATAATTATATAGATACTCTGGCTCGCTCCATTGAAATATATCAATGATAAGAGAAGCTGCGGTATTGATCACTCACAAGGCATCTGATCACTAATATTAAAGAGTAATGTTGCAATTAGAGCCTTGTGTTTAAAGAAAAACTGAAAAGGCTCATAGCAAAGGTGAACATTTATTAGTATACACATAGTCAGATTATCTCTTGAGATGCTGCAGAAAGGGCATGCCAAAATTAAATTTAGGATAATGTGTATTATGCATGAATTATAGCATTAAATTAAATAAGGAACAGCACAGACTTGATTAAATAGATAGGCTTTATAGCTGCATCCATAATTCTTCTGATAATAGCAGCCAATAACTAGTGACTTGTAATAAGGCAATATATTAGACATGTGTTAAGGTGTAACTGTTGACCAAACACCCCTAACACAGTCACTAATCTCAGATAAGTCCTCACATTTTTGTAAATAATTAATTCTATCTCTTGATGTGACAACACTAAAACACTAAAGAAATGACACTTTGCTACAATGTAAAGTAGTGAGTGCACAGCCTGTATAAGGCTAAGTTTCCACTTGTTTTTTTCTGGCAGTTTTTGGAATACTGCCAGTGCAGTTTTTGAGCCAAAGTCTGAAGTGGATCCATAAGGGAGGAGAAGTTTAAGTCCTTCCTTTATATGTCCTATTCCTGTTGAATAGAAAAATAAACAAGAGGAAACTTAGCCTGAGGGTGCGTTCACACACTAGTAGCTAGCAGTGAGTTTCCCACTGCGGAAAACCAGCTGTGAGTTACGCTACCATTGATTTGAATGGGTCCGCAGACAGTCCGCAAATCTGACACTATTGCGGAATGTCTGTGGACCCATTCAAATCAATGGTAGCGTAACTCGCAGCAGGTTTCCCGCTGCTAATAATAGTGTGTGAACGCACTCTAACAGTGTTTAACGTTAATATCCCCTCAAAATAACTCAACACACAGCCATGTGGCTCGTGTTACAAAGTTGTGAAAAGTTGTCAAAGAATGTCTTGCTGGGCAGAGCGCTATGCCTTAGTCCAGCAATGAAAGGGTTAATTAGCTCTGCTTAGCGCTAATTAACCCTTTGGGGATAGTACAGTATACAGCTTTTGCTGTACATACATACTGTATACAGAAGAAGATCCACTTACCAACCTTCCTCTTGGTCCGTCGGTCTAATGATGACATCATTAGAGGTTGCGCTACAGAAGAGTCCCGGACCAAGGCGAAGGTTGGTAAGTATGGGGTCTGTTCACATTGTGCAATTTTAGCTTGCCTTTTTGTTTTAAAAAGGCATGTTAAAAATGTATGTGAACAGATCCTTTCTGTCAGTACGTTCCCAAACAGGGAGCCTCCAGCTGTTGCTTAACTACAATTCATGATGGAAGTTGTAGTTAAGCAACAACTGGAGGCTCGCTGTTGCTTAACTAAAACTCCCATCATTTCCAGACAGCCAAAGGGTTTCTGGGAATCATGTGAGTTGTAGTTTAGCATCAGCAAGCCTCCAGTTGTTGTACTAACCCGTTTTTATCTTTTCCTTTCTTCTCATTTTAGATTCGTGAATGCAGGGGACTACTTCTGATTCTGTGGACTATGTCAATGAACAGCTCTGTTTTTTTTTTTAAATAAAATGGTTAACAAGGGCTTGTGGGGGAGTAGTTTTTGTAATAAAAGTTTTTAAAACGTGTAATTTAAAAAAAAATTTTTTTGCAGACTTACCAGTGGGAGCCGTCTCACAGAATCCATTACCAAGCCAGGGTTTCGAATCCATTACCAAGCCCAAATTCAGCTAGCACTAACCCCCAGTTATTACCCACCGACACATGAGTACCAGGCTATTGTTGCTTGGTTGGTATCTGGCTGAGAATGAAAATAAGGGTTTTTATTTTTTTATGAAAAAAAAAACATTTAATTGATGAACTTTTTGCTGCCAACCGACCGCTTTTCAAAAGTTTGGCAACCCCCGGCAGCCAAACTTCTGAAAAGTTTGCTCATCTCTAGTGGCCACACACAATAGTGACATGTTTGGTCTAAATTCTCCGGTGAAAAACATTTGTAAATTCTTTCAATTAAAAAATCTTAATCCTTCCAGTACTTATCAGCTGCTGTATACTACAGAGGAAGTTGAGTTGTTCTTTTCAGTCTGACCACAGTGCTCTCTGCAGACACACAAATCCCCATAGCAAACCTCTCCTGCTCTGGACAGTTCTTGACATGGACAGTAGAGAGCACTGTGGTCATACAGAAAAGAACAACTCAACTTCCTCTGTAGTAAAGAGCAGCTGGTAAGTACTGGAAAGATTAAGGTTTTTTATTAGAAGTAATTCACAAATCTGTTTAACTTTCTGGCACCAGTTGATTTGAATTTTTTTTTTCCCACCAGAGTACCTCTTTAAAGGTTAAAGACAGTAGTTCTTTAGGTTGAACTTGATGGACATATTCTGCACTGCACTCTGAAGCAGGAGTGCATGCACAGTTCGTTTACAGACAGCTCTCACGTCCTAGTGCTGTGAGAGCTCTTCTTGTGTACTCTGCAACTGGTATTTTACTTTTTCATGTTGGCACCAATGTCCATGTCAAGAACTACAAGGCTGCTCATGCTCTGGTTCCTGCTCAATCACTTATTGCTCGCTCTGACAGCACTAGTAATAGAGAGCCTCCCCCAGTGTACTGTGTATAAAGTTGTCTAAAGTATTTTAGCTAGACATTAGAATACACAATACTCTAGGGGGGGGCTTTCTCTCTAGAATCTAGCAGGATCAGCCTTGCAGTTTTCCACATGGACGCTAGTGACAGCAGAGAGCCCCGTATCCGCTTACTGCTGCCACACATGTAAAAGCACATGACACAAAAATTTAGCTTTTTTTTTTTTAATAAAGTTTTATTATATTAGAAATTTATTAAAACAATGTATTATAAAAAAAAAATTACTCTCCAGAATACAGTGGTCCCTCAAGTTACAATATGAATTGGTTCCAGGATGACTATCGTATGTTGAAACCATTGTATATTGAGACCATAACTCTATAGAAACCTTGCAATTGGATCTGAAGCCACCAAAATGTTATCAAAAATAGGAAAAAGTGAGAATTAAAGAAAAATAAGTAGATAACTAATATAGATAAAGCAATTCCTTACATATAAAAGTAAGAAAGATCTGCTGGGAGCTGTAAATCACTGTCTATGTAGAAGACAGGAGCTTCTTCAGGGTCCTGTACAGTATACACAGTGTCCTAAAAAAGTAAAATGGAGCCACCCTTACCTGGTGTCCAAAGGAGCAGCTAACTGTGGAACAGGTAAAGAGTAGTACAGAACATGCAGTACCACCCTGTACTGTAGGGGGCGCTACCAGACAGCCAGTCAGTGCATGCACTTCAGTAATACAGGTGTTTTACCAGTGAATGCCCATTTTGATTGGTCAGATCTTCCAGCAATTGACATGTTTCACAGATCTGGACTGCATGTAGCATTGTATGTTGAGTCTGGTTTCATGTTACAATGGTCCAGGACGACCATTGTATGTTAATGCCATTGTAAGTTGAGGGATCACTGTATTGCTTTAAAGCTTCATTTTCTTATAGTGAACTTTGCTTTCCAAATAGGTAAACAAGCTCCATGGTGAATATATGTTTTTTTTTTTTTCTTCATATTTATAATTGTGTACACTGTGTGTACATATAATTATTTGGGTCGCAAGGTACGTAATCTTCCTTTATGTTAAAAACTTGAAAAAAAAAAGCCGTATCTCATGTTGCTAGCAAAAAATATAAGCCGCCAAACTAAATCAATAACACTATACTTTCTCCTATCTAAAATACTTTCATTGTAACAAATTGCTTATAAAATTAAATTATTGCATAATAAACTCAAAATATCTTCTGCAAAATTAAATAAGACTGATATAGAAGAAGTCGATATTGATACATTTGGGCCCCAGAGGTAACCTATAACATTCTGTCTGTCTGCACCTGCCACTAGGGACAGTTTGCCGCTTACAGATTTATATAGTTCCCATTGAGTTTGGTTGGGACAGTATAAATTCAAGCGCAGCTGGCTTCACCTTGTATTGGTTGCAGGCAGCCGGAATTTTACCATTTAACTCTATGGATGTGGGAACAGAGATCCCTGTCTTTAATTTATGGTACATTTCTGAAAATACAAAGTCTTGACTCTACAACAACAAAGAATTCTGTTATCTTTGATGCTGTGAAAAAAAAGTATGATGAAAGTGCAGAATACAATGTCTTACTGAGCACAATACAGAGGAACATGTAGTCATGTAGTACCCCCTGTATAATACTTGGTGTGCTGTATACAAGACCTGCATATATGACTTTGCCAACTGCTGTACCGAAATTATAAATCAGGTTAAATGTCTACAAGAAGAGAATATAATTTTCAATTTCACAAAGATAGAATTAAAAAAATATAGAATATAGCGTAACAGACTGAGTGAATTAAAATAGCATTATAATCTGACCTGCACGACAGTACATGATATTAAAAGAAAGCAGATGCCTCTATAGGTCCCTGTAGACATTTTTCTGTATCCATAATATTTCTTTCCCCTTCTAAAGGATTGTCACAAATGGCTATTAAGTTCAATGGTGGCAATTAATTTTGGCAAGTTTTAATGGCGATATTCTGTGTAAATACACAGGGCATTGTTGGGAGCGGGTGATTGATGTTGGAACACATTTGATTTGTACACGATTGCTTATTTGGTTTTTACTATTTTTAAAGGGTCCCACTGCATCCAATCAAGCAATCAACATCAAGTCCTCCTGTCCCCTACTGGAAAATAAGACTGGGGAAAAAAAGACAATTCAACCATTTGCAGCATTCTGGAAAGCAGTTTTCTTAGTGATGGATTACACACATTTTTCCTGGCAGAGAAAATTGTTGAAAATTACTTTTTGGGATTTGGCAACTACTATATTAATTTGGGCAATAAAAACTCTCAGAGAAAGGCCAGCCTTGTGCCTGCAATTTATGTCATACTGTCTTATTTTATTTTGTCTAATATGGCATCTTATAGAGGAATGGTACACCACTTTCAACTCTCCATAGTCTCTTCAAAATTGATAGGACATTTTTCCACCATTGAATCTGTTTCCTTAATAACTATAGTAGATCAGCAATACAAAATGATGAATTTACATTTCTGAAAAGTAACGGTGGTCATTAGGATCACCTAAAGGGTTAATGTAACTAGGCCTACAGTTTATTCTTGAGGAATGGCATATAATCATAAGTTACATGGTAACTATACTGTATACCCATCACCAACATTACCTGGTATTCTAGCTGTTATTTGGGAATCAGAAGCAAATGAGACAATTTGTAACTTGTGACACAGAGACAGTTCATATTGATCTCAATAGGATGGAGACTGATCATCCATTTCCATCAGTCATTTCTATCAGCTTTATCATTATCTTTTTTTTTTTTTATCATTAAAGGGGTTGTCGAGACCACACAATTATTGGTAACATGCTCGAGCTGGCACAAAAAACAAAAAAAAAAAGAAGTTGCACTCACCTGCCCTGATCCCCCATCCCATAGGTACCTGGCTGCAGCTCAACAACAAGAAGCCAGCAGGTGCTCATGTTCAGGGGGTCAACAACTGGCTTGTTTTCCTTATGGCATCTGTTAGATCTGTGAATTTGTCCTCCCTATTTCAATGAGTTTATATCAATGGTAGAACAATCTCTTTATTATCTTAACCTGAAAATCCCATTGAACACAACTTGAATAACCTGAAGGGCCGTAGTGCACTCATTGAAAACAATAAGTGCATATAATGCAACATGCTTTTTTGCTTCTCTTTTTTGCTTCTCTGTTATTAGTCGAGTAGTATGGTTGGCATTGTAGTTACTAAACCTTGTACCTTTAAGCAGTTTCACTGACATTAAAGGGTATTACAAGCTTTATTTATTTATTTGACTGTGCCACAGGGGCTGTAAAGTCAGTGTTGTTCATAATATAGTGTCTGTACCTGTATTTGATAGCCGGTCTTGCAGTTCAATGTGATCTTTGCCCTGGATGTTCATTTTTAGCAGCATACAAAATGACTGATGTCTTATCACTAGTCTGATGTTAAAAGGGAGCCTGTCCATGCTTCAATGGGTGAAGCGGTCTCTCAGTCAACAGCCATCTCAAATTCTACAGGAAAAATTGTGCATTATGAACAACTTTTCTTGATATCCAAGAGAAAGGAACCATGACAGCATCCATTGGGCACATTTCGGGTGTGTCATATAAGGCATTGTTTCTTGCTTTAGGAGTAAAAGGTATAATATAAAAGTTAAACTGGATAAAAGCTAATGGGAAAAGGAGTTTCCTACAGTAAATAATAATAATTGAGTGATTGACTTAAAGGGGTACTCTGGCACTAAGACATCTTATCCCCTATCCAAAGGATAGGGGATAAGATGCCTGATTGCGGGGGTCCAGCCACTGGGGACCCCGGTGATCTTCCATGCCGCACCCCGTTAGAATCAGCCAGCTTGCTCCGGGTCTGATTACTAGCGATCACGGGGACGGAGCATAGTGATGTCACACGGGGGCGGAGCCGTGACGTCACAATGCTCCGTCCCCGTGATTGCTAGTAATCAGTCCCGGAGCGAACACGCTCCGGGGGCTGATTCTAATGGGGTGCGGCGTGGAAGATCACGGGGGTTGAAGAAAATATCTGGATCTTTATGCTCCTGATAAAATTTGTATAACAAAAAAATATATAAAACAGTAAAATATATGCAGTAAAAGCTCTATATGAGCTGCTTTTGCACCCCTCTATAAAATGTATATCTGCTTTTTTTAGCTGTACTGTAAAATTCAAAGTTTTGCCATGTTTATTTTTTTTTACTTTTGCCGGCCTGTTTTTGCAGTTCATTGCACTGACATCTGCTTTGAGAATTAAAATAAATTATCTATGAGCATGGCTGTGTCAGCGCAACCAAACCTGACCAGCATAATTAATATGTATAGATAGCCAATCTAATTTGTCAATACCACATTTCTCCCTGAAGTCATCTTATTTTTATTCATTAAAGATTTGGAACCTTCCCTGCTACAAATCTTTTTTCCTGTACAGTGTGCAGGAGGAGTAAACACATTCCAGTTCATCTGATAGACGTTCCCCTCTCCAAGCTTCTCTTGATGAAGACCATTAATCAGCTGTAAATGAAAATTTAGGATAAGTAACACTTCTACTCAAGCAAGGCCGTGTTATGATCACATACATTTATTAGGAAAAATAACAACAAATAAAGAGTATTTATATAGTACCTGAACATTCACAGCAAAAGTATTCTTAGAATAAGTATTCTTTTATTCATTTTATTATGTAGAAGCTAATAAAGTCAGTATAAAAATGTGTCGGCCCTTCTCCCTTATACACACTGATTGACAATAACTAACTAACTAACTAAATAATAAATATAATGCACTTAGATATAACTTGACATGCAGTTACATCGCTGACAGATATGTAAATGATTACAGGTGTGGTCTGATGTGTCCCCGCTAAAAAGGCTCTCAGGGGCTACTTTTGTGTAGTGTACTACATGTAGTGTACATTTTGACCAGTTTGAGAGGGGAACTAAGAAAAACAGGGTGGTCATTATGACTAATTGCCAGCCATCTAGGACATTCTAATCAAGCTATTAGGAGAAATTAGGAGCAAACATGTTCACATGGTGAACAGATCCTGGGTGACCCAGACATACCACCAATAGAGAGAAATGTTTGATCCACCCACAAGCGTAATCAGTTCCCACAGTTTTCTTTTCTATTCTCTTTCAGTTCTCTTTTCTATTGTAGATTTTACATGATCAATTTATTCTTTCAACCTAAAATGTAAATGTACATATATCACCATTACATTCACACATATAGTATAAATTAATTTGATTTCAACAACTCATTGTTGGTGCTTTATTATTTTTGTAACCACTAGGATACACATTTACTTTGCATACAATAGTACTGGACAAAAAGAATAAGACTTTAAAAAGCAACATGCAGTAAAATAATATTCCTAACAGCATAACCACCAATGAAGTTGGATTTGTTACACAGCTGCCCAAACCCACCAGGTAAGTGCAATGCATAGAGATAACTTCAAAGCACCTTCTTAAAGGGATACTTCGTTGCTAGGTATGTTATCCCCTATCCAAAGGATAGGGGATAACATGTCTGATCGCAAGGGTCCGGCCGCTGGGGACCCCGCGATCTCTGCTGTTGCTGTGCGCTGTCACTGAGCGCAATGACGAGTGACGTCCCCAATGCGACGACACCGTCAGTGCGCACAGTGACAGTGCACAGCAACAGCGCCAGAGCCAGAAGGATTGCGGAACCCAGGAACAGGTAATTATAACACATGGGATGGGGGAGGCGATGGGGCAGCTGTGCTGTTTGTACTCAGGAGGATTGGGTATAGAAGCGAAATGGGGACCAGATAACGCTATATGTCTGGTCCCCACTTCGCTTCTATACACATATACCTCTGAAGCGCTATCAATGACAAGCATTAGTCATTGATAGTGCTTCAGAGGTATGTGTATAGATGCGCTGTGCGGGGGGCATATATAATATATATCTACATGCGCTGTGGTGTGTATATGATAGAGCTGTGCGGGGGGTATATATATACACGCTGCGGGGGGTATATGAAATATAGCGAAGCAGGGGGCAAGATATATAGAAGCTGTGGGGACATATACATTCCCCCCAGCGATTCTATATATCTTTCCCCACCGCAGCTCTTCTATTTGAGAACCCCGCAGGGATCCCTGAATGGCTCTTCAGTACTGCCCATTCAGGGATCCTGGCGGGGAATTTGAAAATGAAAGTAAAACACATCATACATCGCTGGGGAGTGGAGCATGCCGCCCGATCCCCTGCTTCATAACTTTTGATTGGATCGGGTCTCAGAAGTGAGACCCGATGCGATCAACCCCTTAGCCCCTGTACTACTACCCCCAACATGGAACACACCCTGTTCCATGATGGTGGTAGGATTCACTCGGTTTTCAGTAATTTCCTGACAGCTCAGAGCTGTCGGGTTTTAGTGAAGAAAAATTCACAGGTTTGAGTTTATCATCATATTCCGAGTGTTTTTTCTTTTTTGTCGGAAACACACCCCTTTTTGTGATAACCATGCATATTTTGACGGGTTTAAAAACACTCCGAGTGATGATATATTTTGTCGGGTTGTGCGACCAAATTTGTGTTGCATGGGCAATGCGACACAAATTTGGTCGCACAACCCGACAAAAAAAGTCGGGTTGACATTAGTAAATGAGGGCTAATTGACAGGTTAAAATAAATTGATGGGGGAACATCCTGAATGACATACAATATCTACAAAGATAGTAACTGTTACTCCACTTTATAGTCTATGGTTTACAATTTATTTTTCTATAATATTGATTTGTATTTATGGCACAGGTCACTTTATATGTATCCTTATTACTTATTATCAATTCGGCTGGTTTGTAATATACATATATTTATACAACAGTTACTATCTTTGTAAATATTGTATGTCATTCAGGATGTTACCCCATCAATTTATTTTAACCTGCCCATTGTGTATATGTTTTAAACAGGGACGGTGGGTCATATCATTTTTGTTGTTTATCATAAATTCCCAATAAAGTATATTATTTTGATTATACATGAATTTTTGTGTAATTTCTTTATATACAATTGGGCAAGTTTTGCAGGTTTATTGTTTGCGTGGCATCTTGCCCATTTGTGATTGGATGCTGTTGCAGCATCTACAGAGTTTATGTCCTATATTTTGTGTTGGTTGTGTATACAGTGACCCCCCCTGACCTACGATGGCCCCGACATACGATAATTTCAACATGCGATGGCCTCTCAGAGGCCATCGCATGTTGAAGGCAGCATCAACATACGATGCTTTTGTATGTCAGGCTATCCGGCAGCTCAGACTGCTTCAGCTGCCGCCGGATAGCCGTTTACGATGCCCCGTGTGCTGCAGTGACGATCATTCACCTGTCCTAGGGGCTCCGGAGGTCCTCTTCAGGCTCCGCTGCATCGCCGGCGCTCTCCATTGTCGTCATCACGTCGTTGAGCACGCCGTCCCGTCATCCAATAGGAGCAGCGTGCGTAGTGATGTGATGGCGGCGACGGAGAGAGAGGATCCCGGGGAAGCAGTGATGTCCGGAGCGTCGGGGACACCCCGGGAACGCGGAGACAGCATTGGAGGGCGACATCCAGGGCAGCGGTGACGGGTCCGGAGCGGCATGGACAGGTGAGTATTACTTCCTATACTTTACATTGCACGGATCCCTCAACATACAATGGTTTCAGCAAACGATGGTTCATTTGGAATGGATTACCATCGTATGTTGAGGGACCACTGTATACCTTTAGCCTGCATTTTGAGGAGAAAGAGACTCTGTGGCTGACACTATGGACGCCATTGCTGGAACTATTGGCTTTGTGACTAATACTGTTATATCTAAGAAATGTGTGTTATAATGATGTGACTCTTTTGTCATGGTTGTAAAAAACTTATGAGTTTCAGGTAAAGCCAGCATTAAATTTCATAATTGTGTTTTCAAAGTTTGTTTATAGTTTAAGTTTATAAAGTTTATATACCCGGAGCTGAAGGAAATATATATACAGTAACATATTCTATGATTGATACTGCTTATTTCTGCCATTTCATTTCAGGGTGCATTCACCCCACATTTGTGCAATACGGCTGCTGCACATATCCCCGCACCGCACTCCATTCATTTAAATGAGCGGAACGGCAGACCACGGTTTTCAGTTCAGCAACAAAACTGGATATGGTTCAAAGATGGATGCACCCTTACTGATTTTAACTGTCTCTCAACATTTTTTTTTTTCATTTTGGTACAGTGATTAAACTGGTTGGATTCAAACCTGTTATTTTCACTAAGAGGTAGAATTAACAGAATTACAGCAAATTTTGTCAAACAGGAAATAATTGAATAAGTGTTTGTAGGTTGGGATCATTGTTATATGTATATATATATATATATATATATATATATATATATATATATATATATATATAGTGGTCCCTCAACATACAATGGTAATCCGTTCCAAACGGACCATCGTTTGTTGAAACCATCACATGTTGAGGGATCCGTGCAATGTAAAGTATAGGACAGTGGTCTACAACCTGCGGACCTCCAGATGTTGCAACATCTGGAGGTCCGCAGGTTGTAGACCACTGTTAGAGGAAGTTGTACTCACCTGTCCCCGCCGCTCTGGACCATCACCGCTCGCCACCGCTGTCCGGGATGTCGCCGTCCATCGCTGTCGCCGCATCCCCGACGCTCCGGCAAGGCCTCTGCTTCACCGGCATCCGCGCTCTCCGTCGCCGCCATCACGTCGCTACGCACGCCGCTCCTATTGGATGACGGGACGGCGTGCGCAGCGACATGATGACGTCGATGGAGAGCGCCGACGATGCAGAGGATCCCGAAAAGGACGCGCCGGAGCCCCGAGGACAGGTAAGTGACCATCACCGGAGCTCACGGGGCACCAAAAACGTCTATCCGGCAGCAGCTGAAGCAGTCTGCGCTGCCGGATAGCCGTTTATGCGATGGCCCCGACATAAAAAAGCATCGTATGTTGATGCTGCCTTCAACATGAAATTATCCTATGTCGGGGCCATCGTAGGTCGAGGGGTCACTGTATATATATATATATATATATATATATATATATATATACTGTATATCAATAAGGGAGATGCACTTTTTTATATACAACTCCAAACAATCAAGAAGAAAGTACAGGCAACTCACCACATAGTAGTAACTTCGTGTTTATTTCTGGGACATGCAGGTAAAGCGGCTCCACGCCACACCGGGATGCCGAACACTAGTGCGTTAACCGATGACAGCTGTTTCTTTCCTTTCAGGAACTTCAACAGATCGTGAGACGTGAGACGATCTGTTGAAGTTCCTGAAAGGAAAGAAACAGCTGTCATCGGTTAACGCACTAGTGTTCGGCATCCCGGTGTGGCGTGGAGCCGCTTTACCTGCATGTCCCAGAAATAAACACGAAGTTACTACTATGTGGTGAGTTGCCTGTACTTTCTTCTTGATTGTTTGGAGTTGCATTCATCCTATTACTATCGCAGTACATGAGCACCACCGCACGAAGATACGCTGCTAGAGTACGCATTTAGACTGTTTAAGGGAGAGTACATAGAGGGAGAGCAGTGCCAGCACTTCAATCTCCGTGGTGAACTTTTTTATATACCCCTCCAAATAAATTAATGCTAAGATAGATGTATATGTACCATAAATTATGCTATTAAATAATATAACTCCTCTGGTGGCCCACAGACCAAAAAAGTTTGTACACCTCAGATCAAATATGTATGAGGGCCTCCTATCTCTTCCCCAATGGCAGATATTGGAGTAAAGAAGGACTGGGCAGTTGGAATTCTTGTGTTCTCAGGGTAGATAAGCTATTGCCAGGTGTGTTTGACAGCATCTTTTTTCCCTCTACCCATTGAGAAAACACATGTACACTTGGCTGAGACAAGTTTATAGGGGGGTCAGAATAGACAGCTAACATCTTTTTAAAGGGGTACTCCGCCCCTAGACATCTCATCCCCTATCCAAAGGATAGGGGATAAGATGTCTGATTGCTGGGGTCCTGTTACTGGGGACCCCCGAGATCTCCCATCTGCACCCAATGTTCGTTTAGAGCGTCGGGTGTAGCGCCAGAGGCTCGTGACGTCACAGCCGCACCCTGCTCGTGATGTCACAGCCATGCCCCCTCAATGCAAGTCTATGGGAGGGAGCGTGACGGGTGTCACGCCCCCTCCCATAGACTTGAATTGAGGGGACATGGTCGTGATGTCACGAGTGGGGCTTTACTGTGACATCACGAGCCTGTGCCCTGCATCGCCAGTTACCGGGCACTAAGTGAATTTCGCTCCGTGCACCGGATGTCTGGGGTGCAACAGTCAAGATCGTGGGGGTCCCCAGTGGTGGGACCCCCGCTATCAGACATCTTATCCCCTATACTTTGGATAGGGGATAAGATGTCTAGGGGTAGAGTACCCCTTTAAGTCGTGTATGTGGCCTGCAGAAGTTGGCAAAGTAGGAGGAAATGTAGTTCTTGATGGGAGGTTCTGAGAGCACTTAGGATGTGGACTGAGTTCAGGGGAGTGCAGTGGTGTTAGTGTGCTAGACAAGACAAAGCTGAAGAGCTAGTTTCGATTGTGAAAAAGTGGCCTGACAGTAGCCACCAAGCTTCTTGGGTAGGCAGTTTCCGATTGGCAATCTTAAAAATGTGCACTGCTTGGTTGAAGTAGCTATTTAACCCCTTAAGGACGCAGCCCTTTTTCACCTTAAGGACTGAGCCCTTTTTCGCAATTATGACCACCGTCACTTTACAAATTAATGATGCGAAAACGCTTTTACCGAATATTCTGATTCTGAGATTGTTTTTTCGTGACATATTCTACTTTATTTTGGTGGTAAATTTTCGGCGTTAATTGCATCCTTTTTTGGTGAAAAATCCCCAAATTTCATGAAAATTTTGAAAATTTTGCATTTTTCTTACTTTGAAGCTCTCTAATTGTAAGGAAAATGGATATTACAAATACATTTTTTTTTTCTTCACAAACACAATATGTCCACTTTATATTGGCATCATAAAATGGACATACTTTTGCTTTTTGAAAAAATTAGAGGGCTTCAAAGTAGAGCAGCAATTTTCAAAAATGTCATGAAAATTGCTAAATCTGAAGGGACAGATGTTACAGAACTACAACTCCCCGCATGCCTGGGCGGTCGAGGCATGCTGAGAGTTGTAGTTTGGCAACATCTGGAGGGCTACTGTTTGGGCACCACTGTAACAGTGGTCTCCAAACTGTGACCCTCCAGACATGGCAAAACTACAACTCCCAGCATGCCCAGAGAGCCTTTGGCTCTCTGGGCATGCTGGGAGTTGCAGTTTGGCCCCCCTAGTGGTTGCAACAGTAAAGATCGATTTACTTTCACTTTCAATTCCCCCCCCCCCCCCCCCCCCACTGTCGATTCCCTATCTGATCAGGATCCTGCAGGCTCCAGCGAAGATCCCAGGTCCCCAGGCATCTTCTCCTGCAGGTACGGCCTCCATCTTCTTCCCAGAGCCCCTCGACATCTAGGGGAAGGCAGAACGGGGGGCTGCCATGGCAACCCCCTGTCCTGCGCTGCCATTGGTCATAACTCCGTTCTGACTAATGCCAGGGGATAGGAGTAAATCGCAGCTTTGCGACCTCACTCCTATCCTTTAGGCTGATCGGGGCTGTTGTTGACAACTCCGATCAGCCCTATTTTCCAGGTGATCGGGTCACCAGAGACCCGATCAGCCCGGAATTGGAGAAAATCGCATGTCTGAATTGACATGCGATTTTCTCCGATCGCCAACATGGGGGGGTCTCAGGACCCCCTGGGCGATGTGCCAGGGTGCCTGCTGAATGATTTCAGCAGGCATCCGGCTCCGGTCCCCAACCGGCTAGCGGTGGGGACCGGATTTCCCACGGGCGTATGGATACGCCCTCGGTCCTTAAGGACTCGGAATGCAGGGCGTATCCATACGCCCTGTGTCCTGAAGAGGTTAAAAAATTTCCAGAGGAACCAGAGTCACGTGCTTCAGAGAAGGGCCTGGGAAGAGTTGAGAGACTGTTATATCCATTGAGCTCAGAGACTTTTACATCTAGAGATGAGCGATTTGGACCGAATCCGAACTTCGACTCGATTCTACATAACGCATTTCTTCATTAGCGACACCCCTGCGATCGTCCTGTATAATGCATAGATGAGAGCGGCTTTCTCCTGCGCTCACACCTCTGCAATAGATAGCAAGATCGCAGCGGGTGTCAGGAGTGACATCTGCTGTGATCTGTTCTCAACTGCAGGTACTAATGCTCCGAACATGGAGCTTCAGTACCTGCATTAATAGACAGATCACAGCGAGTGTCATTTATGACACCTGATACGATCCTCCTGTATAATGTATAAATGCGGGCAGCAGTCCGCTCTTCTCTGGTCCCACTGTAGTATGAGTATTTGCCGTATATATCTATTATTCATTTTTATTATTATGAATTATTATAAACACACTGGGGCCAATAAATTATTATAAACATGCATGGGGGCATAAATTTGGGGGACAAAGTAGGAGTTTAAAAACCCCGCCAGGAGCCCTGAATGGCTCCTCGGTGTCGGCCATTCAGCGCTCTCGGTGGGGGATTTAAAAATGAAAGTTTACACTAGTACATTCATCGCAGGGGAGCGGAGCATGCCGCTCGCTCCCCTGCTTTATAGCTGCTGATTGCATCGGGTCAAGTGAGACCTGGTATGATCAATCCCTTCTCCCCTGTACTACTACCCCATCATGGAACAGAGTCTGTTCCATGTTGGGGGTAGTAGTACAAACACTAATGTAGCCTCCCCAGCAACCTGCAGACTTCCGCAGCCAGGGATACTACTACTCCCATCATGGAAAGAAGTCTGTTCCATTATGGGAGTAGTAGTAGTCCAGGCTGCGGGAATCTGCTGACGGCTGATACAAACAGATGAAAACTGATGCAAATGGATGCCACTAAATGACATCCCTTTGCATCAGTTTGCGTTATTAGAATGGTCCATTTTGGAGGCAATAATGGAGAAAATATTAACTTTAGCGATCTAAAAAAGTGACGGCGATACCTTTTTAAATAAAATTTCGCAGGGTACCATAAAAATACATATTAAAAAAGATACAGTAATGATGGAAAAAATTGTATTTAATGAAATGTATCTTTTTTATAACAAAATTTTAATTAATTTTTAAACAGGGATCAATTTATGTGGGCAGGCAGGGCACACATATTTAGCCGACAATAATAAAAATGTAGTGTGTGTTTGTTTTTCACTTTTTTTTTACATTTTTTAGGTAGTACTACTACTCCCAGCATGGAACACACTGCTCCATGATGGGAGTAGTAGTACCTGTACTAATTGACAGATCGCCCATGTCACTTCTGAGGCCAATTGCGATCCTCCTGTATAATGTATAGATGCGGCCGGACGCTCTTTTATGGTCCCCTGCACTGCCGTATATACACCTATTCATATTTCCCACAGAGAGCTGTGATTGGCCAGATAATTCCAACCAATCACAACTCTGTGTGGGAAATAGGAATAGGTATATATATATATATATATATATATATATATATCCTGAACTGATAGATAGAAGGACTAAAACATATTCTTTATTAGTATTTGTTAAAATATAGTGCACACTAGAGAGGAGTGAATCGAAGCTGACGAACACGAATTCACTACGAATTTCATTATATATTCGATGTTTATATTGCTGCGATTCTATGATTTCTTTTAAATCAACTGGTGGCAGAAAATTAAACATATTTGTAAATTACTTCTATTAAAAAATCTTAATCCTTCCAGTACTTATTAGCTGCTGAATGCTACAGAGTAAATTCCTTTCTTTTTGGAACACTGATGACATCACGAGCACAGTGCTCTCTGCTGACATCTCTGTCCGTTTTAGCAACCGTGCATAGGAGATGTATGCTAAGGACAGCATGGAGGCTCAGTGGTTAGCACTGCTGCCTTGCAGTGCTTGGGACTTGGGTTCAAATCCCACTAAGGACAACAATAAATAAAGCGTTATTATTATTATAATAACGTCAGCAGAGAGAACTGTGCTCGTGATGTCATCAGAGAGCATTCCAAAAAGAAAAGAATTTCCTCAGTAGTATTCAGCAGCTAATAAGTACAGGAAGGATAAAGATTTTTTAATAGAAGTAATTTACAAATATGTTTAACTTTCTGCCACCAGGTGATTTAAAAGAAAAAAGGTTTTCACCGGAGTACCCCTTTAAACTCGATTTACTGTGGTCCAGGCTCCAGGGCATCTAAAATAGCATATCCACATATCAGTACATGGGGCAAGGAAGGCGGGAAGGCAAGGTGGGAAGGGTAGTAGGTAGATGGGAATGGTAGTTAATAGGTGGGTTGGCCCTGAATCACATGCAGGATGCAGCCTACCAGCAGCCAGTCACCCCTGTGATGTCACAGCCCTATATATCAGCAGCCATTTTGCAGCTCATCATATCATTCATTACACTGCATACAGATAGGACGGACATCGCTGTGTGTGTTACACAGAAAAGCTCATTCCAGCCGCGTTTCACATCCTAGTCACATCAGCGTTCTGGTGGACAGAGAGTAGTGTTTTTTTCACTGAAGGGGATTTTTACTGCAGCCATTAACCTCCCAGTTACTTTCTTCATCATTGTATTACAGAGAGGTGCAGATAGCTGTGTGTTGCGTAATACATTTCAACAAGCTTACTCAACTTCATAAACCTTAGCAGAGGAGGAAGGAATACATTTTCAGCACAATTTTTGTGTTCCACAAAAGATCATCTGCTGGTTATACTAGTCTGTAGATGGTATAATACCCATTCCTAATAGTCTTTGACAGAGTGCAATTTTGTGTTTAGTGCACAGCTTTTTTGTGCTGCAGCACTGATGTGTACTGCTGTACTGTACCGCATGTGCATACCACATAAATACATCTAAGTAGTGTACTATTTTGTACCTGTTAATCCTTCAAGGGCCTAGATACTGTGAAAGTCCAGGCAAAAATAATCACCGGCTGACGTTTTACTGAAATATGTTTTTTTTAAGTGTACAGTAGCACATTTTTCTGCCCTCATAAGTGCATACCACATACCTACAGTACATCTAAGTGGTGTACTATTTTTTGCCTGTTAATCTGTCAAGGGCCTACATACTGTGAAAGGACAGTCAAAAGTAATCACCGGCTGGTGTTTTACTGCAACACGTTTATTAAGCGTACTGTAGCACATTTTTCTGCCCTCCTAAGGGCATACCACATACCTACATCTAAGTAGTGTACTATTTTGTACCTGTTAATCTGTCAAGGGCCTAAATACTGTGAAAGTCCAGGCAAAAGTAGTCACCGGCTAGTGTTTTACTAAAATAAGTTTTTTTAAGCGTACAGTAGCACATTTTTCTGCTCTCATAAGTGCATACCACATACTTCCATCTAAGTAGTGTACTGTGTTGTA